>NC_048537.1:8538719-8882666 GCF_902806685.2 Maniola hyperantus | reverse complement strand
CCCGCGCTAAACATTGTTCACCACGCCCTATTTAATTATCCGCTTTACGTTTCATAGTTCTTTAGAATCACAATAAATGTATATTTAACGTGGTGGACGTTGAAATTCCGTAACATTCCATTTTATACTTATACGCTCATTATTATTTATAAATAAGGTTGTCTCTAAAGTGTCGATCTCAGATTGAAATTTACTATTAAGGAACATCACCGTTACGTTAAATATTGACTAAACCCATGTCACAAATCTTTTTTCACCGTGTGATTTACGGCGATCAAGACCATTTTGTATATAATAATATTATGTATCTGTTAGTGCCTTATGAAGTTGCATGTCACAAAATGGTGATGGCTAAGAAAAGTGATTGTCGTGTTTAGTAGTGTGAACATTGGTTTCTTCAACAATGGTCCTGAAAATTCCTTGATACAATAAATATAACTTGTTAAAGAACTGCAATGATTTGCTGCTAAGTTTAATTGTGTGTGCCATTCACTCGGATATCATACTAGATGTAATATGTAGTTATCGTTTTAACAGGTACCTTTAAATCTTGCCATGATGATAAAATAAGAAGTTCTTGTCACAAATGTTTTATTGTGGATAAATGTCTACAATAAAGAAAAAGTAAAGTGCCTTCAACATAATAATTAATTTTTATCTTTTAATATAAGTGAGTTAAGTCAAATTAAATGCCATCCACTTTGTTAAGTTTTATATTAATAAGTTCGCTTTATAAGCTCGCTCAATTCATTCATCTAGTAAAGTTGATATTAGTTTTAAGCTGAGTCACAATGCTGGTTCAATTTTATGAAAACTGTAACAGGACTAGAACAGTAATTTAAATTTTACATACTTACAACTTATAAACAGGCCTACGGGTAGGATTTTATGAATGTTAATCTCGCTATTATAATTTTATTTTTAAACCAAATTCTTGTTATATTGATCAATTATTACTATACGACGAAGCCTTCGAAACCCATTAGGGAATTGGTTAATAATAAAGATAATAAATTTAATTAATAATCGAGAATTAAAATTTTAAATGAGACACGATCACTATTTTGCATAATGTACGATACCACAGTCCTCGTCTGTACCAACATAGGCTCAAAATATAAACAAGCATTGGAACAACATTTACATTTTCATCCGCGGGAGTGGTTTGTGTACTTACAATTTTAGAATCTTATTGATATAATAGATTTTTATATATATTTTATGCTTACGATACATAAGTTATCGGGCCATGACAACATAGAATGTGAATAGATTTACTGTTTGAGACGTATTTATAAGATAAATAAAACATAATCAATCTTCGAACCGTGCCGATTTTTTTAATATTAAATTCTGATAAAATCGCTCGGTTCATTTTGTGTGAATTGGTATTATCTGTCGACACAAAAATATGTTAGGTTTCTCCACCGATTAATTCAAAATTCAGAACCAGGTTCTGTTCCTTAAAAGGATTGGTCGTAGACAAAGTCGCCCATGATATTATTTTAAGTGCTGTGCCTAGTGCGGACGGTTCGATTAACTGCCATATTATGACATAGTCTAGATTACTTGATGATTTTAGAGTTAGAAATTTAAGTTTAGGTCATTTTATCGTCACACATGTTGCAGGTAGGGATCGAATTTTTATTAGGATTACGCTCTTTATACGTATATTGATATTTACGTATTTTATGTAATGTGTTGTTTTGTTTTCTCATAAGAGCTGCGCCGAGACCCTTCGTCCGGCGCAATTTCGATATCTTCCATTATGTTGATGTTTTAATCACTCGTTGATGTCTTATCACTTTATTTTTAAGAAATTTAGAATCTCTATTACTAATGTTATTTTATGCATTTCATTGCTCAAAGTCTGCATTTACTTCTGGAGTGGAGCGGACTCTAAGTACTTATATTTTATACACTTTACCTACATAAGCGTGTAACGACGTAATGATATTTATTTATGTACTTATGGTTATAAATTGTTCAGCTTTAATGTTTACTCACATTGATGTTAGATCGTGATTCTGAATCTCGTCATAAGTCACAAACGTCAGTAGCAATAAAATACGTAATTCAGTTTAGTAGTTAATGGGCGTGTTCGCGGGGCGTCGCGCGTCGCCAGCCATTGCGCCGGAGTGGCGGCGTGGTTGTGCAATGATTAAGTTTATCAGAGTAACTATAGGACGTGTGTATATTGATGTGGACTAGAGCTGGGGCTGGGCTGGGGGTGTGGGAGCGGCGTGCTGGGGAGACGCCGGGGCGCTGGCGACGAGCGCGCGCACTTTCTGCGTCTCGGGCTGGGCTGGGGGTAGACGAGCGGTATGCTAAGGAGACGTCCGGGCGCTGGCGATGAGCTCGCGCATGTTGGGCGCTTCGGGCTGGGTTAGGGGTAGGAAGAGCGGCATGCTGAGAGCCGGAGTGCCGGCAAACAGCGTGCGCACGTTCTTCGCCTCGGTTTAGGCGGGGGTAGAAGGAGCAGCGTGCTGAGGAGACGCCGGGGCGCTGGCGACGAGCGCGCGCACTTTTTGCGTCTCGGGCTGGGCTGGGGGTAGACGAGCGGTATGCTAAGGAGACGTCCGGGCGCTGGCGATGAGCTCGCGCATGTTGTGCGCTTCGGGCTGGGTTAGGGGTAGGAAGAGCGGCAAGCTGAGAGCCGGAGTGCCGGCAAAGAGCGTGCGCACGTTCTTCGCCTCGGTTTAGGCGGGGGTAGAAGGAGCAGCGTGCTGAGGAGACGCCGCGGGCGCTGGCGACGAGCGCGCGCATTTTCTGCGTCTCGCGGATATACGAGTAGTCACACTAGTTGTTTTATACACATCCGAAAGTGGTCATTCCATTTTCGTTGATAAATTTTAATGTACTTAATTTTAAATTGAATAGATGTTACGTTATTCTTTTATATGAATATTTGTAAGTTGTCATAAAAATATTATTAATATAATTATTTTTATCAAAGTTTATAATCTAAATAAAAATGTTTTTCTTCAAAACATAGAATGCTACATTTGTTTTTATTATGATTCTATACCCCAATTAACTACAATGAATTAAAAGATTAATATAGTACGTTTGCCTATACCCTGCACAATAAATAGAAAATCATTCTGAGAAAACTGGAAAATTCCTAAAAAAATTAGTAAGTAGCTAGACACATTCGACATCTACTCGGTGTTTGCCTAGTGGTTAAGACTTCAGCCAGGTACCTATTTGAGGCTCCAACATTCGATCCCGGGCACGATCCTCTAACTTTTCGGAAATTATAAGCGTTTTAAATTTTACTGTTTGTTATATAATAATAATAAATAAATTCTCAAAGTTATGGGATGAATGCCAATCCTCACTTAACCAGCATGGTAGACTACGACCCAAACCCTCCTCATTCTGAGAGGAGTTCCGTGCTCAGTAATGGGCCGGGCGATGGGTTAAGATGATGGTGATGAATTGAAAGAAAATTAAAACCAACTGTAATTTGAATTATAACTTTATTGTACATATACCTATCTTATAATTTACAACAATAATTTTAACCGCATATGTACATCAAAAGCATTATTTTACGAAAGCATAGAGACAAGTTAGAATAATTATTTCAAGAAAAATAGTAACTATCTTCCCTACGACTGAGCATTTATTTCTTAAGGATCTAAAAAGTTCTAATATCAAGAGTTATTAGAGTATTTATTAGAGAAAAACAGTAGATAAAAGGGAAATAGATGCATCTACCTTGAAGGTCAGTCATTTTGTCTTGCAAGCTCTCTTTCCCTTAAGCGTTCCATGATAACTAATTGGTAACACGACCAAATCGTATCACTAAAACCAAAATTGTAATAGGTATGTACCTAAGATCTATGTGAGCAATATTTTTTTGCATTGAAGGAGCAATTTTAAAATTTATTAGTGAAGTATTATTTATTTGACAATAATAATAATTTTTAATACAAAAAACAAAAATACCAAACTTATTCTAGAACATAAAAATTACAAATCGAAAATATCATCTAAACCACCGCAATAAATTAAAAAAAAAAAAAAAAAAAAAAAAAATTAAAATTTGGTTTAAACTTGCTAACCTTACTCACTTGTTGATAATAATATCTAATTATTCATTGTGGAGTATTTTCGGATAGTGATGCGAACCGTTATTTAAATAACTGTTGTTTATTTTCGACTGGCTTTGGCAAATATCCACAACTGAAATAAATAAAATAGAATTTTTTTTACACATAATCATGGCAAATTATCATTCTACCTACATTTTGTAGCAAAGATTCTTCTTTTCAACCGAACAACAACTACTTATTGAAAATAATAAACATGACAACACATCAATATTTGATGGATTAGTAAATCCATTAAAATCTATCAAATCTAAATATTTAATAATCACACCAACGAATTTAATTTAGGTACTTAGGTATTTTATTTATATAGATATCTCTTAGACACTTTTCATTGCTATAAGTGACTAATCTCGCTAAGAATGACTAAAATAATAAAGTATAAGTACCTAATATACATCCATCATAGAAAAACATATAAAAGCTCACATTTTATAATATTATTGTTATAAAATAGCTGCTATTGATTTTAAGACCCAGTATAGGCAACATATTACTAGGTATACCCACATATATATTATGAAAACATAAAAGCAATGAGGTCATCGAACCTTTTGACCGCTACATGGCCTTATCATAATAATAATTTGAAAGGCAATAATAAATTATGTCAAGCTCGAGAGTAGAATAAATTCCAATTGCAAAATCAAAGTTTCGTATAAGTATCTCGATATTAAAAACAACAAGATAACACCCCTGTTTTTGCGATGGGGGTTAAAAATATGAGGTGGAGAGACGCATGCTTGCAATGGAATATAAATAATATGAAATGTGAATGTAAAGTGTGAAATTTATCCCGCCCGCGCCGCAGCGATGAGTTATGAGTTGGGGAAACCTATATTTTTATTTTGAACCGTTCCCCATCGGAGCAGTTCGTGAGTGATGGCTATTGTATGAGGGGGGAGCTCTGGCTGTCGCTGAAGTCGAGGGTATAGTACATGTCGGTGGTGTCGAGAGCCGCAGGGGGCTGGAACGGCGCCGGGGACGCGCGCTTGTCTTGCAGCCAGTGGTGAGGAGGCCCCGGCTCGGTTACACGCGACAGTCGCGACAGAAGGCGGGAATACGTTTTGTTTACTCTGCAATGGCATGCGGTCACCTGTTGAAATAAAATAAATTAAAAAATATTTTTTTAACAAAACAGTTTTGTCAAATTTAAACAATTTCTAATGGTACCCACACTAGGTAGTCCTGTGTCGTGTGTACATGATCGCAATAATTGTAACTGGAAATTGACGCTCGGTTTACTAGACTAAGTTCACTAATATAAACTACGGTATCTAAAATATTATGTTAAGGTACAAATTACTTAGGTGTTTTGTTGTTTTGCAACGTATTATTATTATTACATTTACAAGTAAGTACTATGTAAGTTGCATCACTACCCATAATAATTAGATTATAATAAATGCGAAAGTCTGTTTGTTTGTTGGTTTGTCCTTCAATCACGCCACAACGGAGCAATGGATCGTCGTGATTTTTGCATGGATGTAAAAATGCATGGAGTAAAAACCTGGTGAGTGACGTAGGCTACTTTATATCCGGGAAAATCAATGAGTTGGCACGGGATTTTTAAAACCTAAATCCACGTGAAGTCGTGGGCGTCAGTTAGTCCTCATGCTAATCCTAATCCTAGTAATTTTATAAATGTGAAAGTGTGGATTTTTGGATGTTTGTTACTCAATCACGCAAAAACTACTGGACGGGTTTGGCTGAAATTTGTAATGGAGATAGATTATTATTACTGAATTAACACATACCTAGGCTACTTTTTATCCCGGAAAATCAAAAAGTTCCCGCGGGATTTTGGAAAAACGTAAATCCATGAGGACGAAGTCGCGGGCATTAGCTAGTTACATATAATTTGGGAATTAGTTTTTTCAAAACTGGAAACTAGTGTGAGTTGGCCACGCGCCTCCTCTCGGTAGACTTCCGTAGGTCGAAGCCGAGTGAAGCGAATGATGGACTTTTAAATACATGACTGTAAATGTATGGCGTAGGCCGTACGCGGCTGAAATAGGAAGCTCGGAAGCGGCGCCTTACATTTTCATAGTGTTTCGTTTTACAGAATGGGGTTTAATATTGTCGCGTCAGCTGCGGCATGTTACCTACCTTAAAGCAACGCGACACGTCTTAAGGGTTTCCGAGAAGATCAAGCAGCTTGATGTCAAGCACGTAGTATTATTTTGCAAGCAGCTTAATGCGAGCTTGAAACGGCACTTTTCTCATATCTCGAACACTGTCCGAAATTCGTCGCGTCAAGCAAAAATATAAAATTGCATCACTCACCGTCAAGCACGTAAATGCTTGACCCAAGCAACAAGCAAACAGTGTAAACGGTCAAAATGCTTGGCTCAAGCTCCGTGTTTGACTTCAAACTCGGAGTCGGAAGCTCTTTAATTTAACGATGGTAATTTAATCTTACTACAACTCCGACGATTGCAATAGCTGCACCGAGGGTCCCCGCAGCAATGTAAACGTTATGCAGGCGGTCGTGGTAGAGGCCGAGGGGCAGACGCATCTCGCGAACAGTGCCACCTCCCCGGGACTCCGCGCTAGACTCACTCTCGCCATCCACCACTGATTCAAGTATAAAGTCCTCTGTAAGAAAGATATTCCTCTGTCAGAAAGAGAGGGACAAGTCACCGTGCGGTACCAACATTCACCCAAGTCGGTAACTAGATGGATGACCGACTTTGGAGGTCCAAATATGTCCTTCTCGTTTCCTCCATGACTCCGTGAGAGCACGTCAATCCGTCGGTCTCGGTTATTCAGTAACATCTGATAATAAATGTAAAACTTTCTCTTAGTCGAGTTGTATGCGGAAAGATTTGGAAAGCCGCTGTATTATTTATTACCTATCCCAAGTCAACTCCTTCCATTATGTGATTGATAGAAAAGGGTCACAACCCTCAGCAATTAGGAATATGACAGTGAGAGAGAAAGAAAATACAATATTACCGCAAATTATTATTATTACCTACAATTAAATCACAGTTGCCTACCTAATTAGGTAATAATGAGGTGACAAGTTTACTTAAAAACAGTTTAGGCATTCTAAGTAACTCGTAGCTCTTAGCTATTTGACGCTATTCCAATTTTCATTGATGTTTAAAGAACTAATTTAGTTTAAACTATTAAAGTAGAAACCTATAACGAACCCTCACAAATCCTCCCTGTGTAGCCGGGTCTGCACGAGCAGTAGAAGGAGTCGACGCCGCTCCAGCAAGTGCCACCATGGGCGCAAGGGTTGTTGTCGCAAACCTGTAGGTATTACACAGCACGATTAAATAAGGTCCAATGAATGATTGGACATTGTAAGACAGTGGAGAAAGTAGAGAAGTATAGTCAACCATAAAATTGCTTTTCCATTTTTGTCAACAACTTCCAGTACTTCTGAAATTATTTTCGTAGCGGAGGTCTACGTTATGTAGAAATCCTACAATGAAAAATCACAAGTTTCTTGACCCAGTGTTGAGCTGTTACGTTAATATGTCAGTCAGTTAGTTTTCCTTTTATAAAACTAGATGATGCCTGCGACTTCGTCTGCGTGGATTTAATTTTTTTTTAAATCGCTAGGGAACTCTTTGAATTTCCGTTACAATAAGTATCCTTTGCGTGTCCCCGGGATGCAAGCTATCTCTGTAAAATAAAATTTCATCAAAATTAGTCAAGCGGGTGGGTCGTGAAAAGCTAGCAGCTAGACAGACAGACACACTTTCGCATTTATAATATTAGTATGGATGTAGTTGGTAAGTATGGATATATGAGTATGTACGTACATAAATAAGTAGATTACTAAACTTAATGTTCGTATGACGTTGCTAACTGACGCAATTTGCATTTTCCCGGAACATAATTAAAATTTTCAAGCAATTAGGTAGTAAATATCTACAAAAAGGTATTTACAAGGCGTTCGTTTGAAGTTTTTAGGTGCGTTAATTAAATATTATTCACGTATTAGTGACTTCAACCAGAAATTATTCAACTGACCTTTACTTAATTACATTTTTCACTCAATCGTTTCATTTCAACTTTTCCTACCACGTTTTTTTTAGTAAAATTATATTTGATTTAGATTATTTAACCGTTTTCAATAAGTACTTATATACCTACTAGATAATGTCCGCGACTTCATCCGCATGGATCTAGGTTTTTAATAATCCTGTGGAAACTTCGTCCAGGTGGATTTAGATTTTGTTAAAGATCCTGTGGAATCCTTTTGATTTTCCGAACCAAAAAGTAGCTTATGTCTATCCTTGAGATGCAAGCTTTCTTTGTATTGATTAAGCGGGTGGGCCTTGAAAAGCTAGCAGGCGATAGATCTTAGATGCAGTTTCGCGTATATAATATTCGTATGGATTTATGTGCAATAACAAAATTTTATTGTTTTAAAAATAGAATCTACAACATTCTAAGAACGCAACGTTCTCGACCTGTTCAATACAAATAAATAAGTCATAATGATAATAATGGATAAGTACATAGAGACAGAATAAGTGTGTCTTATTTATTAATGTGATATCGACGAGGTAAATGTTTCAAACTGTTTACAGTAGCGGCACTGTTGCATTCCTCGCCTACTAAGCCGCTGGGGCATTCACAAGTGTAGCTATTGCCATGGTCCAAGCAGTAACGATGCTCCGGGCAAGGGTTAGGCTTGCAGAGATCCACCTATAAAAAGGACATTTAAGTTTTTAGTCCAGAAGGTATTTCAGTACCTACTTTATTAGGGTTTTTATAGGAAAAAACATATTCATAAAATACAATATCAAATTCAATCCAATTATACGAGTAAAATAATAATTAAAATCAACTTCGGAACCCAATTATATACACAGTGTATAGGTACTTAGCTATTTATAAATATAAAAATTGATATCTGAAAATCTATAAAATTAGGTAATTTTCACGTTATTTCCGTACTAAATGACGCCTCACGCGTAAAAATGTTAACTCTATTGGTCAACCGTCATATCAAAATTACGGATCACTTTTGGAATAAGGACTAAAATCGTACTTTCATGTTCGACATGAAATTTGAGATAAAGTTGGCGCGTGAAGAGTTAAATTTTAAGCGTTATATTATAATTACCCTACATACGTAGTTAAAGTAAGTAGACAAAACCGTACCTTCGACTGACAAGTGTTTCCCGTATAACCACGCCCGCAAGCGCAGTCAAAGGCATTAACGCGGTCGGTACAGGTGCCGCCGTTCGCACATGGTGACGATTCACACTCATTATATTCTAGCTCACAGCGGTCACCAGTGTAACCTGAAAATTTCATATGATAATCAATAAATGACATGGAAAATACGGATGTTTTAGACAATCAGACCCATTCACTTAATGTATTGATATTATTCAGTGTGTTTTTTTTTAACTGGGACAGTATGGGGAAATCCAAAACTATAAATAGGAGGTACTTATACAGGGAAACTGACTTAGGAAACTTCAGCTCTTTTTTTATGAAAACAATTTTAATATAGTAAATTTTTCGTCAAGCGTGATTTGTTTTTTTAACACCGATCGACTCAATTTTATGTACCTAAGGGTCATTTCATCGTATCAAAAGAAAAATCGGGACAACAGAAGTTGGTCAACTTTACCTAAGGCAATCGGGGTGGAGACGCCTCGCACATCCGCACAACCCTCGCGCTAACCCGGTGCGCTGCGGGATAGGGCGAATGACGTGCGGGTGTGCGGGGCGTCGCGTCCCCCCACCTCATATCCTAAATTGCCATCTCGCCCTCGATTGGCAATATTTAAAAAATTACACTCGCTACACCTCCGCTTTTTCAATTACAATTTAAAGTTTTACCGACGTAATTTGCTGTAAATATTACTCACACTACTTTTTTTCTATTCTATACATATATAAAAGCTTTATCAATTTGTGAGACTTTTTGCTATCCGAAAAAGTATAAGTAGGTACTATGTTTATTTTAAAGTAGATATTTTTACTTATAGAAGTATTATTTTAGAATTAGAGATAGTAGAGAGTATAATAGTATTTTACAAATGCACTTCACGAATTCTACTTACTTAGGTACAATATAATTTCTACGTAGGTAAGATATAAATATAAATGTTTTTACACTGGAGAATGTAATTTTATGATACTTCAAGTAAAGCACACATTAAATGTCGATGCAATTTTCTTCTCTAGATAGCGTACACAATGGAGAAGTGTAGGTACGTAACCCCAAATGTAACCCATGAGACGCGATATAAAGCTTGCCGTAATAAATTCCCCACATAAAGGCTCTCTGTGTAAACACATTATGATAGAATTGCAAAGCTGAAGCGGAAAAAGGGAAGCTAAAAGCCCAGTTATAAATGAGATCGTAGTATTTTCCTACGACTGTCATCCTCCAAATGTATTTTTATATTTTATACGACTATATTTTCATGCGGAGTAGGTATAACATCGCTACGTTGTTCATTTTGCGGTTATTCTCATGAAGATATATTACTGTCATTGTGGTATTTTTTATTATATATTTCACTGTGTAGGTATTACAGTGAAAAATGTTCTAGCTAAAAGGTAAAGAAATCTTGTTTATTATGTAGGTTCATACGTACTACGTAGGTAAAAAAGTAGTAGATACCTACCTAAGTACTTGGTAACACAAAAGAGATGTATTGCACTATCCCTAATGTGTTTCTAGTTCTACACAACACTGTACCTATATAGTTACTCAAAACAATAAGTCGCTCAGCCCGTATACAATGTTTGCAACGCAGTAAGTAGACAAACCTACTTTCACGCTCTAGTAAGACCTGCTGGTTCTTATAACAAAAGATATATAAACATCATCCAACGTATGCAGCTTAAAAATGGCAGTAGGCCAAAAACGCTTTATCGATTATCGGGATTGAACAGAATATTGAACCTTCGATATTGAACGGCTCTTTTGGATGTTTTATTGCAATTTCTATTGCAACCTTGTGAGTATCAGTACCCATATTATAAATGTGAAAGTGTGTTTATTTGTTGGTTTGTTGGCTTATTGGTTTGTTGGTTTGTTGGTTTGTCCTTCAATCACTTCGCAACAGAGCAACAACGGTACGACGTGATTTTTTGCATGGGTATAGTTAAAAACCTGGAGAGTGATCCCACGGGATTTTAAAAAACCTAAATCCACGCGTACGAAGTCGCGGGCATCAGTAAGTCGACTCATAAAAATAATAAGTAGGTAAGTATAAAATTATAGTGATAGATAGGTAGAGATACGTCTTCAGCGAAGAATTTGTTTTTTAAAATTTATGAAACTATAAATCAATCCTATCGTATTTAAAGCAGAAGTTTCTTCTAAAGCTTCTCCCTGCTGTAGACCCTTTAGCAACAGCAATTCTGGGATATTGTAACTATATTAGGGGTTACTTTTGCCAATTTGGCCCCAGAGACTGTTTGCGTGTACCTATTCATTCTTTCACTACGACGACGGAAAAACAACTTTGTTGATTAAACCTCCCAAGTTTATTTACCTCCTACTAGGTAGGTATCTAAGAATGAAAAAACATTGTCGCGTATGAAGATAATAAAGCCAAACTTTAAGGTTTTATTTTCCAAAAATCAACCCCAATTTCGGAGAATTATATATTTTAGGGATTTGGTAGCATGTCGAGAGAATTAATGGGTGAACTTTATTCCATGTCGTCCTGCCCGCGCTATATGAATGTAAATGAAGGAAAATGAACATGCGATCTTACGAGAATGTTCTCTCATCCCGTCTTACTGTGCTCTGCAGTGGTAATGGCTACGGACGCTAAACTAGTTTATATTGTAAGTCTAGACACGTCCTAAAGAACATAATTAACTAGTATATAATATTAGTTATGATTTACCTAGGTATTTCAAACATTTTAAATAACTTTCAGCATATAGCATAGAATTATCTGTCTACGGCCTGTAGTAGAGTAGTAGATATTTATTTGTTTTGTGGCTAAACACCTCGATGACAATTTTTTGCATTATTACACTTAACATTTATTTTGAAACACGTTATACCTATACATTTTATGAAGGAGAATAAATTCAAAATTAATTCACCCCTTCTTAGATCGAACCCAATTATCATTGTCACCTAATAGCTTAAATGATAGGTACTACGCTGATAACACTGTACTGCGCGTATGTTTACTTCAAAAGATAATGAAATTGGCTAAGTTACTCACGACAAAACAAAAGAACAATTTCTTAACAATAAAGGGCCTTTTCTATTCTATTATTTATTCTATTTAACATTTTATTTCTAGTAGGTATGTACCTAGTCTCGTAATCCGTATATCGATAATTACATTTGTAATCCAAATGAGATCCCTTCTAGGTGGCACATACTACATATACTTGCTTAAGTATATAGGCATACAACCTTGTTACATTTAATTCCCCGGGGATTTTCCTTATCCTTTGTCGTGCCGTTTCGGTTAAATTCAGCGTATAAATTTAGTATTCGCTATATACGGTACAGATACCGTCAAAATAGAGCGGAAAATTGTCTTTTATCCTATTTAAGAAGCCAGTCTTCACTATTTTCTGTAGATATTTATTTTAGTTCTTAGTTGGATTTATCTATAGGTTTTTAACTAAGATAGATAGTAGTAGTTAAGATATATAGTTTATCTTAGTTGATGCCGATGACTTCGTCCGCGTTTTCCGTAACAAAAAGTAGCCTATGCCAATGTCCGAACCCAGGATGCAAGATATCCCTGTATACCTTTCGCCCACTTTTACATTTAACATGTATGGATACGGATTATGAGACAAAACTCACCTGGCTCACAAAAGCAGAGGTACTTCTGTCCGTCCACCTCATTATCCGTTTGCTCAACGCAAATTCCCTTCACGCAGGTCTTGTCAGCGCAGGCGCCGCCGGTGGCCGCGAGCTCACAGTGCGAACCCGTCCACCCATCGACGCAAGCGCAATGAAAAGTTGTGGAACCATTCATTGCCATGCTCATACAGGAACCCCCATTGATACATGGTTCAGAATAACAGGGGTCTTTTTCACATTTCCTTCCAGTGAAACCTACAAAATTAAGCAATACTTATTTGACTGGACATAGACACAACGTGGTACAACATATTCGTATAAGTACCTACTTTTAGGGTTCCGTACTTCAAAAGGAAAAACGGAACCCTTATAGCATCACTTTGTTGTCTGTCTGTCTGTCAAGAAACCTACAGGGTACTTCCCGTTGACCTAGAATCATGAATTTGGCAGGTAGGTAGATCTTATAGCTGAGACATTTGGGGAAAAATCTGAAAACCGTGAATTTAGGGTTAGATCACACAAAAAAAATTAAATTGTGGTCATGAACTAATAATTAGTATTTTCAACTTTCGAAGTGAGTGACTATATCAAGTGGGGTATCATATGAAAGGTCTTCACCTGTACATTCTAAAACAGATTTTTATTTATTTTTATGCATCATAGTTTTTGAATTATCGTGCAAAATGTCGAAAAAATACGACTGTAGTACGGAACCCTCATTGCGCGAGCCTCATTCGCACTTGGCCGGGTTTTTTTTTCAGGTTGATGTGTCGTGTGTGACGGTGTGTGGTTGCTTTATTCTTTATTCAACATAGCCTTTATATTTATCTGACTTTGTCTTTATGTTTGAGTATTCACATGTTTTAAAAACATTCAATTTAATAACAATCAGCAAGACAAGTAGATAAGTAGGTACACTTAAAATCAAGTAAAGGGAAATCTTATACAAGTCAATTGTGAAATTATATTTTCAGCATTCAGTTGATGTAAAATAAACACAAAGGAAAGTTTTTATAAAGCTTTCTGCTTGTTACATTAATGAGGTAGGTATTGTTAAATATCCCTCATTGATCCGCTTATAATAACTTTGAAAGCCTGCGACGCGAGCAATGCTGTAAAGTTTACCATTTTGTAGAAAATTGTATCTAGATACTTCGATTTTTGTTCAACCCATGGATTTCACAAAAATGATTTGCCTTACAGTACCACACATAGGTACTTACCTATATGTAACTACTTTAGTTTGGTTAAAAGATAAACAAATTGCAGATATCTTTACGGTGAAACGTGTAAGCAACATGACTTTTTAGGCTGCCTGTCCACTGGTGCGAAGAAGAGCGGAGCGGAGCTGTGCAAATATTAACCAATAGAATTGCATAAACTCCCGCTCCGCTTCAGCAGACAAGGATTTGCGGACTAGTTTAAAAAATCATACATTTTAACGCGGAGCGGGCCGCGCAGATGACAAACATAGCAGTGAGGCAGAGCGGGGAAGCGGAGTGGGCGGAGCAGGGAACTAATTGCCCGCCGCACGTTGCTCAAAATGACTCGTCGCGTGCTCGCAACTATAGCTCCGCGTATGGAAAAACACAGTCCGCAACTCCGTTCCGCATTACTTTCTCGCTCCGTCCACTACTTAGCTCCACGTCTATTGGACAGATACAGTCCACAAATCCCCTCCGCATTTCTTTCTCGCTCCGCTCCGCTACCTAGCTTCAGTGGTCAGGCAACCTTAGACTCTGGGGTTAGGGTTTTCACTCGTATCATGATTTCATTGTCAGTTCGTATGGGCCGCGTATAGTACGCCTCTTACGCATTTCAGGGGGAAGCTACTTGTTTATCTTGCAAATTAAAGTATCCTACACTCTCATATTAAGTATGTCTACAAACAATTGTTATATTAAAGCCATACGGCATACCATGTTCATACTTATAGAGAGAGAGCAACTTTCAGCTTGTATAAATTAACGAAGGTCTGTCACGCGCTGGCTCTTAGTCCATTGTATAAGCCTTGTTGTATTGAGTTTCGGGATGAACTAGCATCATTAATCAACGTTTAATGCGGCTACAGAGATATTCATTATACCATACACGGTACCACGTAATACACGTTCGTCGAGTGAGCGAGTGTAAGGTTACGCAATAACGATTTTCACATACGTACTTCTTAGAGTTCCCGATTACGTCATAATATTGAAGCTTAATTAAGCACAAAATGTTATTTTTTAGCGTAGGTAATCGGCTTTTGTAGGTAAATTGATATTTAGTCAATTTTGTAAAAGAAATAGCTGAACACGTATAAAATGATCGATGATCTTTGTCAGCCCTAGCACAGACTACGGTCTATTTGGGCTGCAAATTACAAACACCAGTCTTAGTTTTTATCTAGTGCTTTGGTCTAAGAGTGTGGTGTAAAATGTTCACTTTTCATTAAGTCGAAAAAAAAATGAGTTAAATGTAACAAATTGTAAGTGAATTAAATTACGTATTTATCCGTATTGCGTAAAATTTTCAATTGTTCAATTAAGTAGATGTGGATGGTACCTATCTATTTTTTGAATAGATCTAATTTTTGATTTGACTTTGACATTGATTTTGACTATCCGCTAGCATAAAAACGAGGTTAACGGAATACGTACCGTATGGACATAGACAGTGGTAGTTAGCACCGTTGAGAGGTTGCGACAGGTCGACACATATGCCATTGTTCAAGCAAGGTGATGGATTGCAAGCGTCCCTGTCCTCGCAGTGTGGCCCGACGTACCCCCGGCAACACTGGCACTCGTAACCTTCCTACAAGCAAACCACTATAAATCTATCCCGACTATATATTGACAAATTACGTAGGTACTTTCAATTGAAGATTACCTACGCTACCTACGGTTACGGTAATTTATTGGCATTTGAAATGTCCACTAAAACCTTACTCTGAGAAAGTAAGAGTAAACAACTGAGCAAATAAGTATTGCTTAAAATGCTTTTTCATCATTCAAAAGCCAAAAATGAATAGGTAATACTTAGTAATTTAAATGGAGTAAAAAGTCGTAATAAAATTAATAAATATTAATTGCCACGGCTATTAATTTTTGGCGAAAAATCTCGTTAAACATTCTTGGACAAACACCTACTTAGCCAAAATTGGAAAATTCATGAAACTATCTGAAAGCTTAACAGGAAATATGGACTAGAAAGAATACTTATGTACCTATCTATCTACTCTATGATATAAAAACTAAATAAATAAGAAGAATGTAGGTATTAACGTACCATAGTAACATTTGTGTAACAGACCCCTTTTCCTGTACAGTCTTGGGAGTCGCCACAGTTGTCTGACTTTACTGTTACCTTCAGCCGGACGCATTGTGACCCCCAATTCTCGGATACAACTATAAATTAAAAAATATTACCACTATACCACAATAGTTTAACCTAAAATAAACCGACTAGGGAGTCAGACATAATTTATGCCACAGCCTACTCATTAATAACTTCGTAATGACACAGTATCGTCGAATGGAAATGAACACATTAAATGGCAAATTTACATTTTCTACGAAAGACAATGAGACATTCATTGCATGTCAGGGCTAAATGTTATTTTTCCTGCTGCTCTGTCACAGTGGTGTTGTTCCTTTTTATAGACTTCCGGTAAGGGCTTACGTAAGCTTCTGTTCTCACGCAACGTAGCTAAACTTTAGCGGGCTTGAAAGGGCACGCCTGAATGTCATAAAAAATGTTTATACTTAAAGTAGAGAATGAGTTTCGCGCTGCTCTTTCAGGTACGCTTTAACGAAGTTTCTGATGCAAGCCTGGAATTGATTACCTGTTGGATTAACACATTAACGAAACTTTCAAGCGCCAGTTTTCCATGTAGTTGCAAACTAGCAGTAATAGCTACTACTTACAAAAATTTTAGCCTGTATTGGAGTGTAACTCAATTACGTACTTAATAAAAAACCTAAGATTTGAAGTTTAACGTAGGTAGACACTAGTTTTCGTTTGGAATGACCCATCTTATGTTGTGTAGTTACCTAGGTATTACATGGACTTTACTTTATTATTACGTAGCGAAAGTAGATTAGGTTACAAAAAGAATCAAAGACATACCTATCAACAAATTAACGCCTTCAGTCAGGTCCTTGTCATAGAGCGTAAATATCTTTGATCCGTTCTCGTCTAATGGTGTAATATCAAGCAACATGCCATCTGAAACATCGCAGTGCTCGTGCCCTTGCCGGGTCACTTGGTACACGGCCGGTTGGGGAATTGTATGGTGCGACCTGAAAATAGCCCCTTCAAAAACAACTATCTAATGAACCGCAGCATTAAAGAGCTATTGACAGGAGCCATTGAAAATGTAGATTATTGAATTATAAATGTAATGTACCTACTACACTTTGAGTTAATTTGAATAATAAAGCAAGGCACATATTAAAAATTCACCCTAGAACCTCCGATCGTTGAAATTGTGAGTTTGCGGTTTATAAATAACTAGCTGATCCCCGCGGCTTCGCCCGCGTAGATTTAGGTTTTTAAAGATCCCGTATAGCCTATGTCACTCAGGAATAATGTAGCTTTCTACTGGTGAAAGAATTTTTAAAATCGGTTCAGTAGTTCTAAAGATTACCCCCTACAAACAAACTTAACGACATTACCTCTTTATATAATACTAGCTGATCCCCGCGGCTTCGCCCGCGTAGATTTAGGTTTTTAAAGATCCCGTATAGCCTATGTCACTCAGGAATAATGTAGCTTTCTACTGGTGAAAGAATTTTTAAAATCGGTTCAGTAGTTCTAAAGATTACCCCCTACAAACAAACTTAACGACATTACCTCTTTATATAATACAACGGGCCGTGCAGCAGAAATCGTAATATTTTAATTTCGCCATAACTTCAAAACCAAACGTCCAATTTTAATCATTCAAAGACCAAATATTATCTCCATAAACTGTTCTTAGTGATGAAATCATTTATTTTGATAAGGATTAATAGCATGAGTAAAATAAACGCGTTTAAATGTAGTCCAAAAAAAATTCAAGATTTTTAAATAAAAAAATGGTTGCTGTGCCTCACTCGACATAGATGGGTATAGTGTGTCGCGGACTTTTTTGTAGATATTTATAAGATCTACAATTAATTAGAACATTTTATGGTTCTATCTTTTATAGTTTAGGCAGCGTACGCAAAATAAGTAACTTTTCTGGTTGATTTTTTACACCTTGTGTCCGAAAAACCCAAATATCTTACGGAACCCTATTTTTTTCCAAAATAAAATATAGCCTATGTTACTCGTGGATAATGTAGCTTTCGAATGGTGAAAGAATTTTTAAAATCGGTCCAGTAGTTTTTGAGCCTATTCAGTACAAACAAACAAACAAACAAACAAACAAACAAACAAACAAAGTTTTCCTCTTTATAATATTATAGTGTGATCTACAATTAATTAGAACATTTTATGGTTCTATCTTTTATAGTTTAGGCAGCGTACGCAAAATAAGTAACTTTTCTGGTTGATTTTTTACACCTTGTGTCCGAAAAACCCAAATATCTTACGGAACCCTATTTTTTTCCAAAATAAAATATAGCCTATGTTACTCGTGGATAATGTAGCTTTCGAATGGTGAAAGAATTTTTAAAATCGGTCCAGTAGTTTTTGAGCCTATTCAGTACAAACAAACAAACAAACAAACAAACAAACAAACAAACAAACAAACAAACAAAGTTTTCCTCTTTATAATATTAGTGTAGACAACGGGCCGTGCAGCAGAAATCGTAATATTTTAATTTCGCCATAACTTCAAAACCAAACGTCCAATTTTAATCATTCAAAGACCAAATATTATCTCCATAAACTGTTCTTAGTGATGAAATCATTTATTTTGATAAGGATTAATAGCATGAGTAAAATAAACGCGTTTAAATGTAGTCCAAAAAAAATTCAAGATTTTTAAATAAAAAAATGGTTGCTGTGCCTCACTCGACATAGATGGGTATAGTGTGTCGCGGACTTTTTTGTAGATATTTATAAGATCTACAATTAATTAGAACATTTTATGGTTCTATCTTTTATAGTTTAGGCAGCGTACGCAAAATAAGTAACTTTTCTGGTTGATTTTTTACACCTTGTGTCCGAAAAACCCAAATATCTTACGGAACCCTATTTTTTTCCAAAATAAAATATAGCCTATGTTACTCGTGGATAATGTAGCTTTCGAATGGTGAAAGAATTTTTAAAATCGGTCCAGTAGTTTTTGAGCCTATTCAGTACAAACAAACAAACAAACAAGCAAACAAACAAACAAACAAACAAACAAACAAACAAACAAACAAACAAACAAACAAACAAACAAAGTTTTCCTCTTTATAATATTAGTGTAGAAAAGAAACAGGCTCAGCAAATTAAAATGCTAGTCTTATTAGGCTCATTAGTGCTAGCTAATCAATTTCCATACAAACCCACCTGTCCTCGTCGGCGTGTGAAGTGTTCGTGTCGATAGTTTGGTTGGTAGAGTCGACGCGAACAAAGGTGTCTAGCGGGGAAGAGTCTGCGATGCGCACGATAAGGATATCTCCGCTCTGAATGTCAGCAGCCCCCTCCCATGACACGATGACCGGAGGGCACTCCTCCTCGCCCCCTCGTCGAAACGTGCCCGCACACTCCTCCGACATCCAAACCACAAAGATGTCACACATTAATTTTATTATTATAAAGTTGAACAAATACCATAGCATAAACATTAAACACAAAACATTACAAATATCTTTCAAATATAGTGCATTCAATATTAACTGGCGTGTTTCCACTTGAGACCGTCATTAGCAATACCTATAGGATTACATTTGACATGCCACGTAAACAATAGGGGTGATAAAACAAACATTCATTTTTAAAGGAGCCGGTTCAACCTTATACATATATTTTGTTGCAAACCAACCAGTGTTGATACTTTTGAATTCACCCGCCACGACTTAATCCTACTGCAAATGACGGTCTCAAGTGGAAACACGCCAGTTTATATTGAATGCACTATACTTAACACACTACTAGTCTTTGATCTCGTGTCCCCGGGTGTATAGTACGCGACAAGTCTAGATGGCAATGGATGAGGGAACGCCGCGCACACCCGCACAACCGCCGTGGTATCTCGGTGCGGGCGAGCACGGGTGACGTATGGGTGTTCGGGGTGCCCCCCCCACCCGCTTCATACCCTGATTGGCATCTTCACCTGTCGCGGACTATACCTATATCCTAATACTAATAAACGGTCAAAGTAGGTATCATTTTAATAAGGCAGAGATATCCAATATACCTACCTATTAATATATCAATAAACTTAGTAATGTCGGTTTAATAAGTAGATCCCCTCTATAATAAATCAACCGTTAAATTAATGAAGGCGTGGGCGGGCGGTGCAATATTAGATTGTTTATTCCAGTTTTATAACAGGTGGAATGTCAAAGTTCAATATTGTTTTGCTTTTGTTTTACGGTATAAAATTGCTAACACTTTCGCATTTATAATATTATATATAAGTAGGTATATTACTTACATATTATACTTACAGTATGGATTAAGTAAGTATGACGTCTAAAGTAGGTAACTATTAGCAATGCTATGGACTAAGAGCAAGCGCGTGCCAGATTTTCGTTATTTTTTAAAAGCTGAAAGTTGCTCTGGCATGGCAAGCCCCTGCCAGACAACCTTAAGGCGAGTCACCGAGGCGGGCAGCGCGGCTTTGAAGTAAACCGCTTGGCAACGTTCAAATTCTGTGTTTCAAACGTTAAATTTGAATTTAATAAATTATAGAAGTTCTGTTGAAAACCAAAATTTAGCAGGTTCTCTGTAGTACTCAAAGACAAATATTTCCATATAAAAATTATTTGCCAAGTCAGAAATTTAAGTATTAAATAATTCGTTTTAGACTTTTATTTCGGCTTATTTCAAGATTTTATTTGATCGATTGAAGTACTTCCTATTGTGTATCAAAGTAGCACATTTTTTAGACAATGTCTTTAGGTATATTATATATTTTTAGCAAGGCCATTATTTAATAGTAAATACCTAAAACATTTGATCTAGCAAACCAGTTTTTTCCGCTTAGCCTCGGTGACTCGCCTTAAACTTTAATAGTTCAAGGTTGTCTGGCAGAGGGTTGCCACGACACTAAGTCTGGCAATGCATGATGTGATTTCTAATATTATTCCGAAGAAAATTAAAAAAACAGGCCAAGTGCGAGTCAGGCTCGCGCAACGAGGGTTCCATATTTTCCACAGTCGTATTTTTTTCGACATTTTGCACGATAACTCAAAAACTATGATGCATAAAAATAAATAAAAATCTGGTTTAGAATGCACAGGTGAAGGCCCTTTCATATGATACCCCACTTGATATAGTTATCTTACATCGAAAATTGAAAATACTAATTTTTAGTTCATGACCACAATTTTTTGTGCGATGTAACCACAAATTCACGGTTTTCAGATTTTCTCCCTAATGTCTGCTATAATACCTACCTACCTAAAATAAATAAATAAAAATCTGTTTTAGAATGTACAGGTGAAGACCTTTCATATAATACCCCACTAGATATACCTAGTTATCTCACTTCGAAAGTTGAAAATACTAATTATAAGTTCATGACCACAATTTAATTTTTTTGTGTGATCTAACCCTAAATTCACGGTTTTCAGATTTTTTCCCAAATGTCAGCTATAAGGTGTACCTACCTGCCCAATTTCATGATTCTAGGTCAACGGGAAGTACCCTGTAGGTTTCTTGACAGACCGACAGACAGACAAACAGTCAACAAAGTGATCCTATAAAGGTTCCGTTTTTCTTTTTGAGGTACGGAACCCTACCAATTAGACTTTATACTTTGACATAAGATTTATTACATTACCCGTTATCTCCCAAAGCCACCATGATCCAAACAAACCTTCCTCCAGTGTTGGGGAATATACGCAGAGAAACTATCAGCTTTTATAAAATAACGATGGTCTGGCACGCGCTGGCTCTCTCTCTCTATTATTTGTAAGCGTAAAGGTAGGCACATAAAATTTGTTTATTGTCTACCGATATAAAAAACCGGTTAGCCGATATACCTAAATAGAGCACAGATAGCGATAAACTATATCATGACTATATTTCATGACTTATGCCCGCGCGGGCTACACAAATTCCAAACCCCCTACATTACCTCCTTAGGGATCGAATTTTCAAAAATCCTTTCTTAGCGGATGTCCACTTCATAATAGCTATCTGCAATCTGCATGCCTTTCAGCCCGATACGTAAAGTAGTTTGAGCTGTGCGTTGATAGATCGACCAGCCAGTCAGTCAGCTTTTCCTTTTACTTATTAATATTTAGAAGAAAATAAGATACTGTTCTGCGATAGGATTAACTATTTCATATAGGTAGGGGTAGGGGTTGAAAAGATAGATACTAGATAGATAAAGATAAAGTCCACGCGTGCCCTCAATCTGGAAAATGCCACTGAGTATTCTGTATGAGACGTTCCTACCAGACATTTTCCTTTTATAAAAGTAATGAACAGAGTTGGACTGCTGAAGCAGAAAACTTTTTCTCTTTTCCTTTTGCCCTATGACGATTTATGGTTTATGTATTTGACCTCGCTGCGGCCTGCGCCGTCACGATTAAAGTTATAGTTGAAAATGTTGTGTTATGTACGAGTATGTAATGTATCCTCTGCAAAATAATATTATCTAAGTGCTTATTATTGTTATTCTAGAGTTGCCTGCGACTTCAGCCGCGTAGATTTAGGTTTTTAAAAATCCCATGGAAACTCTTTGATTTTCCGGGGTTTTAAGGGTTTAGTGGTTAAGTGTATCTCAGTAGCAAGTAGACCCTATAACCTACGCAACTTCATCCTTGTGGCATGTCTTTAAAAATCCGGTGGGAACTCTTTGAATTTTCAGGATAAAAAGAAACCTGTCCTTGCCCAGGATGCAAATTCTATATCATATTCCATCGAAATACTAAATCCAAATTCCGTCAAAATTGGTTAAACGGATAGGCCGTGAAAAGCTAGCAGACAAATTGACAGACTTTCGCATTTATACCCTAAGTAGTACATGGATTGTTATTCTTATCCGTAAAATTATTTAGCAAGAATTTCTAAAATTTATCAAATTAACTATTAATCTATTTCTGGTAAGACAATTTTTTTTTGGAGGTAGTAATAGGTAGTAGTAGTAGGATAATAATGAATTTAAAACGGTCGACATTTTGGAATTCATTTACTATCTTTGAGTAAGTAGGTAAGCTATGATTTATTCAGAGTAATTTAGATTAAATTTTCGGTAGTAATAATTATGTGGTGGCAAGTTAATCATAATAATATGCCCTCAACTTACTAATGTTTATGATTCTCGATTCATTTTTAACCGACTTCAAAAAAAGGAGAAGGTTCTCAATTCGTCGGAATCTTTTTTTTAGTAAAACATTTTATCAAAAAACTTACCTTTACAGGTAAATTAAGTTCATGGGTCTCGTTTCCGCGCCATAATCGAGACTCCCTTGGTAGAACTGGCAGCTCACAGTCTATGGCTCCCAGGCGATCTTGTAAGCGCGTTGACGAATGTACCGCACCGGTTGTACTAGAAGTAGAATTTGGCTTCCGCCTTCTTGCATATTTCGGCAAACCTTTTGTACTCGCCTTTACTTGAGTTTTTGCTTTGCGAGTAGTCGAGCGCTCTGTACTAAAGTATGACTTAGTTGTTTTAACGCTCTCCTTTGTTATAGGAGCTCCAGTACTCAGAGGCACTGTAACCGTTGACGGTGTTACGCTAGACTTCGTTGAGTGGATAAACTCTGTAGTTGCAGGCGCTGGCGAACTAGATACGCCTTTAAGTTCAGCCGTGGAATTTAAAGTCACATCGCAGGAACACACTCCAATAAATAATAACACTAATATAACTGTTGGCACGGTGTAGATTTTACAAATTTTGTTTGTAGGTTTTAAATAGTTATGCGCTATTATTGCCATTTTGTACCATTTACTAATGTCCTTGGTTTATTTGGCACTGATTCAACAATATTGTAGACAGCCTTCCCTGCCAAAACAACCAAAATATTGGTCAAATATTAATTACATAGTAGGTATTATGATTTGGAATAGATTTTTTCGCAATGTAGTTAAGTATTATTTTCTAGTTATAACTATATTGAAGACGATGATATATGATGATATATTATGGTCGTGTGATTTAGTATACTTATTAGATAAGTGACTTTCATATGAATACAATTCTAAATTAGATTATTTTGTAAATATATCCAAAACATAATTTGTGAAACACAATCAATACTTATAATAAAACTGTAACAGGTCAAATTCTGTACATTGAAGATATTTTGAAAAATTTTTTTTTTCGAGGGCACTCTATAATCGATACTGAACCCAAAACTGTAATTTTTTTCATTTTTGTCTGTCTGACTGTCTGTCTATCTGTCTGTCTGTCTGTCAGTCTGTCTGTATCACGGCCGCGCATCACGCTGAAACTACTGAATGGATTCCAATGAAACTTGGTACGATTTGAGGTCATACTATGAGGAAGAATATAGGATACTTTTTATCCCGAAATTCAGCATGGTTCCCGTAGGAGAGGGGATGAAAGTTAAAATGTATACTGAGTTGTTGTTGTGTATTCATTAACGCGTAGTCCGATTTCATTCATTCTTTTTTTGTTAGAAAGGGGATATTTTAAAGATTGTTCCGTAAATATTTCAAGGTCATCGGTTTTTAACCGACTGTCAAAAAGGAGGTGGTTCTTTTTTCTACATCGATTTTTTCGAGGTTTCTGGACCGATTTGCAATTTTTTTTTAAATCAACAAAAAAAGTTTTCGTGGTGGTCACATAAAAAATTCTGGATTCAACTCCTTAATCCTGATGCTGCAGGGTTACTGCCCGCCTGAGTTATCAAGATTCAGGAAGTGTTCATAGTGAATTCATATTGTAGGTACCAAGCAACGACTTTATTCTCAGACTTCAAGTCCCAACTCCTCAACCCTGATGATGTAGGGTACAGCACTCCTAAACTATAATGTTTCAGTAACTGCGGATGATGCAAAATTAATTTAGGTACCAAGCATAGGCTACATCATTGAACTTCGGATCCTAACTCCTCAATCCTGATGCTGCAAAGTACTAAAGTCCTAAATCGTGAGGATTTTAGAATTTCTGATAGTGAATTGATATTTTAGGTATCAAGCAACGGCTTCACGATGACACTCCCAGTCCGAAATACTACGCCCGAGCGAAGCCGGGGCGGGTCAGCTAGTTTTAAATATAATTAAATAACAAAACGTATGGATCTGAGTATGTTGATATTATTTGTATTGTAACTTTGATATAGGTAGGTATCTACATTAACAAACAATACGCTTTCCGCAAGAACTCTTGAAACATTCGATCGTATTGAAACCCACTTGTCCGGAGTTCTAAAAAGGTGACCCGAGAGCTTTTATCGTAGGTATGTATAGTATAGATATAGCAAGAGTGCTCACTTCTCAGGGAAAACATCTATAATTGGAAAATTGTAGAGCTCTCTGTAAGTGGTGACCCTCTTCAAATGGAAGTATTGCTTGTTGTAAACTGACTTTACTAATTTTCACTTAAAATGCGCATATTTCATGACGTAGAACTTTGAATTATCAAGTGGAAGCTGAAAGCTTTGTATGTGGCATAAATTGAATGAAAACCATTTTCTACCATTTCGTATTTCAACAGAGGGACTTACCTATAATTAATGTATTTATTAGGGATGGGTACGTACGCGACGTACCTGCATAATAATTTCAATTAAAGTATGAGAGTTTTTAAATTTAAACCCTCTCAGTTTTCAAAATTGTGTAATTTTTTTCTGAGAGGGTTTAAATTAATTAATGAATCTTACAGAATAGGTAAGTATAAGTAACATTTTTCGGTTTTGACTTTTGATTTTCTGTAGGTATCCAATATCAAAACAGAATAATAAAAACGTAAGTATATAAAACTAATTTTACCTAATCTTTGAATAATTAAATTTACTTAGTTTAATATTAATTGATTTCTCATTAAAGACTTATTCACTTATTTGATCCACACTCTTCACTATAACACAATACACCTACATCAGTAAGTGTACAAATAAAATATTTTTAAATAATTATTACGTAGTTTATCACCTAAATATCCTAATTCTAAAACACCTTACTTGATCAAAACTCATTTTACCAATTTATAAAGATCTATTATAATCACAAGTTATTGTAATGATACAGATCGTTGTTATAAATGAAATAAATGTTTAAACTTACGTCAAGCTTGTGCAAAATCGTGAAGGATACGTAATGAATTTTATTATAATATACTTATATAAATATTTTTCTTACTCGTATCTAATGAAGAGCTCTTTAGCTAATTTTACACACTCCTTTATCAAGCAAAGGAAAAATATTTGTTGTACTTAATAAAAAAGTGTAAATATATTTGAGAAAAATACAGTGATGTAGGAATGTTTTGTTTAACGTTATAACGGCGCAGGGCGGGCGGCGTCCACAGCCCGCAGCCTCCGTGGCACTGAGGGCGGGCGGGATCCGCACCTCCCCACACCGCTATCGCACCCCCGCTTGTATCTTTACTTAATTCAACTACATGTCTGTAATATCAACGATTTCTTTAATATGACAGAATCCCCAAGACTATTGGCTGCGGTTGAGTGATTTGAAACTTATTTGAAACTTTGTTCGAAATTGTTTAGATGTTAGCGAATTTCCAAAACTTTCGTGGGTTAAGCAGCGGAATGCGAAGATAAATCTTTGTCTTAGATTTGACAAGACATTTATCGTAAAGCTGGCTTGTGAAGGTAATAAATTAAACTTGACGTGGTTTAAATAGGTATAATCAAATGTATTATTTATTAGAATCTTTATTGCATGGTTGATAAGAATCTTACGCGTATGCCCTTCTTCGGGATGCAAGCTATCTCTGTACCAAACGTCAAAATTGTTAAACCGATAGGACATCAAAAGGTATTCAGCCAGAATCCGGATAAACTTTGGCATTTACTTACAATATTAATATGGATTACAGCCTGTAAAATCTTTCAATTCTGGATTGAAAAATTTCAATAGTACAAACTTCGCGTAAATATAACGTAGGGTAACTTGACTAAACATAACTATGATATATATAGCTAAATACTAGCTTACCGTACCTAAGCTAGTCAGCTATCACAGTGTAGGTATGATAACTAAAATGACGAGTGAAATCACACCCACGAGCTCGTTTGAAATATTCTTTGAGAACTTATTAAAACATTAAAGCAAGTCTTCATTTTCCAATGGAAAAAATAAATTGCCTCGCTGTAAAATATAACGCAGAAACAGCTAAATCATTATTAATTGAAAGAAGGTACCTACCCTTTCCGCTTTCGCTTCAGTGAACTAACTGTTCAAGACTTTCAGATAAGTATCAATTAGAAACAAGTGCGAGTTAGACTCGCGCACCCAGGGTTCCGCACTACAGTCGTATTTTTTCGACATTTTGTACGATAAATCAAAAACTATTATACTATGGTGCAAAATAAATAAAAATCTGCTTTAGAATGTACAGGTAAAGAAAGCCCTTTCATGTGATACCCCATTTAGAATAGCAATCTTACTTTTAAAGTTAACAATACTAATTTTTTCATGAACACATTTTAATTTTTTTGTGATGTAGAGTAAGTTCTCTAAATATGAACTACCTTATGGGTTTACTTATATAAATCGCAAGATATTGAAACTAAATCACTCTTTTTAATTTAAATCCGTCAAGAAACTATTATATAATTATAACATATATTTGAAATGTCCTACAGAAACAAAACTTCTAACAAACATATGTTTTTTATAAAATATTACAAATTTACACATTCAAAAATAGGTAGCTCAATATGGACTACTAGGTTTTTAATACGGACTTAGGGTGTCCAATACGGAGCATATTATTTATTAGAGAACAATAAGTAAAATAGGAGCTGGCGAAGAAAACGGTGTAACTGCACTTGTGATCAAAATATATTTTTTAATTCCGGTAATTTTTCGCTCACTAAATACCAATCTGAACTCATTTCCAAGCAAAACTGCATGATTACAGTAAATTTTCATGAGCTTTCATTGATTTATTGCTCCTCCTGTAAAATTTTATTTAGTGCCATTATACCGTTTTGTTCGCCAACTCCTTACTTATTATTTTTGTTGACAATAATTAATAAAATGTAATAATAATTAATCATAATAGTATGAATCAATCTGAAATAGTTATAGTAAAGATGGTCTTAATATTATATAGGTTTTTGATGCTTTGAAATATTCCATTTTGCCCTCTTGAATAGCCACTATTACCATAACCTAAAACAAAAAATAATCAAGGCTTAAAATATGAACCAGGATCATAATATGGACCACTAGTCCATTTTCAACCCCTTGATGGGTCCATATTACAAAATGATGCATTTTCAAGGTTATAAATTCGTACAAAAATAATGTTATGAGATACAGCTACGAATTCATTGACGAATAATTAGTAACACAATAATGTTTTCAGAATGTGGACAGTCAAATTATCATGATTGTAATTATAGCAGTAATAATCTTACAAAACTTACCGAAAAAGTACATCACATAGCTCTAAACTCTTAAAATGGTTGCCGCCGACACGAACACACACATTGATGTTGGAATTATTCTAGGAACACACACGTAGCTACGCTACAATTCACTGACGAGATGTCGCGAGATAAGGGCATCTATTTTAGCTAACTTCGCTTTGATAGCAGCGTCATCGAGCAAAATATTACTATGGTCCATATTATATGTGACTAGTCCATATTTAGAGAACTTACTCTAACCATAAATTCACGGTTTTTGGATTTATTCCTTTACTTGTGCTATAAAACCTACCTACCTGCCAAACTTCATGATTCTAGGTCAACGGGAAGTACCCTTATAGGTTTCCTTGACAGACACGACAGACGGACAGACAGACCTACAGACAACGAAGTGATCCTATAAGGGGCCTTTTTTTTCTTTTGAGGTGCGGAACCCTAAAAAGCGCTAAAGCGATTTATTTTAATGTCCGACTACGCGACAGCAAGGGCACGACACATCCTTCACGTCAACTCACCGTCGGCCCACTACTGAGAATGGCTCTCGGAATGACAAGGGTTTAGACAGTAGTCTACCATCCTGATCAAGCGCAGATTGGCAGATTTCACAAATTCACACACATTTGAGAACATTATGGAGAACTCCATGCAGGTTTCCTGACGATGTTTTCCTTCATCATTAAATCGAGAGATACCCTGCCTACCTATTTAAATTCTTAAAACGCACATCTGAAAAGTTCACCTGAATACCAGCCCGAGGTCTCAACCATTAGGCATAGGTACATTAAAAGCATATCTACTTACCACGAAATCGCGATTCTAAAGGTATTTTACCGACTTCGATAAAGGATACATATCAAATCATCATACAAATAAATCGCAATGAATCAAGGTCTATGCTCAATAGTAGATAGCTAAAAACTATACTTATGAACAGGTAAGTATCATACTTGTAACATACTGAACGAATGGAATGGTGCGGTTACAACTCACTGGTTTCATTCAAACCAATGAACATTATGATGCTCGCACGTTACGGACAGCAAAGAGCTGCATTATTAGCACTAATATCTGATATAATAACTTAAAGAGGTACTCGTTCTCTTAGTAGAGTTGTATGCGGAAGGATCTGAGAAACCATCGCATTATTATCTCAAGAAAATTCCTACCATTGTGATTAATGGAAAAAGATCACTACTCTCAGCAGTGAGGAATACTTACATGTATACTACTCGCAAAGTATTTATGAAATGAAATAAAATAGCTTGTTACGTTTCGCTTCCAACGAACGTATTGACCTGCAGTTTGTAACAAGCGGGGAAACTTGTACGCAATCTGTATTCTGCGGACCACGCCGCGCCCATCGCTCGTCCAAGTGTATTGAATGTGCGTGAGCGGTGAAATTACCTTCATCTACACAAACGAAATAAAACTGAACCGTGGCTGATAATCTTAAATCTTTTACCCATACTAACAAAAATAGTCCGCCTCGATCTGTACCTACCTATTCATTTGGAAGGTTAGCGGCGGACGGAAATCTAAGCGCTGAACTACTTATTATTGTCCACTTCCTTCTTACTCCTATCATTAGCTTTACTACACCACAGGTTAGTTACCGCTTGGTTAGAATATAACCATGGGAGCAAGCAATCAGCTTAGCTTATTACCCGACTATGGCAAAGCCAAAAGGAAGGAAGGATTATGATTTTGGCGGTCTATGTACGTACCTATGTAAATTTGTATTTGTGTGTTCCACTATAGCGGCTAAAGTACTGGGCCGATTTTAATAAATGAGGTATCAATTGATTCGTTGTTATGGTCCGGGTGACATAGGCTACATTTTGTACGAACAATCATTCATCTAAGGTACGAACAAAATTGATCTGACAGATGTTACATCCAAAAAGTAGGAGTTTGCAAAAAAATAATTTTTGCTATTGTATCGACTCGAGTGGGAGTGGGGGTCAATTAATAAAAGAGGAAAAAAATCTGTATGTATCACTAATATGTATCACATATACATATTTAAGAACTCAGTATTTTTTCCGTTTTTCTCAGTACTTTTAGTCGTATGTATTCAAGATAAAGTAGGTATTCATCATTATCATGATCAACCCATCGCCGGCTTACTATAGAGCACGGGTCTCCTCTCAGAGTGAGAAGGGCCATAGTCTACCACGCTGGCCATATAATGCGGATTAGTAGACTTCACACACCTTTGAGAACATTATGGATAACTCTCAGGCATGCAGGTTTTCTCACGATGTTTTCCTTCACCGTTAAAGCAAGTGATATGTAATAAATTAAAACGCACATAACTCCGAAAAGTTAGAGATGCGTTCCCGGGATCGAACCCCGACCTCCGATTAGAAGGCGCACGTCCTAACCACTAGGCTATCACAGCTTAAGTAGGTATTAGAGTAAGTTAATAAGCTTGCGGGCGATAAACTATCGCATGAACTATCAACGTGACGTATCTAATGTAGCGTTTTTACTGCGTTATGTAATTTGTTAAATGGAGGGTTGGGGAGTGCGGCACGGGTGGATGTTGGCGGCGCGCCAACTCGCTGACGGTCGACCGCCCTTATCTTCGTTTGGATCCACCGCCAATACTCGCTGGGAAAATTTCTCTATTCACTTCACTCTCGCAGTACGCCGCATGTTACTGGCTTCAATCCAATACGCTGTGAATGCGCGGTACATCGTGAAAAGCGTAGCTTCTAAATGTGTCACTTGTAAGAAGTGAAACTGTCCCACATTTCTTTCATGCATGAACATTGTGTTCCACACGAAGAACTTAAGCGATGACTGACAAGTTTGAGTGAAAAGTTTTATTTATTAGACTCGCTACTCTACTAGCTTTTTTGTTGTAGGTATGTATAATAAAAAAAAATTGCCGGTTTAAAAAAAAAACTTGGCCGGTTTTTCAATGAAGGGCTACCTTCATTGAAAAACCGGCCAAGTGCGAGCTAGGCTCGCACAACGAGGGTTCCGTACTACAGTCGTATTTTTTCGACATTTTGCACGATAATTCAAAAACTATGACTAACTAAAATAAAATCTGTTTTAGAATACACAAGTGAAGCCCTTTCATATGATACCCCACTTGATTTAGTTATCTTACTTCAAAAATTGAAAATACTAATTATTAGTTCCTGACCACAATTTAATTTTTTTTTGTATGATGTAACCGCAAATTCACGGTTTTCAGATTTTCCCCCGAATGTATGCTAAAAGACCTACCTACCTGCCAATTTTTATGATTCTAGGTCAACGGGAAGTACCCTGTAGGTTTCTTGACAGACAGACAGACCACAAAGTGATCCTATAAGGGTTCCGTTTTTCCTTTAGAGGTACGGAACCCTAAAAAACCGGCCAAGTGCGAGTCAGCCTCGCGCAATGAGGGTTCCGTACTACAGTCGTATTTTTTCGACATTTTGCACGATAATTCAAAAACTATGATGCATAAAAATAAATAAAAATCTGTTTTAGAATGTACAGGAAAAGTCATTTGTACGGACTATATAATTATTCTTAATACCTCGCTAAAGTTTGCTTAACAATGCTGGATGATAGGTTAATAAAAATACATTTAAATATTGTAAATTAAAATGATACTTGTTTATTAAACAAAAAATACACACATTGTGGGAGACATTATTTTTTCTAATGATAAATAATTATTATTATGATAACATAGATTCTAAATAATACAAATATTATTGAATAGCATCCACGTCGGTTTTCGCAATGTTCAGAGGCATGTCGTTTTTGATATATCCCTGTAACAAATAAATAAGTTTGCTTATATTCCTTGCATACATGCGAAAAAAGTGAAACATCGGTTTTATTCATCACACGGTCATTATTCGGCCGACATTTCTTAAAATTTAGGTAACTTTTTTTTTTAAAGAATATTAGCCATGTTAAACGACTAATATTCCTCTTTCCTCTCCAACTAAGCGTCAAGCTTCAAGCAGTCAAGCAGTTTTTTTTATGATCACAAGAAAAGACATTTTGCAAGAATTTGGTCCAAAATAATAAAAGAAAATAATTTTAAAATGGCGTCCACTTTTTTTAGTTATCTATACGTAAGTAATATCACCCATGTGCGTGTACATGCGCGCGAATAGATACATTCCTGCTTACCTCTTGCATTACGACACGTGTTCTAGGAGTACTACACGGCCATCTTGTCGGGACGGCAGCGCAGGGGAGCGAGCGCAGCGTGGACACGTACAAGAAGCGCTCGTCGCACCACTTGCACGTGCCCGTGTGCGTGTACATGTGCACCTGAGCGAATCACACCAACAAATACTTTTCTGCTTACCTCTTGCATGACAACGTGTGAGTTGTACGAGGAGTACTGCACGGCCATCTTGTCGGGATGGCAGCGCAGGCGGTGAGAGCGCAGCGTGGACGCATAGGAGAAGCGCTCGTCGCACCACTTGCACGTGAGCGGCTTGTCACCCGTGTGCGTGTACATGTGCACCTGAGAAAATCACATAAATAAATAAATAAAAGTTTAATGTTTGTTAAAGTAGGACAGTTGAAAGTTAAGGCGAGGTCTGGGAGATTTCGAAGTTCCTTTTTAACGTCAACAACATTAACATTGGCGCTACAGCCCTTTGAGGGCCCGGGATTGCTCCAATCGATTTCTACATAAAATGTCCTCCAATTTTTAATTCGATGGCTTTTGCAGTTCGGTTAACTCCATCTATCCAGCGCACTTAGGCCTACCGATAGATCTCTGTCCATCAAGCTGTGACTTTCTTAACTTAGACCCTCACTAAGAAAGGGTAAATTCCAAAGGGATTTTTAAAAACTTTAATCCCAGTGGACGAAATGGTGCGAGAAAAGTAAACAAGTTACCTTCAGCGTCTGCCTGCGCTTGAAGGCTTTGTTGCAGTATGAGCACACGTGGCGGCACTTGTCCTCGTGCACCAGCAGGTGCTTGCGCAGCGTGCGGCGGCTGTTGAGCACGCGGCTGCACACGAAGCACACGTACGACGTGTCCTCGTGCGTGTCCATGTGCGTTTTCAGATTCGAGTACGTTTTGAATCTGTAAACCACCATTGAAGGTTATTGACATGCTCTATAACTCACACTTTGAAATAAAAAACCCATAAAATTAAAATCTGTGAAAACTAGAATCTTTGACCAAAAATTATTATTATTAATCTATAAAAATGCCCCATTTTCTTGCCCCGTTGCACGTGTCGGCGTTGTTTACGCACGCGTAGCTCTCGATCTCTATCAGTAACAAACTCACGGCTTGGAGCAGGTCCTGCAGACGAAGGGCTTGTCGTCGCTGTGGATGGCGCGGTGCTGCCGCAGCTCGCCGTTGGTGCCGCACGCGTAGCCGCACAGGTCGCACACGTAGCTCTTGATTTTCTCGTGCACTACGCGCTTATGCGACGCTGCTGACGACCGAGTTGTGAATCTGCACGTAACGTAATGTTGCTGGTAGTAAAACTCCGATGCATCTTGTTTCTTGCCGCAGAATCAAAGCAACGTGAAATTCTACACGATCGTCGATCAAGGTGCAATCGTCAATACACGCATGACGCAATGCGTCAGCTGGCGTGGCGTGGTGGCTGAGTGTCACTGGCCGACCGCCATGAGATCAGGAGATCAGTGAAATCAGATGGAGACACATTTGTGTCTCCATCACACACACTCACACATGTGTGTGTGTGAGACACGCGAATCTACGCTCGCAACCGCACGGTGAATCACTTCACACGAACATACATAATGGAGACCAAAACTTGAGCTTAGTGCGTTGTAATATTTAAGAAGACTGACATCAAGCATGACTTGTGTGTATAAACTAAAAACTATAGGTACATATTATTTTGGGGTAGGTACTAATAGGTGTAAAAAAAAAGGTACTAATAGGTGTCAGTAGTTATTTTATTAAAGTTTTTACGTAGGTACACTTGAACAAAACTCTATGTCGCTACTATACCTATATCACGACGAAAGAGGATAATCATACCTACTTATCGAACATTTCGGTGAAGCGATCGTAGTCTAAACTCTAAACTACATATTTTCTTTAATGTCAGTAAGCTGTACTTACTTCAGATCACATATTTCACATCGGTATATTTTTCTTTCTTCAATCGGTATGTGCGACCTTTCGTGTGATTTGAGCATGTCCTTAGAATTGAACACCTTATCGCACGCAGAACAACAGAATTTCCTTTCAGACTTTGGTACATGCCTCATTTTGTGTTTGTTCATTGCCGCTTCTGTTTTAGTTATACGTGGGCACTTATCACAACTAAAAATAATATATTATTGATTCATTAGTGACTAGAACTTTTTCACTGTTTGTAGAATATAAAAGCTATACTAAAATGTATTTTTATATAATTACAGAAAAACATTTTAGTATAATATAATTATAAACATTTTTCTATAAATCTATACTAAAATATATTTATAATTATAATATACCACTCACTCACTGACTGACTGACGGACTAATCACGAAATCTCAGGAACCATAAAACTTACAAACTTGAAATTTGGAAGATAGGTTTTTCTAGGACGTTTTGGATCTACTAAAAACCTAAATCCATGCGAAAGGAGTCGCGGCTATCAGTTAGTTTTTAAATGTACCTATTTTAAGGCTATTAAGTAAATTGTAGATAAAATATTTACCAGGCCGCGATTACGCCTGTAAGTTTTACTCACGTAAGTAGCTTGCGTAATTGACAAAAATTTTAATATAAAATGTACTTAATATATAAGTGTTTACATTAATAGTCATAAGTTAATCATGTAGGCTACTTACGTGACTAAAATTTACAGTTGTATCCGCGGCCTAATTTTTTTTTCTTTGTAATGTTCTGTAAGCTAAATAAACTTTTATTTATTTATTTACTAGCTGATGCCCGCAACTTTTAAAAATCCCGTGGGCACTCTTTGATTTCCCGAGATAAAAAGTAGCCTTTATCACTCTCCAGGACTTTACACCCATGCAAAAAATCACGTCGATCCGTTGCTCCGTTGCGACGTGATTAAAGGACAAACCGACAAACCAACAAACAAACACATTTTTACATTTATAATATGGGTACTGATTTAATTAACACTCACCAGATAACATTGGGATTCTTGTGATCCTGTACATGCTTGTACAGAACAGATTTAGATTTTAAAGTAATGCCACAGCTACAGCGGACCACTGGTGTCGTGTTGTGCTTCCCTTCGCAATGCGCCTTCAAACTGTACCAGCTGGTGCATTCCTTCGCACAGTATGTGCATGTGAAACTGTAAGAATCGTACATTGCATATACATATTAATAAGTATTTAGCCGTTAACATACTTATAACTCATCCAACCCATGCGTTTTTGGTTAGCAAAGGCGTTTTTCACTGACCACCATAATAATAAAGTCCTCCTAACTGAATTTCGGTCACGGCGCCCAATCTCCATAGAGATTAGCCAATTGCGTGGGAGATATATTATAGTGCACAAGTGCACTCTCTATTCCCTCACCCTCATAGCCCAATGGGACGGGAATCCGACACGGCCGGAGAGAGATCAGGCACAGGACCGATGGTTTAACGTGCAGTCCGAGGCACGGGGGTGGGGCACCGCCAACTTCCTAACTGCGGACTAATACTAAAAATTTCTCAGAAAAATTCAATACCTAACTATTTAATTTGATACATCACTTGACATTGGGTGGGATGTCTTATAATGTATGTTTCCGACCTTAAAATTGAAAAAAAAATATATAGATATAAAAGAGTATACATACTTTACAAAATCATTGACATTTAAACTTGAATACTTTGACTCTTCGGTTTTTTCGGAATCAGAGTCATTTTTTTTAAGTTTACGACTTTCTATCCGGTGATCTGATACATGTTTGTAAAGAACGCTTTTAGACCGGATGATGAAGCCACACAGACAAAACACCATGGGCTTGCTTTTGTGTACTTTAGCATAGTGAACTCTTAAAGCGCTCCACGTTGACATGGCTTCTTCGCACATATTACATTCTAGTCTAAAAAATTCAAATTAACAATACATTTTAATATACTGTGTAGTGTGCAACTGTGCACAGCATTTATAGCACTAACAAGGTGTACTTAGCCGAATGAATAAACTGGCATTTAATATTAAAAGCTTACACACTGCATAATATTACACCAACATACATGATGCAAAAGTGTAAATAGTAAGGCCCATCGGTTGTATATAAAAATCTCTGAGTTGGCCAAAAATGAGCTTAACACCAAATTGTAATTCGAATTCAAAGAAAACCATGATAATTAGAATTATCGTCATCATCATGATCAGCTTATCGCCGGCCCACTACTGAGAACAGCACAGATCTCGCAAAATGAGAAGATTTTAGGCACAGTCCTATGTTGGGCCAGTTGACTTCACATATCTTTGAGAATATTATGAAGAAACCCTTTTCAATTTAAAAAAAGCTCAAAATGTCAGAAATGTGTATTTTTTAGGAGAACTAGTGTTGCAATGATTATTCTACTCAGAACATAACTTACTTGACAAAATCTTTAACATTCAAGTTGGATTTCTTGAGTATATTCTTAAACTCTATTTTCTCTTGTTCACTTATTTGCTTTTTTTTAGTCTTTTTCGTCTTTGTTTTTTTAAGTGTTGCTAATGTCACAACATCGCTAAGATCACTGTCACTGTCTAGTTTTGTGTCACTGTTTCTGTAGTCATCTTCTTCATAATCATCTTCAAATGGTTCTTCATTGTTTATAGCATCTACAAAACAAAGCTTGTAATGACAAAAAATTGATTTTGAAAAAGAAAAACCGGCCAAGTGCGAGTCAGGCTCGCCCAACGAGGGTTCCGTACTACAGTCGTATTTTTTTCGACATTTTGCACGACAATTCAAAAACTATGATGCATAAAAATAATTAAAAATCTGTTTTAGAATGCACAGGTGAAGACCTTTCATATGATACCCCACTTGATACGGTTATCTTACTTTGAAAATTTGAAATACTAATTATTAGTTCATGATCACAATTTAATTTTTGTTGTGTCATGTAACCACAAATTCACGGTTTTCAGATTTTTCCCCGAATGTCTGCTGTAAGACCTACCTACCTGCCAAATTTCATGATTCTAGGTCAATGGGAAGTACCCTGTCGGATTTTTGAAAATTCAACCCCTAAGAGAGTAAAGTAGGAGTTTGAAATTTAAAGCAGACATAAGCTAGTCATTATTAAAAGGATATCATTTATATGCACATACTCCAGTCACCTACTAGTGGTTGTCGTTTTACTAGTAGGTGGCTTATTGGTGATAGGATAGGAAACCCATGCAATCAATAGAAATTGCTAGTTTTTAAATATTACGTATCTTTATATACTTACTTACTAATTCTTCTGGCATCATTTCCACTTTAACCTTAAAAAAGCAAAAATCAAGGCTCATTATAAAGTTATAGTTAATATTATGTGAAACTACATATATTATATTACTCCGCGACTTCAGTCGCGTAAATTTCACTGACTGCTAATTATTATATTTATTGTATAAAACTGTTTTAATATACAAAACGGATAATATAATATGGAATACTAGCTGATGCCCGCGACTTGGTACGCGTGGAATTAGGTTTTTAAAAATCCCGTGGGAAGCCTATGTCACTCTCCAGATCTTTAAATATAGTTATGAAAAAAATCACGTCGATCCGTTCCTCCGTTGCGACGTGATTGAAGGACAAATCAACAAACCAATAAACCAACAAAGAACACAATTATACTGCTAAGTAATGCATAACTTTTTAACTTTTCCGTTTTCCTGTGGGCATAATATGTGATTTTTTCAGGATAAAAAGTAGTCTATGTCTACCCTTGCAATGTAAGCTAACTCTAAGATTCCAGATTACGTCAAAATTGTTTAAAAAGGAAATACCAAATTTCGTTCAAATTAAAAAGGAATAATGCTCTTTAACTTTTCTGTTTTCCCGTGGGAATATGACCCCGGGATGTAAGCTAACTCTATACCATCAATCGGTTGGGTCGGATCAAAATCGGTTAAACAGATTATATTTTTTGAATTACCCGCTCTCCTGTAGGAACATGTTATTTTTCCGGGTTAAAAAGTACCAAATTTCATCAAAATTGGTTAAACTGTTGAGCCTTGAAAAGCTAGCAGAAAGGCACACTTTCACACCCATTTATAATATGAGTAGATGTTTGGAGTATGGATTAAAGCAGTTATGTATTATAGTAGTTAAACTACCAGACGGACAGACAGACACACTTTCGCATTTATAATATTAGTATGGATGGATTTCTGTTTAAAATATGCCCACAAATAAACTTACCTCAGACTTAATTGGTGGTAGTCCAAACTCAATAATGCCATCTTCAAACTTAATGGGCATTACTTCACATGCACCTAAACACATTTTCTTCAATGTATCCTGCACTTTCAGACATTCTAAGACAAACAGCTCAAATGATACTACTCTCTCCTCGCAATTTAAACACACCTTAGTGGGTAAATTATCATTTTCATTTATCTGAAAAAAATATTATAATGCTAATTAATATTCAATAAAATAAAAAGCTGACCTACCCATTTTACTGTAGTGGTATCTCAGAAAATCTTTTCTTAGTTTGAATTTACATTATAAAGAAAATTGACTTGCAAAATCTCAATAAGCTCAGTGCTTGTCCACTGATTGATCCGTTTATTTATACTTTTATGTATACAATTTTAATAACTAATGGGTAAGAGCTGGGTAAGTTCAGCATTCATGATGATGATGATGATGATGATGACTATGATGTTAGTAAATGTTACTAAAATAATACAACAATGTTTGAAAAAACAGCTCTCTTACTAATATTGAAACAATGTGGCTAAATTGACAGGTCTAAATCTCACTGGCCATACAACAATCAAGTTTATTGTCAAGTTTGTAGTGGACTTGAAGTGGCATCCAGTAAACTGTTAGCCATACACTGTCAAGTGTGCATGATGCCCACTGATAGTCATATACCGTCAAGTTTACTGGACGCCGCTTCGAGTCCGCTGCAAACTTGATTGTGTATGGGCAGCATTATGCTATCTTTTCCGCAAGGAGTATTATGAAAGGGCTAGCAATACATTTAAATTTAAACCCACATTTTTAGGGTTCCATACCTCAAAAGGAAAAACGGAACCCTTATATGATCACTTTGTTGTCTGTATGTCTGTTGCTCTGTCTGTCTGTCTGTCAAGAAACCTACAGGGTACTTCCCGTTGACCTAGAATCATGAAATTTGGTAGATAAGCAGGTCTTATAGCAGACATTAGGGAAAAATCTGAAAACCGTGAATTTGTGGTCACATCACAAAAAATAAATTAAAAAATGATTTGAACATAAAATTAATATTTTCAACTTATAAAGTAAGATTACTGTACCAAATGGGGAATCATATGAAAAGGCTTTACCTGTACAATATAAAACAATTTTTATTTATTTTTATGCATAGTAGTTTTTCATTTATTAAGCAAAATGACGATAAAATACGACTGTAGTACGGAACCCTCGGTGCGCGAGCCTGACTTCCACATGGCCGGTTTTTTGTTTAGAGATTGTGTACAACAGAATTAGTCACCTAGCTTTTTTGTTTAGAGATTGTGTACAACAGAATTAGTCACCTAGCTATTTGAAAGAGAAACAACTGTTACTTACGGATATATGTACATATTCCTGTATCATTTTGAGAATATTCTTATTACAATCATCTATCAAATCTTTGGTAAATCCTTCGCCTTTAGCACAGAGTCGACACAAATCCTTTATACTTTGAGCCATTTTTACTTAGCACAGTAAGTATAATTCATGAAACAATACTGAAAAGGTGTTATTTGAAGCACTAAGTTGTAAACTTTTCTTTTTTCATTTTGTTTTTATAAATCACCGCTATTAATTTCCCAATTTTATGCTGAACAAATGCAAAAATGCACAATATCAATACACATCAAAATTAATTCCATTAATTCGATGCATTATTTCCATTTATTTATAAAATTGACAGATTGACAGTTTGACCATTGACAACCACACACAGACTACAGCTTTTTTCACCTGGCTTTACGGTTCTGGATTCTTGCTTTTTAGAGACTGTAGACATTCATAGGGGTGCAACTCCAGAACATTAAAAAATCGCAAATTGAAATTCGCTTGTGGTGCCATCTAAGCGCGAGTACGGCTAAACAAATAGATAACAGTTAATAAAAGACGTAAATAGATGGCGGGCACATTGTTGTAATTTTAAATTACAAACATTTGGACAGCCACAGTCACCGTCAGTGGTGCCAGATTAGGCGAATTACCGCCATTTAGGCTACCTCGGCGGGCCAATCGGCGCCCAAAAATCCCGATTGGCTACCAGTAACCATTTAGGCTACCAGTAGGGCGATTGTCTAAAACCGGTATCAATCATTATTACAATCTCAATTGTTCTGATTGGCTGAATTTGTGCAATCCTTGTTGCAACAATGCATTGTAGCCAATAGTGAGCGAGCATTAACCAATCAGAGATGATTGTGATCGTAACATTGTAGCTGTCAAACAACCGCGGTAGGGCCCCTGGAAGATAGAAACGGGCGATTTTAGGCTACTCAGCAGGCAAAATCCTAAAACAAATTCCTAAAGGCCGGCAACGCATCGGCGGCTCCTCTGGTGCTGCAAATGTTCATGGGCGGCGGTAATCACTTAACATCAGGTGACCCGCCTGCTCGCTTGCTCGCTATATCTATTAAAAAAAAAAAAAAAAACGGGCGAATTCAATTGGTAAATATCTGGCAACCCTGGTCACCGTTGAAGTTCAAAACTTTTCATGTTTTCGTGTATTGTTGTTTGTGCGGTTCTAAATATTTCTATTTCTGATAAATTTATCTGACCCTGCTTTGTTTACTGGACTCTGTGTTTCCTTTAACCACCTCGATAACTACCTAAGGATTGATTTACGGACTCGATTCATGCCTGAACGATTGACCACGGCTACGGATTACGGACTTGTTTTTGCTTTGTGAAAAGATTTTCTGTCGATAGATTTGTGCAGGGAAAATGCCACGGAGATCTCGATGTGTGTTCGGATGTGAGCAATTCGGTAAGTTTAAAATCAGCTCACTTGTAATCTAACACAAATCTCTTAAACGAGTCAAACTCTATGCTCCATTAGTACATTAGGTATTTTATCATGATACTAAATAATTCCTGCGATTTCGTCCACGTGGATATCATCCAAAAAACCATTTTAGAAATCCCGTGAGAAGTCCAATTTTCCGTGATAAAAGTAGCCTACAACCGTCTCCGATGCAAGCTATCTCTTCACCAAATAGATGATGCCCGCCACTTTGTCTACGTTGGTTTAGCGTTTTAAAGAATCCCATGGGAACTGTTTGATTTTCCGAGGCAAAAGTAGCCTATGTCCTTACCTGGATGCAAGCTTCTCTGTACCTTCTAACTTTTATCATAAACGGTTACACAAATTGACTGTGAAAAGCTAGCAGACAGACAGCCTGACATACTTTTGCATTTATAATATTGGTAAGGATTATTGACTACTAATTCTGTACATTTTTTGTTTTGTAATTAAGTGTAGGTACGTAGGTACAACATTAGATATTATTTTGAACTTTAATGACTATGGTTTTTTTATATTTTACTAGCTGCCCCAGCGAACGTCTTACCGCCTAGTCGATTTCGGGCAATTCCATAAAAACCATCCTCGTACTTCAAGGAATATTATAAAAAAAGAATTAGCGAAATCGGTTCAGCTGTTCTCGAAATTTGCGCTTAGCAACACATTCAGTGATTCATTTTTATATATATATTATAGAGATTAAGTAAATAAGTACAATAAGTATAGATAATACAATAATATATTGCATATTTTATGTTACTACTTTTTCAGATGTTTTGCATCACTTTCCAAAACCTGGCCACTCCTCTTTGAAACGATTTCAACAATGGAAAGAGATAGTAGGACAAGATTTAGAAAGCAAGACTGATGATGAAATATATACGAATTATCGAATTTGCAATCACCACTTTGAAGATCGTTTTTTATACCATCACAGTAAAAGACTAGCAAAGACAGCATTTCCTTCTCTTAACCTTGGTGAGTTTTATTTATTAGTTATTACAGTAGAGAGGATTTTGAGAAATTACATTGATTGACATGTCAATAATAGGTCAAAGCACAGATTGTAGAAGCTTGAAAACACTGGCCAAGTGTGGGTCAGACTTGTGCACAGAGGGTCCCATACTTCAGTCGTATTTTTCGACGTTTTGCACGATAAATCAAGAACTGCTATGTAGAAAATAACTGGCCAAGTGCGAGTTGGACACAGCACATAGGGTTCTGTAATACACAAGAGTAAAACAGATCACTTTTCTTAACAAGCCGCAAAACTGTAGAGGTTTATTGTTAATATCAAAAAAATCGACTTGGCAGCGCTACGGGATACCCCACTTGGTATCAAATGTAATAAGTACAAATGTTTCTATGGAATCTTCAAAACTGAAATCTCCTAATGAAGTTGCAGACAGAAACTAACTATGTATAACTAATAATTATAACATAAACACTTCTTCTAAAACTCTATTTTGCATATTTCAGGTGCCATTGATTCAAGTCTAGATGCTAATACAATAAATCAACCAGAAAGTTCTACACATAATCAATCGGTCGCTCAAAGTACCCCATCTGTGGTTCACAACATCCAAGCAGGATATTCTCAAACTCAGATTCAGAAAAAAATAATTACTAGTAAGTTGTGGCCAAAAAAAAAAAATAATTTTTTTTTTTTTTTTTTTTTTTTTTTTTTTTTTTTTTTTTTTTTTTTTTTTTTCTCAGTAACATGTAGATATACATTTATTTCAGAAATACAATAAAACTTAAGGCTAGCCTTATCTAATTACTATATAAATCATGACCGCGTGGAATGGTGCCAAGAATACTGGCTGCATTTCCGCGCTGGACAGCCAGGCTGATCCGCTGCGCAAAAAATGAGCCAGCCCTTCTGTCACCAGTTGAGGCTATTAATCGCGGTGAAATGTCTCGTAAAAAATTTTTAGCACTAAGACTCCATGGCCCCAGGGTCTCCACGGCAAACGGCACAAAAATGTAACTCTCTATAAGAGAGGCATACTTGCGCCGCTTGCCGTTTTCAGCTGTTTCTGCTGCGGCTCCCGGTCTTGATGCTGTCTTCCTGATATGACACGGGGCCAATGTGTCAACGCAAGTTGCGTCCCACATTAGCGCCCGTCCCCGTTCCCAGGGAACCAGCGTCAATCCATCAGGTCTCTTGCCATCATCCCGACTAATCCCTGCCGGCTCAATGAGCGCAGGAATATTTATGGTGGCAAGAGCTCTTTTAATTGTATCGTTAAGAGAGCCATGCCTAAACAGCCTACCGGAGCTCCTTTGGCAAGAGAGTCCGTGGATTCCAAATTTATCAACCTCTTTTCCACACGGACATCTGTGCTGATGGCACAGTGGTGTTCCCAATCTGAGACCTAGAGCCACACGAAAACTTTCGTTATCTAAAAGTGTGCCGAGATTTTTTGATGGCAAGGCATGCAGCCAATACCCAGATTCCTTTTCGGATAATGCTAGAAGCCTGGCACGATCTCTGTCACTTGTAAGATTTTGAACCAAATTCGTATGTGTCAGTTGAACCAATGGCAAATCCCAAAGTTTTTGTGTAGTACGTTCCTTCGGGATGTCGACATTGGGACATCTGACCTTCCAACTCTCTAGGGCCTCTGCGGCATAGGTCAATGATGAATTGGATTTGAGAATTTGAGAGCTAAGCTCTTTTATACTATGCACAGAGGACAGAAAAGCCGGAAGAGCTACACTGGAAATTTTCCTCACGCCGATGCCACCGTACTTGACCGGTAAAGTTGCTTGGTTCCAGGAGTGCTCATCAATTTTTCTAGTGTACTTTTAAGGGTGGCATCCATGTTATCGAGTAGTCCATGAAATTTCCAAATTGGGCTCGCGCGGAGAATGTAAATTAATTTAGGTACAAAAAGGCAATATTTTAGGATCGAAAATGCAATGTGAGAATTTAGAGTGCCCAATTTGTCGGTATTAGCCGAAAATGTTCTGACTTTTTGATCCAAGAGTGGTTGTATGGATTCATTATAAAGAGGAGCACCGAGAAGGCAAAGTGAACGTTTATCAAGTATTTTAATATTAGGTGAAATTTCATTGAATAATTCAGAGGCCAATAGAATTCTTTCTTGCGACAGTTTTTCTGTAAAAAACAATTCGCATTTCGAAAAATTAAGTTCTAAACCAATTTTCCCAAACTGTTGCTTAATATGATTAAGATCTTTTAGAACGTCATCCACGTTGCCCCCAATGGTTCCATCATCAAGATACCATATGTTAAATTTAGATGTTAAATTTGAGATATGGTTATGGATCCCTAAGCTGAACAGGGCCGGACCTAAAGGATCCCCCTGCTGAACGCCTACAGAAGACTTAATATCGCTATCTCCAAAGAATAATTTAGAAGCAGAGCTGTAACATTGCCAAACATATGGGTAAATTTCAGGAAGTTGCGTTGAGACTTCTGTCAGCAAAGTTGCCCTGTCCAAAGAATTAAAAGCATTCTTTACATCTACTTTCAGCAGTACCTCAACCTCGCCATTCGTTAAGAAAGTACGAGCCGAATGAACTGCTGCTTCACAACCTCCTTTACTGCCGAATCCAACTTGAATAGGTTGGAATTTATCCTTTAGGGTAGAGACTATGTGACTACACGCTAATTTTGACGCCAAACGGCGAAAAGTACAGCCAACAGCGATGGGACGGATGCCACCATCTTTCTTATTGAAAGCACAAAGCCTCGCGCCATAAAGGAATGGTAGAAAGGATGAATTTACCTCGCCAGATAACATGAAATTACATAGTCTGGTAATGTCGCTCAGTAGCGCCTTGCCGGCGTCCCCAGCAGTAACTCCCACAAGATCCTTAAGATGTTGTGGCGTTATGCCGTCCATGCCACCAGCAGAGCCACTAGAAAACGACATTATCGCAGCGTAAGTTTCTTCATCCTTTATCTGTAAATAAGAAGTGTTAGAAGGTGGATCTGGCAGCACAGAATCGGTATTTGGTAAGGGATGCTTGTCACGTAAGGCTTCCAGCGTTATATCATCATAAACAAATAATACACATACACACATACACACTGGGAGGTTACCTGGCTGGCACCCCACTAGACCTAGGTCTACTTAATTGTTATTACTTGTTTTTATCTGTATTATAAGTATTTTTTGTGTTCCTTATATGTAATTTAATATGTAATAATATCCAATAAATTTAATTTAATTTAATTAAATAAGAGATAAAAAATCTTTACTGTTTAACAAGATTTTAACAAGAATAGAGTATTGAAAATTGTCTAATAGTTAATGTATACTTAATAAAAACACCTTTTTTTTTCAGGAAAAGCTGGTCAAAGACATGTGAATCTCAAAGTTCAGAAATTGTTAAGGAAAATAGTTAATTTGAAAAATAAATTATTCGAACAAAGAAACCAAGTAAAGATAGCAAAAAAAATGTCAAAAACAAAATTATTTAACAAGGTTCTAAAATACTTACCTATGCCTGCTCAAACACTTGTAAAAATGCAATTAACACAGCATAACAAAAAAAGCCGTGGAAGAAGATTTAATCATGCAGAAAAATTAATGTCACTCTCGATATATAAGAAAAGTCCAAAAGGCTATAACTTTTTGAGAAAAATGTTAACTTTGCCATCAAAACGAACATTACTGGATGTCCTTAAACAAATAACAATTAAACCAGGCTTAAACCCTGCGATAATTAAACTTTTGAAAAATGCGGCAGACAAATTGGGGATGGAGCAACGATTATGTGTATTAATCTTTGATGAAATGTCTTTGTCTCCATCCCTACATTTCAATACAGCATTCGATCAAGTAATCGGATTTGAAGATTTTGGGGGAAATGAAATTACAGAGAATATTGCTGACCATGTTTTGGTATTCATGATAAAGGGGCTAAAAGCTAAGTTCAAACAGCCAATTTGCTATTTGTTTTGCAAAAGTGCCACAAAGGCAGTAATATTAAAAAGGTGTATTAAAAACATAATTACACAAATTAATCAAACAGGATTGGCTGTCGTCTCAACTGTCTGTGATCAATCTACAATTAACAACAAAGTTATAAATGAGCTGATAAAAGAGACTAAAGTAGATTGTCTTAGATTAGGCAACGAGCCTAGGGATAGTAGTTTTGCTGTAGAAAATAATAATATATTCCCCTTATTTGATCCCCCACATTTGTTAAAAGGAATACGAAACAATTTACTGACAAAAGAATTAAGATTCACACAGGAGGACGAAGTAAAGACTGCTAAATGGATACATTTAAAGCTTCTGTTAGATATTGATGCAGGAGAAGATGACTTACGAATGTGCAACAAGTTAACAGAAGCTCATGTACTCATAGAGAAAATTCCGAAGATGAAAGTAAAACATGCTGCACAAGTTTTTAGTCAGCGTGTATCAGGAGCGCTACGATTTTGTGCAAGTAAGTACTGTTAATGTTCTGAAACTTTTAAAGACCTGATATTTGAAGACCTTCTTCACTTTAGAATTAATTCATCAGACTTTGGTACTACTTGACTAGCAAGGACTAATCTTATTCTCAATAATTATTTATTAGCAACATATATGGCGCTATTTTACATCTGTAATGTGATGATAGTGCAACTTTAAAACATCCACAACTCCATACTAATATTATAAATGGTTGACGCCAGCTCACTATTGGCTACAATGCATTGTTGCAACAAGAATCGCACAAATTCAGCCAATCACAACAACTGAGATTGTAATAATGATTGATGCCGGTTTTATGAAATCGACCCACAGCCCACCCAATTTTGACGTTTGGTATACAAATAACTTCTTAGGGAAGGACACTACTTTTTTCTCTGAAAATCATAGAGTTCATAGATTTTAAGAAACCTAAATCCACGCGGGTGAAGTCGCGAGCATCAGCTACAAATCCATGTAAATGTGGCCTGACATTTATGTATAAAAAAATATATTTAAGTATTTATTTAAGTATTTAATTTTTAATCTTTTTTCTTTTTCAGAAAATAATTTACTACCACAAGAGTGTGCTGACACAGCCGACTTGCTGCTATTATTTGATCGTCTTTTTGACTCCTTTAATGGAGGGTCTTATAAAAAGACCCATAAAATATATAAAAATTGTTTGAAAATGAACTCTGACCATTTTAAATTATGGGATGAAAGTGTGCCAATATTAAAATCAATGCGATTTAAGATGGAAACAAAAAAAAAAGATGGAACAGTAAGTATTCGTTATGAACAGGTTCCATCAATTAAAAATTGGATCCACAATATTAAAGTTATGAAAGAATTGTGGCTATATCTAAATGAAAAACATAATGTAACTAGTTTGTTAACGCGCTGTTTTAACCAAGATCCTGTGGAAAACTTTTTCTCCTCTGTGAGGAGCCACGGGGCTAGAAACACAAACCCTACCTGCCAGCAGTTTGAAAGTATTTACAAAACATTACTTGTAAATAATTTAAATTCAAGTCACTCATTAGGGGCTAACTGTGAGGAAGATCCTAACAAAATGTTACAAAATTTAGATTGTCTTTTGATAGAAAATGACATCAAAGAGCCCCCGATGAGCAATGAGCCAATGGATACAGATCTAAGTATAGAAAATTTGGCAGATAGTAGTTCAGAAATTGGAGACAAATTAATAATCTCTGAAACTAAAAAGTATGTGACAGGGTTTGTCATAAAAAAGCTAAAAAGGAATGTGTGTAAATCTTGTATAAAATGCAATAATGAATTGTGTGACACCACCCCACCTCAAGCAGATGAATACATACATTCTATCGATATCACAAGGAGATCTCTTTACCGACCCTCGCGTAACTTTTCAAATTGTGTGAGAAATATAATAAAAATAGTAAAAAGCATGTTAAAAAATGATCCTGGGAAAAGTGGCAAAAGTCAAATGATAAAATTATTAGTTGATCAGAGTACAAGTTTTGATTTTTTAACATGTGATACACACAAAGTCAATTTGAAAAATTATATAATAAATTTTGTGATCAAATTGATTATTCACAGCTGGTGCAATAATGTAAATAAAATTTTAAAAGGTAAAAATTCAGATACTGAAAATGATAGCATAAAAATTCAGGCGTTGAGATATTATCAAACACATAAAGGTAAATAATCTATTTTATGCAATCTAATGAAATCAGTAGTTGAATTACAGACTTCGTTTGATAAAACTAGCTTATGCTCGCGACTTTGTCCGCGTGGACTTCACAAGTTTCAACCCCCTATTTCACCCCCTTAGGGGTTGAATTTTCAAAAACCCTTTCTTAGCGGATGCCTACTTCAAAATAGCTATCTGCATGCCAAATTTCAGCCCGATCCGTCCAGTAATTTGAGCTGTGCGTTGATAGGTCAGTCAGTCAGTCAGTCACCCTTTCCTTTTATATATTTAGATAAGGGGAATCATTCAAGCTTCTGTCAACTATTGCACATTCGTAAGTCATCTTCTGCATCAATATCTAACAGAAGCTATATCCGTTTGGCAGTCTTTACTAAATTGTTTTCTTTAGTAAATTGTTTTGTATTCCTTTTAACAAATATGGGGGATTAAATTGTTAATTGTAGATTGATCACAGACTCTTGCCAATCCTGTGTGATTAATTTGTGTAATTATTTTTTAATATTACTGCCTTTGTGGCACTAGTCAAATATAATATAATCTATATATAAAAGGAAAAGGTGACTGACTGACTGACTGACTGACTGATCTATCAACGCACAGCTCAAACTACTGGACGGATCACGCTGAAATTCGGCATGCAGATAGCTATTATAACGTAGGCGTCCGCTAAGAAAGGATTTTTCAAAATTCAACCCCTGAAGGGATAAAATAGGGGTTTGAAGTTTGTATGAAACTCTGTCAGTTTTGAAGTGTCTATAAAGTTTTGTAGTTAATATTTTTGCAATTTGCAGTATGACATATTTTATTAAGCTCATATGTTAAAATCTCATTGTTAAAGATCAACTCTAAGTGTGTGAAACAGGGGTTCAAAATTTGTGTAGTCCACGCGAACGAAATCGCGGGCATAAGCTAGTAAACATAAATTCCCATCAATAAAATCAATCTAGTAGATTGGTTTTATTGATTACTTGATTTAGTATAATTTATGTTTATTATTTTACAGTTTATTTACAGGGAATTTTATTTAATATAATTTATGTTAATTTTTTTTATTTTTAATATTACAATAAAACTTAAAGCTAGCTTTATGTTAATTATCTTTGGCTCATATAACAATTATTTTATTGTTTTCTGACTACACAAATACACCAATTGTGGTAATAATTTGAAAATTATTAAAAGTAAATAACCGAAAATGTTAAATTTGAATAGTAATTATTTCACAATCTTGCGGGTCTTGAATTTGGGTATGTATTTTATAGTGTTTACATACACTTCGTATTGTTTTCTATTCTATTGTATTTTATGTATCTACCTAGTTACGAATTTATGATAATAAATATTTACAAAACCTTAAAACCTTTTTCTTTCTATAATATAGTTATAATTAAGTAGCTCAAAGAGTCATAGTCTTGTAATATATATTTTTAAACATGTTTTAAACAAACGTTAATGGAATTATTAATGTTTATTTAAAACGTGTTCCAAAAATATAAAATATTCTAGTAAAGTACATTTAAATAGCATTTAAATTTTCGCGCTCTCGCACGCCTAGCGCGCTTTTAGTGCCCTCTTGATGTGAGTACACGCGTAACTTTGAAAAAGAAATCTAGAGTCGCACATCTATTTCTAGTATATAGTAGATAATCTATGGTAGACACCATGTAGACACCATGGGATGGGATAGGTAGACACAAACATGAAGTGCCAGTGAAGTGCATAAAGATGGCATAAAGGGTCATCTAAGGAGGGAAGGAAGGAGTGAGAAAGGAAGTACTTCACTTTCAAAACAATGTATTTGAAGCGTAGATAGAATAATAGGTAGATTTAAGTACAGCTTAACCGCGTATGAGATAGCGATAGCACGACGTAACGATGAATAACATGACAATTATTACCATTGTTTAGTAGTCAATATTTGTATTAACCGATCAACAATATTTGTATTAAACGTTTTTTATGTGAAAACAAGTAAATAACTCATGAGAAATACAATTACGCCATGAATTCTCAAAGTTTGTTTTGCAACTTCTTGTATGTATTCTTGGAAAAAACCAGTTACACGATAAGGAACAAAAACAGGTTAGCTGCGTCTCTGTTTATTACATTAGTAACTTTATCTGTGCTCTCTTTTTAGTGCGAATGAGAAAGCAAACGTTCCTGCATCTACCTTTATTACTATATCTACGCTTAGCGTATAATAAAGCGCTTAGAATAATAAAGGTAGATGCATTGTGTAACTGGTTTTTTTCAAGAATACATACCGTAAAACGGGGTGAATAGGTACGAAATCTAACTTCGCATTGAAATTTACGGATGTTTTGGTACAAATTATGATGCTTTAACTGTTTGTAAGCATCTCCGGTTGTAAGAATTCTAAGGAATCATCCAAAAAATATAAAATAATGATAAATTACTGGTATATTTTAATCAAAATATATGCTGTCCCTATTTATACTTGATCCGGGGTGTAACGGAATGGCAAGGGGGTGAATAGGGAAAAAAGGTTAGGGTTGTCAAACACAAGTTAGTCTATCCTCTAATATTACATAACTAGCTTATGCTCGCGACTTCGTCCGACACAAATTTCAAACCCCTATTTCAACCCCTTAGGGGTTGAGTTTTCATAAATCCTTTCTTAGCGGATGCCTGTCTTAATAGCTATCTTCATACCAAATTTCAGCCCGATCTGTCCAGTAGTTTGAGCTGTACGTTGATAGATCAGTCAGTCACCTTTTCCATTTATATATTTAGATTAGGAAAGTGAAGACTTGTTTGTTTGTAATCGATAAACTCTGAAATTACTGGACTCATTTTAAGAATTCTTTCACTATATTCTATAGCTATTTTATTCAGAAGTAACATAGGCTATATGTTATTAAACATGGCATAGTAGGTATCAAATCTTTAAAAAAAAGCAACCGCCGAGTTTCTTGCTGGTTGCTGGCATTCCGAATCAGTGGTTTGACGATTCAAAAATAAATAAATAAAATTATTTTTATTTAATTAAACTTTCACAAGTAGTGTAGTTACCTGTACTTGTAAAAGTTTAATTGAATAAAAAAATATTTTTATTTATTTATTTATTTATCAATATTAAACAGTAAAATGCCATTTAACAAAATTTTACTAGTCGACTACACAAAAAGGAAGAATGTTTTTGAACAATTTTATTAAATATTTAAAGTGACAGCCCTGTCCCTATATAAACCTTACTGTTCCTATTTAACCTTGATTCGTTCCAATTCAGTAAGTATAGCGTTCCTATCCACCCCTTTCCCGTACCTATAATCCCCATGGCAAAGCCAAAACCACTTGGTTTCCAATTTTTTCTTTTTTACAGAAAAATATGTAACATTTAGACAAATCTGCTTTTGTGACGCCTCTTAGATAAATGTTTAATGATTTCTAATAGTTTTTGTACTGTTTTATTCTCGTACTTCGTCAAAGTAAACAAAGTTTTGAGACCTACGGCTTAGCGTGTTTTGAACAACGTTTTTGCAATGACGCTTTCGTTATTTTAATGTAAATTTGTCTCTGGTTCAGTGTTGCCAACTAAAAGATCAAATAGTCTACTATAGGGAAAAACAATGCTACCAAAATTCTAAGCTGTTTTGGGTATTATTTTTACCTTCAAATCTCATTCCCAGTTTTGTCCCTATTCACACCTCGATTCCTATTCACCCCGTTTTACGGTACAAGAAGTTGCAAAACAAACTTTTCGCTATCTCATACGCGGTTACACAGTACTTACATGTAGGTACCTATTATTCTATCTACTTGAAGCCTACAGGTGTTACTAAAAATACTCTGTGGTGTTCACAGATATACACTTTATTCTGATTTTTTTTTTTTTTTTTTTTAATTTATTTTACGGCCCTGGATAACAGTCCTTTAAGGCCTTTCAAAAATTTACAAATTCTAAAATACAAAATTGCTTATAACTAAATATTATTCTAAAAATACAAAATTGCTTATAACTAATTAGTCTAACGTTTTTACACTTTATTTATAGTATTACTTATATAATTAAAAATAGACTTAAAATATGACGTTTTACACAACAAGTCCTTTACATGGCGGGGAAAATCAATTTTTTGTTTTTGTTCCATATTTATAGTGTTTAGATCACTGGCTAATATAAGTCTTTGTATGCCAAAAGCTGGACATTTGAGTATCATATGATTAACATCAGCCTCCTCATAATCACAATAGTTGCATTTTTTACTGTTTAGTATTTTTATTTTATTCAGGTGTGTTGGCACCAGACAGTGACCAAATCTCAGTCTATTCATTAATGATGTAAATTTTCTAGATTCACACTTCGTTTTGAAATACCATGGTTGTATTGGTATTTCCTTTTGAATTTCCGCATACCATTTTCCTTTATTTTTATTAGTCACATCCCACACTTCACTCCACAATTTCTTTTGTCTTATTTTAATTGTATTGCATAAATCCGTAAATGGCACCTTGATGCTACTTGAACAATCTTCATAAAAATTACTTTTTCTTGTAGCAGAATCAACGACTTCATTTCCTGTTATGCCTCTGTGGGAGGGTACCCAAACAAATTCTATATTAATTCCCCTTTGTTTTAAATTAAGTAGTACATTTTTAATTTGGAAAATAATATAAACTAATTTATAATTACTAAAATTAAAATTATTTATAGCTAAAAGAACACTTTTCGAGTCTGTTATTAAAACATAGTTATTAATTTTAAACATTAATTCTTCTTTGATATATTCCAATGCCTTGAACAGGGCCACGCATTCAGCAGTAAACACACTGCAGTCAGAGTTTAATTTATATGATCTACATTTTTTTAACTGTGAATCATAAAAAGCAGAACTTACAAAGTTCTCATTTTTAGAACCATCCGAATATATCCTATAATGATTTTTACAATTTTCTTCAATGAACAATAGGAAGTCTAAATTGGATTTAATATCAGTGATGTGTATTCTATTTTCGAGGTTTATTACATCATAGTGGCAATCATACATAGGCCAAACGTCATTCACATTTATCTTACTAGCAATACTATGCATATAAGTCATAATCATTGACATAGTAGGTCCTTTACCGGAAAGAAGTGCTTCCGCTGTAGGTTGTAGAGTTTCAATTGATGCTTCAGTAACTTTTAATAAATCCTGTGGAAGTAATAATTTGTTTACCAAGTTAGAGTTAGCGAATAGTTGCTTCAAACAAAACTTTTCAGCCAAATAAACACGTCTCACCGGCAAAGGAGGGATACATGTTTCTACTTCCATTGAATTAATAGGTGTAGACCGCATTGCTCCACTTATTATTCTCAAACCTATATTTTGAATGACATCCAATTTTTTCAACAACGATGGATTAGTTTGCATATACGCAAGACAACTATAATCAAAATGACTTCTAACCATACTATTGTACAACAAAGTCAAAACTTTGGGATCTGTGTACCACCAAAATGTACCAGCTAAACATCTAAAATGTACCCCCATACCCCAAAATGTACCAGCTAAACATCTAATAAGATTAATGCTTTTTAATGCATTTTTACAAATGTAGTTAATGTGAGCATCGAATTTTAGTTTTGTATCAAAAATTACTCCTAAGAACTTCTTATTTCTTACAATTGGAACATCTAAGTTATTATATTTAATGTTTACATCTACTGGTCCACCAAATACCATGCATGAACTTTTAGAGGTATTAATACTTAATTTTAAAGTGTTTTGGTAATAATTTTGCACCTGAGTCAATGCTGAATTAACATTATTTACAGCTATTTCTACATTTTTATTTACACTATATAATAACAAGTCATCTGCAAATTGTAAAATTTTTACATCCTTTGTTGTTACATATTTCTCAATTTGAGAGGTATATAAATTGTATAAAATTGGAGATAATGATGCACCTTGCATAAGGCCTTTACTTGTTGAGTTAGGTCCATGAAGTATATTATTATACTTAACATAAAACTTTCTGTTATTTAAAAAATTTGATAGCCATTTTAACATTTTTCCAGGAATGCCAATTTCATGAAGAGAAGTAATAATCTGGTTTAAATCAACATTATCATAAGCACCTTCTATATCCAAAAATACACATACTGCAGCATCTTTTGATAACTTACAGCTTCTTAAATCCGATACAAATGATGTCAAACTCTCATTAGCACTTCTTCCTTTCGGAAACCGTATTGGAATGTAGGTAATAATTTATTTTTTTCTGTACAATAATCTAATCTCAGTTTCAGCATTTGTTCAAATAATTTTCCTATGCATGATGTTAGAGATATTGGTCTGTATGAATTACAATCAGATGAAGATTTATCAGGTTTTAAAATCGGTACTATACATTGGATCTTCCAACTCTCTGGAACACATTGATTATCCCATAGCCTATTAAATATATCAAGTAAAGCTAATTGACCTAATTTATGCAATTTTTTAATCATTATATATGGAATGTTATCTAAGCCGGGTGTAGAGTTTTTTCTTGATTTAAGTGCTATATTAAATTCTGCAAAAGTGAAAGGCTTTAAAAGTAACATATGCTTGTCAGAATCATTATTAAATTCGAAAACAGAGGTATTTAACGTTGTGTTATTGTTATCATGTTTAAATTTTGAAATAAAATCGGGAATCCATACATCATTTTTATGCTGTGGTGGGTTTTTAATACGTTTAAACATTTTCATATAATTCCATACTCGAGTAATAGGAGTATATCTATTGAATGTTGAACATAACTTGTACCAACTATTTTTCTTAGCATCCTTAATTATTAATTTTTTTTGTGCATCCAATTGTTTATAATTAATGTAATTTTCCATCAACCCATTTCTTTTATATAACTGTAAAGCTTCTCTCGAATTTTTAACAGCAACTTCACAGTTTTCATCCCACCAAGGAGCAGGAGTTTTAAAAAGTCTAGGACCTTCAATTTTTACATAAGGAACGAATTCTTTTCTAAGAGTATTTAAAACTTCACAGAACTTATCATACGACTGTGAAGGATCTTTTTCATCAAAAGATATACCTTTAAAGTACTCCTCTGATTTTGCATAATATTTGGTCCAATCTGCTTTATGAAATAGAAATTTCTCTACTTTGTCATTGACAGAATATTTAGATGGAACTAGGCTTAATTTTGTAAATGTTGGATAGTGGTAACTACCCAAAGGATCGTCACCTACTGACCATTCACATAGAGGTGCTAGTACGGGACTCACCCCTGTCACATCAATAGCAGAGCTATTTGCATTAGGTCTTTGTACTGTAGTAGATACACCTGTGTTTAACAGGCATAGGTCATGTTCATCAAAAATTTCAAACAATGTTTTGCCTCTTGAATTTGTACAATTGCACCCAAAAGCAATATGATGCGCGTTAAAATCTCCTGAGACTATACAAGGTTTTGGTAAGCTAGCAATAATATTTTTAAGTTTATTAATTCTACAATAATTGTTATTTTTATTTTTAGGTGGACAATAAACACATAGAATCGACACGGAACCTATATTAGTTTCTAGAGAAATTGCTATGGACTGGACATCTTGATAAAATTGTGTTGGCAATATTTTATATTTTAATGTATTTTTTAATAAAATGCCTACTCCACCATGTTCATTATTTGCATTTTTTCCTACAAAATTATATCCTGAAAATCTAATAGGATTACTTGTATTTTTTTGCCAGGTCTCATTTAATAGCAAAATATCAATATTATGTTGTTCCAAAAATGTTTTAACCAAGGGTTTCTTATTGTTAATACTTTGGATATTATGCTGCACAATAGTTAGGTGAGAATCCATTATATTTTACTTAAATGTTCTAAAAATGTTTCTTTGATTTGATTAGTAGTCTTAATATTATTAGAGTTCCCTATTGTAACCAAAGTGTTTACTATGGCTCCTAAAAGCTTAGAGTTATTTACAATATCATTGTGTGAAATTTCTGTCTTTGTCTGTGTAGTTTGCTTAGGCTGTGAGTATGTAGTTTGGTTTTTTTTCATATGTCTGAGGGCTCTGAGGCTTTGGGAGTGGAGGGAAACTCGCACTACTTATTTGAACTACTTTTGAGTAGGTTTCTTTTTTGTTCCTCTCCATTCTCGCTGCCTTTACAGGACACGTTTTTGATATTGCAAGATGCGCACCCCCACAATTGCTGCACTTCAGTGTATCCGTCGTGCAGTCCTTGTAATGGTGCTCACCAGCGCACCGTGAGCATATTTGCTGATTTTTACAAATTTTCCCATAATGGTTAAATTTCATACATTTAAAACATTGCATCAAAGGAGGAACATAAGTGAAAACTTTGTATCTCCAGTTGTCCAAATAAATATACTGCGGTAGACTAGTACCGCTGAAAATTACACTGATAGTGGAGAGAGGAATTAGCTCCTCTCCCACTTTTTTCAAAAATCTCTTTACACCTATTACTTCACTTTCCGAGGAGAGTTTATTGAATAGTTCCTGATTGCTAGATTCTTTTGGAATAAACCTAACCACCCCTACCCTTTCCACAGAGGACGCCGGGATGAACGCTCGAAGTTTATAAACTGAAAGGCACTCGTGCTTCAAAAAGTCATTAGCCGCTGTCGCTTGTTTGAAGACAAGCATAATTTTAGTAGCGTTTATGCGCCTACTTTCACTTACACCTTTTACTTGTTTAAAATATTTGGATACCACTAGGGGATTTTTGTTTCCTAGTTTGATATCTTCTGTGCTTTCTACGTATACAGGGAATTCTGAATTGGTACTAGTATCGCCGTACGCCCGGCGATACCCTGGTTTTATAAATGGTTTGTATTTTTCACCATCACTTTCAGAGGGTTTCTCCTTTTGCATTTTCTTCCTCTTTTTGCCCGCTGCTGGTTCCAAATCACAGCCGTCACTATCTGACGGCATTGTACCACAGTTTAACGAAAACTATTTACAAAATAATGTACTATTTACACTCAAAAACTATATTTTTAACAATTTTCAATTAAAAAGCGCACTTCGCGTTTCCCGCCAAAAACGCAAGTGACTTTATTCTGAGGTGGTGTCCGACCAAAGAGTATGTAATCACCTTAATCACTAGGTACGTTTTAGATAGAGCTATTCTATTGTCTATTATCTATAGCTGTCCTGTCAAGAGGGCTTTATGTTCATTTACAAAGTGTAACGTAAATAATTATCAGTTAATTGGCAAAACCGTTTTGTTTTACGCTATTCAGTTAATTCATCTGCACTCGATCATTTCTACAATAAAATGAAACTTCCAAAATGAGTCAAGCCATGTTCAATGTGCTATAAAAATTGTGTTCTGTAACTTCATGACTTCAAGACCAAGTCCATTCGTAACGATATTATGGATATTCACTCCGAATACATGGAACCTGTAACACCAGGGTTAAGTTACGATAATGTTGGTTATTGGAAGACTGAAGACAGCGGCTACCATACTTCATACACCCCAGGATCATTAGAGTGTTCAGAGATATCCAGTGAAAACTTCAACCCAATATTCAAGGGCCAAATTGGCTTTACGGGACAGTTTCAAGTGGGGTGTTATGATATTCAATCAGATGTCAACTTTCGGCCAACGTTACAGTTTAGTGCAGGAATTATCCGATCAAGGGAAAGTTACACAGAATCACCACAAAATCGAAGAGGCGTCAAACGAGCATACAATGGAGAGCCAGAAAATAGAGACGTCAACTGTGGCTCTATCCCAACTCCTACAACTATGATAGCTGGAGGTTTATGTAAACTAAGGTTTAGTGATAAAAAGTTCAATGGATCATATTCTTCCGTAAGTTTTGATTCTGCTGATCTCATAGCTGGAGATTTATGCTCAAAAAATGAACATATGCACACACCATATCCCACAACACCAATTAAAAAAGTCTGTAGAAGTAATTGCAAGTTGAGTAGTCCTCCAAACCCAAGAAAACCAGCAAAGAAACTTAACTTTGCTATGCACTCTCTGTTGTGTGACACACAAGCACTACAGCCCATCGTCAAGCCTGCAAAACCTCACAATAGTGGTGCTAAGGTATATAAGTTTAGACCTAATCAGAAAATTGACATTATAAAGATGTTGTATCAAGAAGCAAACGTTATACCTCCGATAATGAAAATTTTCAGTTATTTGTCAAATGAAGATATTTATAAGTTTACTTTAGTGAGCCCCCTGTGGGAAAAGGTTTGGGAAGATGTCAGCAAGGTGAAGTCTAAAAAGCAGGAATATTTGCACTACCTTAAGGATGTGAGGGATAATCGGGAAAATAAAATGTCCACTCCAAAAAGTGGTGAAACAAGTCAAATAAGACCTTTAATGGAGATTCACAATGTGTTGAATAATCACAATGTTTTAACCAAGACTGCAAATATTCCTACTAGCCCTCCAGGAACACCTAAAACTATAAAGTTCAAAAGATTTGCTAAGGTAAGTTTTAAGAGTTAAGTGTATTATAAATAGTGACTGATGATTTTTTTCAGTTTACTCCCTCGAATTTGAGTGCATAACATCTAAAAGAAAGCCTTAAAAAAAAATTGTTTTCATTTATTTCTAGGCTGCCTCATTAGATCTACGTAAGCAGCTATCCTGTGCGCGATGTCAACAACCTGCCAAAGTTACAGAAGAAAGTTCTGGAGAGGAATGGGCTGAATGCACCAGTGTCAGTTGCTCCTACCAGTTTTGCAGGTTTTGCAAGTGTGATAGGCATCCAGGTAAGAATTGCTTTAAATACGACCTTGATGGTCCTAGTCCTTCAAAGAGAAAGAAGAATACATATGCTGTAGGCACCAAGAAAAGCAGAAAAAACTTACGAAGACTCCTGTGACTTTAATGTTGTAGTTGTATTTTGAAATACCAGTGATTTATACTATAGGTTTTGTTTGCATTCCATACCCAAAGATATGATGATTTCTAAAATCATTTGTAAGAGATTAGTATGAAATAATTTCGATTTTATACAATTGGGGATTCCCCAGTCTGATTTTGTGCCATTTTTTAATTAATAATTTTAAAGTAGACAGCATTAACAAGTTACTTTAATACCTCTTACTGATATGTATTACATTTATTTCAAAAAAATTCTAAAGGCAACAACTTTGTTAAATCTCTCTGAGTGAAAGCACTAGTACACTCTAGTTACCTTGCTCTTTCAGCTACTTAAGTTAGTGTTACTTAACCAGCCCAATTTTTTGTCCTGCTGCTGCTTACCCCTCATGAAATATAGGCTAAGGAAGGATATAATAATATATAATAAGGCTTCAATATTTAGCTATTAAGGATGTGTCCCAGGAATAACAATCTTAATTTGCTACAATCTGCTCAACAAAATTAAAAATTAATTATTAAATTAGGAAATTAAGCTTCTTTTTCCTTGTGTATATGTGGATATCTGAAAGTAATGCCTGCTTCTGTCCAAAAGAAATATGTTTGTGAACAAAGTTGTTTAAGTTATAATGCTTTTAGAAATTTTTTGTTACTACTAAAATGTTCTCATGGAGGATTACCCAAAATATAGGATAATGTAATAGACTGATATTATATTGCCATAAACAATAACATAAGGTTGACAGTTTTTTGTTATGTATTATTTAATTTGAGCTCAAAATTTTGAAGGGTTTATATCATTTTAATTGTAACTAGGTATGCTATGTTAGATTTTAATTTTTTGGGATCTTTTGTCATAAAATTCAGTTAATAATAAGTACAAAGAACATCAACTGTGATATTACAAGTAATACTTCAGTCATATCATCAGTTTTTACAATTAAAAGCACACAACATTTTTGCACTGTTTGACAATGTCTTACCTCACTTATTTAGGAAATATAATGTATAATATAGTTACTCATTAGAGTTATTAAAAATTACAACTTAGTTTTGCAACATCACTAGTATATGCTTTTTTTCTAAGTGGATCATTATGATATTTAAGACAGTGTTGATAATTTTTTAAATACTTGGTCAATTCACATTAGTTAACACAACACATGGAAGTAAGCGATATAACATTACCTTGTTTGTACTTTATTATTTTTATGTAATAACTTTTAAAGTAATGAAAGATCTTAGCAGGTGTAACAAATCTGTAGGTTTTTTAAATATTTAATTATTTTAATGCAACAAGTAAAATATTATAATACTCTTATTTTATTCTAGTCTATAATTAGAAATATTTCATTTCATTCTTTTTTTTTTAAATCTGCCTTAAGCTTAAGCAGTTCTTAGGTTCCTTACCCGGTTATATAATGTAATATAGCTAAAACTATGGACTTAGACGCTTGAAGATACATTTTAGTATACCGTAAAACCGACTAATATATCATTACGATCAATCATTGCAGATAATACTGAACGATAAGTGTAGCTGCGTGTGCAGATTTGCTACAATGTCACCATCTCTAAAATGTCTGATGCTATCTATAGTCGTTTATATTAATACTAGCTGATGCCCGCAACTTCGTTCGATTTAGGTTTTAAAAAATCCTGTGGAAAGTCTTTGATTTTACGGGATAAATAGTAGCCTATGTCTCTCTCCAGGTCTTTAACTATACCTATATAAAAATCACGTCGATCCGTTCCTTCGTTGCGCTGTGATTGAAGGAAAAACCAACACACAAACACACTTTCGCATTTATAATATGGGTAGTGATTATAAAGAGGTGTTTATGAGCTTTTTTTTTTGTATTCCACTACAATTTAGCCCTTGACTGCGACGTCGCCCGATGGTAAGTGATCTAGATAGTTGCGGGCTATTTTGGAAGGGGTATGGTTGTTTTTATTAAGCCCGTACCCCTTTTCGGTTTCTACACGGCAACGTACCGGAATTCTAAATAGCTTGTGAGTTTGTATGTAGATGGTAATCAACCTCCGGCATTAATCATCCGATTCTGAAAATTCTTGCACTGATAGATAACTGTAGGTACTATTCCTGAGGCTATAAATTATCATGCATAATATAAAGCGGATAGTTGTACGAGCAAAAACTAATAAGCATTTGAAAAAATAAGACCTGGCTATCCTGACTAAGGCGCTGTCCTAATACAACGCGATTACGCGATCATCGCAAGTTCGCGCGAATTTTACTCGTACGAACGCGCGATCAAACACTAATCTCGAATAGGTGTCCTAATTGGCATTCGCGCGATGATCGCGTATTCTCGTTCTATTTGACGCAAGCACGCAATGGTCGCATCGCTTACTAGCGCGATGATCGTGTAATCGCGTTGTATTATGACGACGCGACGCCTACGTGTGTATAGCAAATTCGCACAAATTTTCGTTTGGTCAGAAGTGTCGTTTTAAAACATTGCTTTAAGAATAGTAAGTAGCGCATTGCTTGTTAAGAAAAACATGTACCGAAGTAGCTACTCAATCTTTCTTATATTAAAAACCTGTTCTTATAACGGTAGTCGGTATAGGTGCCAATATCCTGATCAAAAGGGAATGTGAGTTGAATAACTTTGGTCAATATTGAAGGGTTAAGAACGACAACACGAAGTTAATAAAAAAAATTCGTGCCATTTGCCGACAACATGAGTGTTTCAAACCTGTTCTTAAAACCGCAATAACACAGGCTTAACAGCGAAAAAAAATATATTTTTTGGTTCGTATTGCAATTTATTAATAGATACACGCAGTATTCTAAAGTTAGTCAATTATAAACGTATGCATATTTAAATAGCCGGCCAAGTGCGAGTTAAACTCGGGCAACGAGAGTTCTTGCAGGGTACTTTAAAAGGAAACGTAAATAATTAGTTTTTTGGTTAAATTATTCGGCCGCCTCAAAAATAAACCCTGATTATTTGAAACTGCATAATAGATATGTTTGTTTGTAAAAAAAGCTGAATGAAATAAACTGTGCTAGTTAGAGAATTCATTTACATATAATTCCTGTAATCTTTAAATATATAGAAGGAAAAGGTGACCCCAAGGTCAACAACCCCCTAAGGGGGTGAAATAGGGGTTTGAAATTTGTGTAGTCCACACGGACGAAGTCGCGAGCATAAGCTAGTAATTTATAAACATTTATCAACTCTTATTAATTAGCACCTTTTTTCAAATAGAGATAGCGAGCAAACGACCAGGCGGGTTACCTGATGTTACCCGCCCGCCGCCCATGAACATTTGCAGCACCATAAGGGTTTCTTTTTTACAATTTTGGTACAGAACCCTAAAGTGACACAAAAATAGCGTGCTTTTTTAACAAACTCAAAAGCTAAAATTAAGTTTAGCTTACTTTTGTACTGAAGTATAGACTATAGATCCATCAAACAATAAATATACGAGATTGGACAAGAATGTATTAAAACACGTACATTACAAAACAACGTACGTGTAATAGTAATTAAATACTATTTTTACTGAAGAAGTAATTAATAGTTTAAATTTTAATATTATCGTAACGTGCCTTTTAAGAAGAACGTGGCTTAATCTTTGGGACCAATACTTGGAGGTACTATGTATCTCTGCCTACTTTTTTAAATTTGTAAATATTTAAATTGGAATAAGTACCTATTTTATTACTTTTAACACGAAAAGAGTCATTTAAGTTAGATTTTGAAGTTTTTAATTACATAGTAATTATAGTTTTTTTAAATATAATTTTAGTAATAACTCAAATCATTTCCGAAAATAAAGTTATAAAATCATTAGGTATAACTTTATCTATATCTTTACCTACTAATTATTAAAATTGAAGTGTCTGTCTGTAATTTTATTTATTTATTAATTAGTATAGATATAGATTTCACAACAATATTTTCCTAATTTTTCAAAGTATGATTATGTTATGAGGCAATTAATAGGGGTTATTTTATCTATATTAATATTTCATAAGAACCAATACCTACTGTTTTCCATTAATATAAAATTTATGTAATGTCGGCCATACAACACCTAACTGCGTGTCATGTACCTATTGTTTCGGATAAGACTGATCTATAAATTGAGGGATATAAAAGATAAGATTTGTATTTGAAAGTAACATCGGTACTTAATGTAAGGTTAACAAAAAATAAAATTATGCATACATACTTAATTGCATACATTAGAGATGGCAATTGGGGGACGCCCTGCACAGCCCCCGCGCTGACCCGGTGCGGGATAGCGCGGGTGCCGTGCGGGTGGGCGGGGCGTCCCACCGCCCTATACCCCCATTGCCATATCGATAGACCTGTCGCGTCCTATGATTGTCTTATAAATTCCACCAACAGGTACACAATATATAAGTAAGGGTTGTTTAACATAGTTACTCGTAAATCGTAGGTATCACATGTATGATTTTTATATTTTTCGTTATATCACAAAGAAGTTAGAGGAAATATTTTAACTCTACCTCATTAATTCCGATCTTATCTATAACTTATATTTTGTTTGTCTGTGTTAAGTCTGTATTTTATAAAAGGGATTTGATTTTTAATTGATAAATTTGAGATTGAAAATACTTGTTACTTAAGAAGAAGTACCTACAGAAGACAGAAGTAAACTTATTTAAAATTCATTTTCGTATTATTTGCAATATGTCAAAATATTTATTTAATAACTACGAATAACTAGTTTAAAAAGTATGTGTTTATTACTTGGATGAATTTGCATTTTTTCTGTCCAATTATGTAAATCAATGCCTCCTAAGCGACTTAGTTCGGGACGAAGTACGAATCACTAATATTTGAAAGTGACTTTTTGAAAAAGTTTGCGATGTCATGTTTATAATTTCCCAAATCCAACAATTTTAGAATTTTTGGTAAATACCTAATAGATTCTTTTATTTATTTGTAAATATATGATTTTATTACTTATCCAAAATATTTCCAATTGATATTTTGTTTTAAAATCCCTTTAATTTTATCCATTGTATATAATTTGACTGTAATAATTGATTGATAAACTTTCCACGTTTATTTTTTAAGTTAATTTTGTGTTGTTTCAGCATCTACATTACATCCTATTGTAGGTAGTTTTAAATACTTAATTGTAATTGAACATGCGAATGCTTGAGAAGCTCTCTTTGTCTCTAATTTTAAAAAAACTTTTATTATAATAATTAATAATACATCTCTTGTTTTATTAAACGTAGTGATTATATACTCTTTGGTTTTATTTACGACTTTTAAATAAAACAAACATAAAAATCTAAAGTTTTAATTACATAATTTACAAAGAATATTTACAAACTTACACTTGATAGACTTTTGACGTCAATTTACAAACAGTAAGGCCACATAAACGGTTATTAAAATATAAAGATATGTTTTTTTTAATACAGTATTTAAATGTGGATCCACACTTGCGCACACGCATCGAACATCTATGGACGAGTCACTGTCTCTGTGCGTACGTGCATGTCGGGAACGCATATAATATTACGCGTCTTAGAAAGGACTCGCCATATTTGCTCTATATGTCAACTGTCATGTCACAAGTAGATACTGTTTATCGTTTTTTAGGGTTCCGTACCTCAAAAGGAAAAACGGAACCCTTACCTATAGGATCACTTTGTTGTCTGTCTGTCAAGAAACCTACAGGGTACTTTCCGTTGACCTAGAATCATGAAATTTGGCAGGTAGGTAGATCTTATAGCTGACTTTTGGGGTAAAATCTAGATCACCCAAAAAAAAAATAATTTGTGGTCATGAACTAATAATTAGTATTTTCAACTTTTCAAGTGAGTGACTATATCAAGTGGGGTATCATATGAAAGGTCTTCACCTGTACATTCTAAAACAGATTTTTATTTATTTTTATGCATCATAGTTTTTGAATTATCGTTCGTGCAAATGTCGAAAAAATACGACTGTAGTACGGAACCCTCATTGCGTGAGTCTGACTCGCACTTGACCGGTTTTTTTTAAAAATCATTATAGGCGCACGCTTGACCACGATCACACCTGATGGGAAGTGATGATGTGGCCTAAGATGGGACGCGTTTGCCTAGAAGGTGCCTATTCACTCTTATTTTAAAGATACCCGGATTATAATTGACAGGAAACACTGGAAGGAAATCTAGGAAGAGTATTCCAGACCCTAGTAATGCGTAGGTATAAGGAATGACGACGCAAAGCGTTTCGTACGCGAAGATGGAATGTTGACGACATAGGGGTGGAAACTCGCCCGGTGTCTTGCGGTACGCGGTGGTAGAAACGGTGGTGGACCGTACTTTGACATGACAGTTGACACAGCAAATATGGCGAGTCCTTTCTTTAATTGTACCTACGCGTAATATCATGTTTCTTATGATGCGCGTTGTGTGCACAGTTCGAGCGCGTGGGCAAGTGTGAATCCGCATTTAAAGGTTGTATCTCTGATAGGCTATTTGTATGCTTTATTTTACTAAAAATAAATAACTACCTAAGTAATTATTTTTGTTCTGGTAGAAAAGTCCGGTGGTGCAGAGTATTTTTGACTTAGATCGTGTCCAAGTTTCGGACTCAGCACTCAGCCGAGGCCCATTACATACTTTGGTATCTGGTAAGCCACTTGTGGTATTTGCATTAACATCGACACTCTGAAATGAAAATAAATTATCTAAGAAACTGTATAGGTACAATCCTAAGAACAAAGGACCATGGGCTCGAACTTTTTAACCGACTTCAAAAAAAGGGGGAGGTTCTTAATTCGACTGTATGTTTTTTTTTTGTAGGTTATCTACCAAGACAGAATTCAAGGCTGAGATAGGTATAGACTATAGATAGACGATAAAGCCTTCTCAGACTTGAGTTTCAGTTAAAACGAGATAGATTTATGCCAGCGATATAACGCTGTCTCCTTTTATTATATTATATTATTAAGTCTGAAGTCAAAATGAGTATTTTAAGTCAAAGCAAAGTCAAAGTATTTTCTGTAGATCCCAGCCTAAGACTTACGAAAAATCTACGTGCTTGACGTCAAGTCGCTTGACCGTCTCGGAACCTCTTTACACTCGCTCGTGATGGTATCTATACTAAATTATGTACAGAAAATCTTTTCACCAACCTTTTTCCGTGCAGCACCTAAAAGATTTCCACCACCACTTATACTTGCTGTACACTAGGTCTGTGAGATATAATACAAAAATAGGATTAATTACTTAGCATTAGCAAGTGTTATGGTAAGTTGGCTACTCTACACTAACAGTATTTTTAGATATTATTGAGGTACTAAATCCTTGGTTTACTTAGGTTTAAGTGCAATAACTATAATAATATATCAAGCGAATCCGCATTAGGGGTTGAAATTATAATAGTACTAACTATCGAGTTTCTTTGTTTGTAAGATTTACAACCTAGATAGATACCCCAATCGTACACACTTATTCGCATAGGTAATTTTATATAAATGTATATATAAAAGGAAATGCTGACTGACTGACTGATCTATCAGCGTACAGCTCAAACTACTGGACGGATCAAGCTGAAATTGGGCATGCAGATAGCTATTATGACGCAGACATTCTTTAAGCAAGGATTTTTGAAAATAATTCCAAAGGGGTCAAACAGGGGATTGATATTTGTTTAGTCCACGGGGAAGACCGAAGAAGTCACGGTCATAAGCTAGTATAGGCACTATAAAATGGTATGCCAATTCTCAAAATAAGATCATACTATTGCGACGCAAATCGTAAGTAAACACTATTTTATTTAAATAGATTAAAAAGATTCGACACGTCTATAAGGTCGGTTCGATTCGGTCGGTCAAATTGATTGTTATGATTATCGATAACGCACAGCCTACAAAATTGAAATTTATTATATATTGTAAATTGACAGTTTATTTTTATTAGGTACTTATTACAAACATTCGTAAACGTACACGTGTTTAGTTTAGGCTTTACTTCCACCACAGTACCTACCTGCTTCTACAGTATCCGGCAGAAAATAATGTAACATCGACCTTTAGAAGGATGTAGGTAGCAGATTTGTAGAGCATTGTCTCTGTCGTTTAGACTTTAGACCAAGACCGACAAAACGATAGGTATGAGTGACAGAGACAACGCTCTACAAAGCCGAAATGTCATTCTACAGGCCGATGTACATTACTTTCTGCCGCGTGCTGTACGGTGTACCTACATACTTATAACTACGTTTATTTAGTAAGCAACATGCTTTATTATGAAGGTATGAAAATGTAGATGGATTTCTATATAAGTACCTACCTACCTTTTATTTTTTACTTTACAACTATTTACATCAAATTTAATCATAGAATAATTCAATCCCCTAGAATTCTAACAGGGTGACCTTATAGGTCAACATTAGCATAGACTAAGCAGGTCTCTAAAGCCTCTCTGGAACGGCGGAGACAGAATATCTTTCCGCCCGCGCCACTCCGCCCGTCTTCTGTGCTGGCGCTTAAGAAAAGTGTCTTCGGAGCGCGCTCCATACCAACTAAATTTGATTCTTATTTAAAACTACATCATTTTACGTAAATCTGGCAAACAATAGATATATGTACCCGTAGTACAAGATTTTACGTCTCACCAAACCAAACCAAATTCGAGAGTCGAAATATTTCCGCGTTACAGTAAACTGGATCTTAAATGCCTTGTTCTAAAGCTCAAGTTTGTCTACACTTCTATAGCCAGCGCTCCAAGCGGAAACATTGCGAAATTAAAATCAGTGGCATTGAATATTTGACTTCAATTCAATGCTGTTTAGGTCCATTTTACTGTAACGCGGAAGTATTTCGACTCTCGAATTTGGTTTGGTTTGGTGAGACGTAAAATCTTGTACTACGGGTAATGAATAGTTCATTGAGTTTGTGGGTTAATCAGTTGGTTGGTTAACCTACCCTTATTATAAATGCGAAAGTGTGTTTGTTTGTTGGTTTGTCCTTCAGTCACGTCGCAACGGTGCAACGGGTTTACGTGATTTTTGCATGGGTATAGCTAAAGACCTGGAGAGTGACATAGGCTACTTTTCATCCCGGAAAATCAGAGTTCCCGCGGGATTTTTGAAAAACCTAATTCCACGCGGACGAATTCGCGGGCATCAGCTAGTATTCAAATAATAATCAAGCTTCGTTTGGATGGGGCGCGCTCGAAGGAGACTCCTCTTAAGAGGTATTTTTTAGGTGTAAAACTAAAAGAATACCAAGGAAAGTACTAGTAATAGTAGTGACCTTTCCTATTGCGCGGAAAACAAAACGTTGACTGAGGAACTAATGCACAGGCACCCCCGGCCCCGCCTCTCGCTTTGTAGGTACTAGGTACCACGAAAGAGATCGATAACTCACCCGTGGCGCCATGGAGCAGGGGCCAATCTTAGGGCATGTGCAGATGAAGGACTATTGCCTGCGGAGTACAGTACGCGGCAGAAAATAATGTACATCGACCTTTAGGAAGAGAGAGCGGTTTTGTAGAGCATTGTCTCTGTCGTCGAGACTAACAAAACGTCACATAGACCGTATGAGTGACAGAGACAACGCTCTACAATGCCGAAATCTCATTCTAAAGGTCGATCTACATTATTTTCTGCCGCGTACTGTACAAAAGTCCGTCGTCTTTCTATGGTTTTTCGCCCTTGTAATAGTGATGCGATACAGTTTTTCAGTGATCAATTTTTGCCCTCCGCGCACAATAGTCACTAGTCTGCCATTTTGCCAACTAGGTACAAGTAATGGATAGTGAAAGCGGTGGCAGTAAGGAAGCAAGCAGAATATGTGGTGAGCGCGCATGATGTACAACTCACGAGACAGACAGGCCATTGTAGAGCCAGGCGCGCCACGACTGCGGCGCGGGCGCGGCGCCGTCGATGCGCGCCTCGATGTGCACGCACAGCGCGCGCCGGTCGTGCGAGCGCCCCGAGCGCGCGTCGCAGATCAGCCGCTTGCGACACTCGCCGTCGCATGTGCCACGACGGGGACTATTTTTCCAGTAATGTCTGAATCATAAACACGACTGGTTTTACCCACAGAAGCATCCAACTCCTGACAATAGTCTATCACTTTAAACACTTTTTCCAAAAACTATTTTGAGAAAGCAAGCAATTACCCTAACCTTCTAGTACTAAGTTCAGGCAGGCTCCTCTTCTAACCCCCTATCGTAACTACTCCTCCTATAAAAGACGCCCTAAGCACGTCCTCGACGACCCCGATGATCAAATCATGGCTGCTCATGACACTGACATACCCAGTTTGAATTCTATTAAAATTTTAAGATAGAACTTCTATTTCGTGTAATGATCGAACTCTACAAGAGTGAGTATAGTACGCGACAGCCGACAGGTCAAAATGGCAATCGAGGAGGGAACGCCCCGCACATCCGCACAGCCCCCGCGCTAACCCGGTGCGGACGAGTGCGGTTGACGTGCTGGTGCTCATACCCCGATTGTCATCTAGATCTGTAGCAGACTATAGGTACCTTTAGAGTCTGATCAATGCTACACTAATTCCTGCTACTCTGACGAAATGTGCTGAATAATAAACATTACCTACTTGTGATGTGTATATAAGAATAAATAAATACCTAAATAATAGTTGTGACATTCGAAGGACTTTTCATACTAATAATAATTATGATTGTCTAAAATATAATATTATAAATCGATAAGAATGTTGCATGCAATAAATTGTAAAAAAATGTAATTTAATAAAGGGCTATTTTATTTTTATTTTATTTTATTACTTGTGATATAAGTTGAAGACGTCCTCCTTAGTAGTCATGTTGTCTATAAATTCATTCCAGTCTTGCGGGCGAAGCGATGGCATCATATACGCGGACCGCGCTGAGTAGAGCTTATACCATATCGGATAACCAAATAGATTCGCTTCCTTCAAGTTCATAATCCATGTTTCATGATCGACGACTAGCTGTTAAAAAAATAAAATTAGTGATTTAAGATACCTACTTAATAAATAAATAGCGGGAATACGTAGGAACAGAAAGTAATGTACCTACATCGGCCTTTAGAATGACATTTCGGCTTTGTAGAGCGTTGTCTCTATCACTCATACCTATATGACGTTTTGTCGGGCTCAACGACAGAGACATAATGCTCTACAAATCTGCTATCTCCTTCTAAAGGTCGATGTACCTACATAACTTTCTGCCGCGTACTGTACTACGATGTCCGTTGTAACCACGATCCATAACTGGGTTAATATATTGATAATTTAAAATCCTCATAATATTAATCGTGGTACGGGCTACATTCCTATGTATATTAGGTAGGTATATGTATTATGTAATTAGAAAATTGTTATATAACAATTTTAAAATCTTTTCATGAAATGGCGTTGTTAATAACGATATATTAATCAAAGAAATCCTATGGGAAGGTGGCCAGTTGTCATAGCACCAAAACTGCTTGTAACTCTACCCGCTATCAACTACAAAACTCACAGTTTTGGCACTTTTGCAAGAGCAACACTGTCAATGTGATTATCATAACTTTGGTGCTAGGCCTAAGGTAAGCTGTTCAGTTTAAAATTAATTAAGTACTTAGTATATTGCTGACTTACTCGAGTCGTTGAATCATGATCTCCATCGACATAATATATTCGATATCCTAGGTTTAAATCATAATAAGGTGTTACTGACGGACCCACATAAGCAATACTCGTAGCTCTTCCTGGAAAAATGAATTGCATGAAATTAATAATACTGTGATCTTTTTTATTTTGGCAGATATGGGTGATGCTTAATGCAATGCTAATGAAAGATTTCAGAAGATTGATACTATCCTACAGGCTACAGCGATGACCGTCAAAGGATGCAATAATCAGCCTGGCCGCGCGGAAGCTATAGCTAAAGTAAGTACTATCCAACACATGTAGTTTCTCCTTTCACCAAGGGTTGCCTGGTAGAGATTGCTGTGAGCAATAAGGCCGCCTTTGCATACAATTATTCTTTAGTTTTAGTTTCTTTGTTTTGTCATGTTATGTAATTTTTTTTGTGTGCAATAAAGTATTTCTATCTATCTATCTATCTAAAGGTAAGGTAGGCATCTAACAACAATTATTATATCCAAGCACCTATACTAAATTAAGTAGATTTTTCTTTGTACTCATTTAATAAGCCTGAAGCCATTATCTTTTTAGGAAACATCATCATCTAAATAAGACTTACCTTTTTTTAATTTTACAAGTTAGCCCTTGACTGCAATCTCACCTGGTGGTAAGCCATGATGCATTCTAAGATGAAAGCGGGTTAACTTGAAATGGGTATGGCAGTTTTATTAAATCCATACCCCTTACCAGTTTCTATACAGCATCGTACCGGAACGCTAAATCGCTTGGCGGCACGACTTTGCCGGTAGGGTGGTAACTAGCCATGGCCGTAGCCTCCCACCAGACCAGACCATAGACAGTTAGAAAGTAATTATAAGTTCCCAAATTGCCCCTGCCGCGAATCGAACCCGGATCCTCCCACTTATAGCTCACCACTGAGGCAGGGAAGACGTCAAATACTTAATCCATACTAATACTATAAATGCGAAAGTGTGTCTGTCTGTCTGTCCGTCTGTCTGTCTGTCTATCTGTCTGTCTGCTAGCCTTTCACGGCCCATCCGTTCAACCGATTTTGACGAAATTTGGTACAGCGATAACTTGCATCCAGGGGAAGGACATAGGCTACTTTTTATCCCGGAAAATCAGAGTTCCCACGGGATTTTTAAAAACCTACATCCACGCGGACGAAGTCGCGGGTGTCAGCTAGTAGATAATAATACAGAAGCATAACGATGAAAAAGCTCATTGCAAAAAATAATTAAATATTCATACAAACCTAAATCATTTGGATCGTAAAACACTTCGAATTCATCGAAATGAGTGTGTCCGAAGAACTGGGCGGTTATAGTGGATTCGTAACGATTGATTATAGCGTAGTAGTTCCTACTCCATACTTTAAGACAGTCTGAATGTCCAGGAGGAATGTGTCCGATTATATGAACTTTTTCACCACTAAATTCGGCAGATTGCAATTCGTATATCAGCCATTGCAGTTCTGTTGCTGGATCCGTACTGTTTAGTAAGAGCCACCTGAAAGACGATATGAATTCATAGTTTATCCATACTAATATTATAAATGCGAAAGTGTGTCTGTCTGTCTGCTAGCCTTTCACGGCCCGTCCGTTCAACCGATTATGATGAAATTTGATACAGTGATAGCTTGCGTCCCGGTTAAGGAAACACTGTCGACTGCAGTGCGTAATGGCTCAAAAACATCTTTTGAGAAAATGGAACTAGGACTTTTGGGAATAGGGCCTTCACGTTCGTATTATGGCAAAACGGAATATAATAATACTTAATGAATATGATGATGATATTACCAGTTTTTATTATTGCAATAATTCATATTGACTGATATAATCCGGAAACCAGGCCGAACAAGGACGGAATAGAATGCTCCACGACGTACTGTGTGCGATACTCCAGCTGGCAGCCATCTTCGCCACTGAGCGTCCAGCTCATTGTACAACCAGGCGATGTTGGACTCTGGCGAAGAGATATATGGCGGTGGAAAGCTAGAAAATGTAAAACATAAACATCAAAACCGGGCAAGTACGAGTCGGAATCGCACGCGTAGGGCCATCGTACAAGATATAACACTACAGTAGCCGGCAAGAAATGTTGTACATCGACCTTTAGAATGAGATTTCGGCTTTGTAGAGCGTTGTCCATGTCACTCATACTTATGTGACGTTTTGCTGGTCTCAACCACAGAGACTCTGCTCTACGTAGGTATATACTTTTTAATTTGCATGGCGGCCTTTATGCATTTTTTATTATTTGTTGTCATAGCGGCAACAGAAATATACACTCTGTGAAAATTTCATTTCCCTACCTGTTACGGGTCATGAGATGAGATACAGCCCAATAACTGTGACGTCTGCCCCAGAAATGGGAGAGGACACGTCATAGGGACAAGGAATTAGCTAGAAAATAATTTGTAGAGAGTCAAGAAGGCGCCTCGGGAAACACACCAAGAGCATTGTACCGAACGGGTGCCCTCCCGCGTTTCGGCCCATATAACCGTGAGTTGGTGTGGCCATCGGAGGTGGTGGGTTCATGACATACCTGCTAGAAAGAGGACGGACAGCGGGTACGGAATCCCAAATAGTGTGGTTCTAATTTTTTTTACTCTTTTAGCCGATATTATTTCAACTGCTCTATTAGAAGATTTATTAGGGACTTTTTTAGCTGCAGCAGAGATCTATCTTATTTACCATTCATTAGCACACTTTCCATTATTAGAACTATTATGATCAATAATTTATCGTTATCATAAGCGAATATTTTGCGTTGGAGTCCCAAGGTGTTAGAATGGCGACCCCCCGCTAGGTGGACAGACGACATCAAGGAAATCGCAGGGAGCCGCTGGACTCGGCGCAAGACCGTGACGTGTGCAAATCCCTACAACGTCACTGACACAGACGTCTATCGGTTGACAATGATGATGATACAGAAATTTTATCATTCCGGATTCATTTACCTATTTACTGGCGAAGATTCGTGGTTGCCAAGAGCGGGGAAGATCGGAACTCCGGGAAACATGTCGGACATTTGAGCAACAGTTTCTTGAAGGACCTTAAGATTTTCTTCCTTTGTTTGGTTCCATACGTCATGCGGTGGTAGATCCCCGGTCCATAAAATATAGTCTATATCCTGAAACGTCAAATCATGAAAATTAACTAAGTATTCTACAAGATGTCCAGAATCAATCGCACGATGTTTTGAGTTTGAGTAGGTAGGGAAAAGCGGTGATACCTTAGTGGTTAAGCTGTCCGCGTCAGCGTCCTATTTGTGAGGCCGGGGCTTCGATCCCGGGTACGCACCTCTAGCTGTTTGAAGTTAATTGTGTTTTTCAAGCAATTCACTTGCTTTCACGATGAAGGAAAATATCTTGAGGAAACCTTCTTGCCTGAGAGTTTTCTAAAAATGTGTGAAGTCTGCAAATCTGCAACTTGGCTAGCGTGGTGGATGGCCTGAATCCTTCTCATTCCGAGAGGAAACCCGTACTCAGTAGGGGGTTAACCATGGGTTGATGATGAGGTAAGGTACAGTAGCCGGCAGAAAATATTGTACATCGACCTTTAGAAAGGAGTTTCGGTTTTGTAGAGCGTTGTCTTTGTCATTCGTACATATGTGATGATTTGGCGGTCTCAACGACGGGGACAATGCTCTATGAAACCACTATCTCGTTCTAAAGTCGTACAATATTTCCTGCCGGGTACTGTAAGCGCAATAAATAGAGAAATAAAGTAAATAGAGTAATAATACAAACAGTGTGTGTGTCTGCTATGTGTTTCAACATGTGGTCGATAGTGCGTTTTGGTGTGTCACACTTGCGGTAGTCACCCCACCGACCAGCGCCGCCGCCCGGGGTCAAAGCTGGGCCGTTAGACGCGCGACAACAAAGAGGCTCGTTACATTCCGCGTTAGCACCTGTGATAATAAATGCACTCCTTTCAATATGCATATAACTCGTTTTTTTAACTACATTTGTTTTTAAGTTATTATTTCCTTGTTTGATTTCTTAACACAAGTCCTACCAGTAGGTAAGTACTTCTTCTCAGGTCAGGGCGCGTTTGGAATCTCGTAGCTTTAGTTTTAAGTTTACGTAATTAATTATCCATTGCTTATTTACAATCTTACATATTCAACAATAGTTAATTGATAATCCAAAAGTGTACAATGGGTAAGTAGTCTATCTCTATAATATAAAAATGAATCACTAAATGTGTTGCTCATCGCAAATCTCGAGAACCGCTGAACTGATTTCGCTAATTCTTTTTTTATAATATTGCTTGAAGTACGAGGATGGTTCTTACGGAGAGAAACATTTAAAAAAATTTAATCGACTGTTAGACGGAACGAAGTTCGCCAGGGCAGCTAGTTCTGAATAAATGGCTTTGACTTTTGACTATAGTCATTTATTCATTTGCATACTAGTTATGTATATTTTAAAAGTGCACCTTTTTATATTTTATTTCTTGTACTTACTTAAAATCAACGTTTCTTATTTTCTTATTCTTTTTTTTTATTTTTACCAATAATTTATAAAAGTAAAGAGGAAATGTTAAAAAATGGACAAAAAGCACGTCACAATGGACAGGGAGGATCTCTAACAGTGATCCTTCACCCTTGGTAGGTAGTGGAAGACCTTGTAAAAGAAAAAGAATATAGGTAGGTACAACAATAATAGAATAACACTTATAATAATTCTTTAGGGTATATTTTGATAACATCAACAACTTAATTATTATGAGCTTATAAAATCTTTGGATAGAACAACTTACCTTCAGCATAATAGGGATCGAAGTGTGTGTCTGATATTTGGAGGACTTTAAACGTTGGAGCTTTTTCAATAGGCGCATCTAAGTTTTGCACTTGTGGTTTCGGAACTGGGGGGAAAGCCACTTCCCACTCGTGATATGGGTTATAAACATCGCCACAGGCATCTCCAATGACAAAACTGCATATTTCATTGGGGCCTATGGTGATACGTTTTAATACGTATACAACTTCACTCTAAAATAAAATACACGTTCAATTAATATTAATATCGAATATACCCAAGTATTTGAAACTATTTACCTAATATTTATAAATAGAATTTTATTGTAAATAGTTTGAAATTTTCAACATCGACAATCCTTACCCCGAAAAGCCTCGTAATGCCTTCACAGACTCTTGCAGACTGAATATTTAGAGAAACGCAAAATTGATATATCATCTTATTAATTTCCTCTTTACTCTTTCCGAGTCTCATGTAATGCTGCAGTAGACCGGCTCCTGCTTTACATGCTGTACACGATACCTTGGACATTACAGAATGTTCCACTTCATAGTAAACTTGTTTTAAATTTAATAATTTTAAGGCTTTGTCCACAAAGAGAGGTAAATTTGAACTTTTGTCACTATCCCACAAAAGTCTTGAATAATTTCTTCTCAGTGCCGTCATGTGAGCAATAAGTTCTGTTTCGTTAGCGGACGGAGGTAGCTTGTGAGTAAAATTAGAAGGAATAAAGAATGGTTCATCATTTCTAGGTGTTTCCGTCCAATTCCAAGTATCCATTGGTGGTCTCCATCGAATGACCGGTTTTATGTTTCTTCCAGATTGTTGTAAAAATAAAGGATTACCTAAAAATAAACAATCATTTAAACGTATTTCTAGTGATGTCGAGAGATGAAGCTATTAACTATTTCATTAATTTAACAAAAGATGACAAATAATAAGAAACAATAAAATCGATGCGTATCTAAGTACATCTAGTTATAATAACAAACCTGATATCGTAGGAATAAAACAGGCTATTGGTAGTAGAAGCCATGGTATTCTTAAAATCATAACTGGAAACGGCGGGAGAAGATAATCTGCAACAAGAAAGAATATTTTTGAGTTTTACTACTAAAAACTGCTTGAACGTTTAATTAATCGTGATTATTTTCATGACATGTAAAACAGCAGTTAGTTTGTTGTAGGCTCTGATCTCTGTAGTTGTAAGTACTTTCTTATTAGATGAATGTAAAAGAACCATAAATTCAGATGCAGAGTTACTTAAAAAACATTTAAAAGACAGAGATGCAAATTGGTAACAAGAACCCTTCTACTATCCACACCGGCACAGAAGTATGTAGAGCCACTATACATATTCTACCTTGGGAGCGCCAAGTTAGCTATACAGGGAGGGAGCGCGGAGAACATTGCCTCACAGACCGCCAAAGCTAAGGCAGCTTTTGCACAGCTCCGCTCTCGGAAATTACAAATTTACTCGAAGCAACATTAAGTCCGTTTGACATGTTGGGTGCGAGATGTGGAATGTCACGAATGCCATCCACACCAAAGCCAAGTTTTCGTTAACTGTTGCATTCTAGATCCACTGGCCTGAGAAGATCTGTATAAAATTGATCTTTTGCTACGGTACAAGATGCTAAGTACTAGGAATCGCTACTAGACCGCCAAAGGCTGCAAATTATAGAATTAATATGAGTTCAATCTACGCAGGGAACCCTCAGGCAGGAGAATCAAACTTTGCGGCGTATGGTTCTGGTAGAGATTGCGAGGATGGGAGTGATATGACACGAGGTCAAGGGTGTAGGCTGTAGCTCAAAACTCCTTGGGATGGCGCAATACTGTTTTGCCCTCTACCCTCTACACATAGAAAAAACACCAAACAATTTCCGAAGCTGTTCCAATGTTTCGAAATCTAGCCTCATGTGAACCTAGAGCTATGAACGGAATAGAAAGCCCATATTATTACCTAACTTTTTAGATAGGTATCAAAAGAAAGCTATAAAATACAATAACAACCACGAAACTTGATGTTCATAACATCGCGTCATGGTATGAGGTGACGTTGGTCTTTCACTTCAAGAATTTACTTTAACGTATTTTATGTAATAAAATACCTTGACGTAAGGACGACATAATAAATTATTATCCGTAATGAAGTATCTCATAAAGTTCCTTCTATATATAACACACGCAATAAATGTCTCGTAAAATTTGTATTTCTAGTAAACTGTATTATATTAATTGAATTCTTGGATGAACACAAATCCCAGTGAAAGTAGGCCAAAGAATGATGTTGGCCTACTGCTTACATAAATTATATTACTTATCTAGTAGGTTTAATAAATAGTGGAGTACCTGTACATTGTTACATAACACCGTTTGTTTATGAGGACAGATTAATCCCCTATGATTTACCCACATAATACCTACATATTGATTAATAGGTATTGTTTTCTAAGAAGAAAGACTAAGTATGTTAAAAATATAATAATTATGAATGCTTCTTTATAAACATCTGTGGAATTGTTGTGGGAAATTGAAAGCAATTACATGCCTAGTAAGCTACTATTAGAGTATAGAAGTACAGATTGTAGCGTGTGAATAAATCCAACAATATTTTTTATGTTAGGAAATAAATATGAGTTGTCCTTGCACTGTCGGCATGTTTGCCATTACATCAAGGTGTACACCTTATACTATATACCTACCTAACTACATGATAGTGTCGCGTTTTTTGTGTTTGTTTTATGTCGACGTAATCTAAATATATAAAAGGATAAGGTGTCTGACTGACTGATCTAACAACGCACAGATCAAACTACTTGACGGATTGGACTGAAATTTGGCATGCAAGATAGCTATTATGACGAAAGCATCCGCTTGAAGAAAGGATTTTTGAAAATTCAACCAGTAAGGGGGTAAAATAGGAGTTTAAAATTTGTGTAGTCCACGCGAACGAAGTCGTTGGGATAAGCTTGTTGCCTATAAAAAGTTATAGTAGGTAGGTACCTAATATGTATGACCAAGCTTCTTATTAGTTATTACCTTCCTATAATATTGTCTTTATTTCTGTGGTCAATAGAACAGAATATTTTGAAGTTACTTACGTATTTTTTATACAGTAGATACAACAAAGAGACTTAATATATCGATTGTGGAAAGGCTGTAGGTTCTGCAGTTTAACATAATAATTACACCCGCATCTTTAAAATTCAATGCAGAATTTAAAAGAATGGGGAATTCGAATCATTCTATTATGATGATTTATATTACAACAACCCATAGGTATTAGGTATTTATATTCATTCCTATAAGTAGTTAGGTATTCATAGGATTTGAAATTCAGATGCTAAACAACTAAACAAAAAACTTATTTAACCGACTTCCAAAAGAGGTGGTTCTCAATTTGGCCCGTTTTTGTAATGATTTTTTAGAGGTTTCTGGACCGATTTGCAAGTATTTTTTTCAACAGCAGAAGTTCACAAACAACAAACAATTCTGGATCCAACTCCTTAATTGTGGTATTATTGTAGGTAGCAAGCAACGACTTCATGATTGGACTCCAAGTCCCGACTCCTCAATCCTGATGATGCAGGGCACAGCACTCTTTAACAATGGCGATTTAGGAACTGCGGATGGTGCAACATTATTTAAAGCACCAAGCATAGACTTTATCATTGACTTTGGATCCCAACTCCTCAATCCTGAGGCTGCAAGGTACTGAACTCCTAAGCCGTGGGGATTCGGCAATTTCTGATGGTGAATTAATATTTTAGGTATCAAACAACGGCTTCATATAATTACACTCCAAGATCCAACTCTTCAATCCTGATGCTGCAATGTACTGAACTCCTAAGCCGTTTGGATTTGAAAAGTTTTGCTGGTGAATTCATATTTTAGGTACCAAGCAATGTCTACTAACACTAAAAAAATTAAAAAAAATATAAAAAACCAACTTCCAAAACCTAAAATTAAAATTAATAAACTAGCAAAACCAAAACGCCGAGCATCATGCGAAGATTACTAGTTTCTTTCAGTTTAGTTGATGAAGCCGGCTTCAACATATACAAAAAACTTTTTTTACTTTGTGGTGGTTTTGGAAATGGGTTTTTTAAATATATTTTTTTTATTAATTACTTGGATGCCGCTGTCTTGCGACTAATCGTGATAATAAGTTTCTCATCTGCTTGTACAGTACGCGACAGGTCGAGATGGCAATTGCCCCGCACAGCCCCGCGCTAACCCGGTGCGCGGGTGACGTCACCCGGCGCATACCCCGATTGCCATCTCGACCTGTTGCGTACTACACCCATTTTATTAAGACCAAGTTTTAAAAAAACTTACATTGCTTACACCTACTTACTCGTTGACTATAAGACTGAATTGTGTAGGTATAATAAATACATATGTATAATACCTAATTATAAGCCATTTAATATAAGTAGCGTGTGAATTTTTATTAATTAATAAAAGACCTATTATTTATAGATGCCTAAAAATAAAGATACAGCTCTTGTTTGTGGTTTTCGTGGTTTACTGTTAAGACTTATGAGTTATGAGTCAGCGGTTTTTACAGACGCTGCGAGAACACGGACGTGGAGGTCGCCACTTTCTCCTCGCTTCATTGACTCTGTAGGAAAGAAAGTGACCGTGGTATCGCACACACGTTTTGCACTTCGGGCAAACAAAATACTGTTGCACTACAATTAATTACACTTGTTACATATCCTAACGATAACCTAGTTCAAATCACTTACGTAGCAAACCATCTTTGAAGGCTAAGTCAACTAGGTCATAAGTCCAGCGCTCCATCAGCAAGAAACTCTTAAGTCTACGTATTAGGTCTGTGTTGTCGAGGAGCTGGATAGCCTCGACGTTAACATGTTCATGGAGCCTGCGTTCGTGGGATTTAGCGTGTTTGCTAATAGCTGTGTCCACGAAGCCCATTTGGAGATCGCGATGAATGTCTACATTCCTGACGTACCAGGGTGCATTGACGATACCCCTAAGCACTTTATTTTGGAATCGCTGAATTATTAGGAAATTGGTCTTTCTGGTACAGCCCCACAACTGGATACCATAAGTCCACACTGGCATTAGGACTTGTTTGTATAATAGTATCTTATTTTTAGTTGACAGTGATGAGTTTCTGCCTATGAGCCAGTACAATTTTTTGTACCGTAACTCTAGCTCTTCTTTTTTCTTCTTGACATGTGCTAAGCCTTTTGAGCTAGTGTAGTTATAGTGAAAGTGTAGTGCTAGTGCAAAAGTGAAAGCATAGTGCTAGTGCAATTTAAAGAACACAAGAACAAAGTGTCTTCCAATAAGGTATCTTAACTATAAACTAAGCTAAGTCAATAGACAGATTCTTAGGTATAAGTACGTTTATAAGTTTAGGTTAGTATAATATTGCTTATTAGCCTCTTTCATAGGCTAGATTGTAATGGTAGTAAAGTACTGGTGACAGTGCTTTACGAAGAAACTACCTCATTGCCATACGTGACTCCGCAACTAATTGGGATTTAGCTATATTTTAACATTAAGGTATTTAAACCAAGTGAGAGATGTGAAGGGGGCCAGCCTGTCGTCACACCTCGACGCAGTCTCTTAGTTAGGTTAGATTAGATTAGATTTAGGTCGTCAAATGTGAAACTCTGCATCTAACCTCGGTGCAGAGTGCAGACGTTAGGTTAAGTTAAAATGTAAAGATTTAAGAATATAAATTTAGTAAAACCCTATCTTCGTTTCCTTCAAAAATCCTTCAGGTTGCCGCTTACGTAACTCACTCTGCGGTAATTTGAATTCCAATTGTTTATCTCGAGAGTCGAGTCAAGTTAGCAGTAGCACACATGCAGAAAATATGATACCTAGAGCTAATTTTGTACTTTTTTGCAATTTGTATATTCAATACCATTTATATACGGGTTTTGTATAGGTAGGTACTAAGAAAAAATATCTTGTCATAATATGTTGTGATGGTAAGTAATTATTTTATTATTCACAGATTTTTTTATTTTTTTCATCAACCGTAGGTAAATTCTTCTTGATCGTATCTTGAAAAAACAAATAGGAAGAAAACATATTGAAATTTATGTCGTAAAAATATACAAAACTCAATTCACTTACATTTCATTTAGAAAGTATTTTGAAAATATATATATTTATAGATGATTTATAGGAGCCTATAGGTAAATATAATTTGAACCCAAATAACCGCATAATACGGTGGAGATATTCTCAAATAATAAGTTATTTTGGTATTACGTTTGTATGGGCAATTCACCCATCGCTGGCCTCTTAAAGAAATGAAAGAAACCTCATAGGAATCTAGTTAATGATTTATTTTTATTCAACGAATCTATTCACTCAAGGGCAAAAGGTAATAAAAAGTTCAAAATGGGAGATAAAGTCAGTTATAAAACCTTTGTCAGATTGTCCGACACGGTGGTGTAGTCCACGCGGATAAAGTCGCGGGCATAAGCTAAGTATAGTATTACTTAGTATAAAAAAATCTAGGAGTGTTTGATTATAATAATATGACCAAATTATTAATTGTTTGTTGGGGACAGCGTAGCCGGGGTGGATCAGCTTAGTCAGCTAGACATATCCATAGCTATCCCATTTATAAATGGGACAAAATGTACCTACCTATATTTTTGGTAGAATGAAGCGCAGCACTCATGAGTCACTAGATTTAAATTTAAACTTAGTTCGAAAGCTTAATTTGAAAGATATCGTAACTTGTTTCTCAATTCTCAAACATTAACTTAATCCGAAGTAAGGACTAAGTAGGTATTAAATTGAAACAACTTTCTTCAAGTGGCTCGCTGCCAGCTATATAAAGTTGCTTTAAAACTCTTTCACTTTCACTATTTTATTTATACGTGATGTCCTGTATGGTCATTATTTCGGATATATCTGATATAAGTAGGTATCTAGATATGAAAAGTAAAAGAGTGTAACTATAGTACGTGACAGGTCGAGATGGCAATAGGAGCATGAGGCGGGGGGGGCGCCCCGCACACCCGCACGGCAACGGCGCTCGCCCGCACTGGGTTAGCTGGGCGTTCCCTCCCCGATTGCCTGATGATCAAGATGACCTGTCGCGTACTATACCTATAGTACCGCACAGTTTCGGATATAGGTAAGTATATATCTAGATATGAAAAGTAAAAGAGTGTAACTATAGTACGTGACAGGGGAGCGTTGCTGGGCGTTCCCTCCCCGATTGCCTGATGATCAAGATGACCTGTCGCGTACTATACCTATAGTACCGCACAGTTTCGGATATAGGTAAGTATATATCTAGATATGAAAAGTAAAAGAGTGTAACTATAGTACGTGACAGGGGAGCGTGCTGGGCGTTCCCTCCCCGATTGCCTGATAATCAAGATGACCTGTCGCGTACTATACCTATAGTACCGCACAGTTTCGGATATAGGTAAGTATATATCTAGATATGAAAAGTAAAAGAGTGTAACTATAGTACGTGACAGGGGAGCGTGCTGGGCGTTCCCTCCCCGATTGCCTGATGATCAAGATGACCTGTCGCGTACTATACCTATAGTACCGCACAGTTTCGGATATAGGTAAGTATATATCTAGATATGAAAAGTAAAAGAGTGTAACTATAGTACGTGATAGGGGAGCGTGCTGGGCGTTCCCTCCCCGATTGCCTGATGATCAAGATGACCTGTCGCGTACTATACCTATAGTACCGCACAGTTTCGGATATAGGTAAGTATATATATCTAGATATGAAAGTAAAAGAGTGTAACTATAGTACGTGACAGGGGAGCGTGCTGGGCGTTCCCTCCCCGATTGCCATCTTGACCTGTCGCGTACTATACCTATAGTACCGTACAGTACAGTACCGTACCGTACCGTAGTATGACTTATCTTTGGATCGAGGATTTTTTTGAACTGGGGGGCCGGATAATCTGTTTACTTACCACGAATCAGCTTTAAAATCATCTTTCACCACAAACCACTCACGCCATTCTGGATTTCTAGTGAAAATAGACTTGTCGATTTCGCTTCCTCCGAGTGTATTTTTTCTAATAGGTCTTGAACAAAAACGAGTTTGAGTGGCACCTAAGTAAATCATTTGTAATTTCTACCAGACTGATGAACGATACCCCACACTATGGGGTAGACGAGAAAAAAAAAATCATCCCCACTTTACATGTAGGGAGCTACCCTAAAAAAATATTTAACTATCACAATTTTATTTCACCACTTTGTCGGCGTGATTAATATTTATACCCATGCCAAATTACAGATTTCTAGCACTAATAGTCTCTGAGATTAGCCGAGGACGGACGGACGGACAGACGGATGGACATGGCGAAACTATAAGGGTTCTTGTTTACTACGGAACCCTAAAAGAGTTTAAGAGTTATCGCCCAAAAATATGGTAGGAAGGAATAAGTAGTTACTAGTTTACCCTTTCACCTACCATAAATGATGTTTCTAAATAACTTTGCTACGTTGTCGCTTTTTTTTAACTGGTTTTACGACTCTGGGTTCTAGCCCTTTTGAGTCTGGTGGTTTATTTAGTTCAATATTAGGTATGTCATAATATTATTATTTTTTTCTAATTCTCGTTACCAACGAGAGGATCCATTACAAAAAGAACGGGTCATAATTACCGCATGAATCCACCATATCACCGTAAATATATCCTACGTAGGTAATCGCGTACGACCAAACTAAAATCTTATTCATAACCTTGAACCTACATACCTAGCATTATGTGTAACATTTTTAAAAATTCGTTTTTTGGGGATAACTAAAAAACAATTTTTTGCAATCATTAATAAAGGCTTTTTAGATAAAGGCCGGCAAAATAGATCAATGTACAGCGTGACCACATTGAGATTCATTGGTCATTCGTTAAAAAGATTTTGTAAAAATGTAATGTAGATTACATATTATCAGTAATAGGTACTGACATTACTAAACATTACTATTAATTACGTACGTGTATTTACTATTAATTACGTACCTAATCTACTACCTTGCGTAATCGTTAATGGATTTATTATAATGCAAATAATATAATATCTCGTAACAACGAGAAAAATATGTGTATAGGGTATATTATGTTGTTTGTATACCTCCTGCTACTTACTGCAAAACATTATTTTAATTCATCATCATCATGATCAACCCATGACCGGCTTAATACAGAGCACGGGTCTCCTCTCAGAATGAGAAGGGATAATTGACTAGTCTACCACGGTGGCCAAGTGCGGTTTGGCAGACTTCACACACCTTTTGAGAACATTATGGAGAACTCTCAGGCATGCAGGTTTCCTCACCGATGTTTTCCTTCACCTAAGCGAGTGATAATATTTAATTACTTAAAACGCATTTTTTTTAAATTTAAAACTAAATTTGTTTGATTTTATTTTAATTACTTATTTATAATCAGTAGAAAACAACATCAAGATATTAACATTCTAACTTTTTCGATGAAATTTCTTTTGTTTCAATTATTTTATATAATATGTATGTATATATAATATGTATGTGTATGATATGTTTAAAGAAACTTTGTGCTTGCAATCTTCCGCGTCTCGTTTTCAGAAAATAGCGTCTCACGGAACGGTTTATTTAGGGTCAAAGCCGAGTAAGTCATCTGTAAAAGGGGCCAGTCCGCAGAATAACGGACAAGGCTAAGGCAAGTGTTTCTCTAGACCTTATGTACGGTACAGCTCTCTATTAAAATGATTTTAAAGAATAATCGGTAAAGTAGTGTTTTTTATAAGATATCTACATGAGTATGGTAATTACTTACCTTTATAATTATACTAGCTGATGCCCGCGATTTCGTACGCGTGGATTTAGATTTTTAAAAATCCCATGGAAACTCTATGATTTACAAGCATAAAAAGTAGCCTATGTCACTCTCCTGGTCTTCAACTATATCCATGCAAAAAATCAAGTCAATGCGTTGCTCCGTTGTGGCATGATTGAAGGACAAACCACTAAACAAGCACACTTTCGCATTTATAATATAAGTAGTGATTGAGCCCTGGATGATGCCCGCGGTTTCATCCACATTTTTTTTAAATCGCTCGGTAACTTTCAATTTTCTGGATAAAAAATTGGTTATGTTCGTCCTCGAGCTACCTATATCTGTAACGTCAAAATCGGTTTTAACGGATGGGCCGTTGAAAAGCTAGTAGACATGCAGAGAGGCGCACCTTGGCTTTTTAATATATTAGTATGGATAGAAAGAGTCATTCATCTGTCTATATTAGTAAGTGCACCTAAAGTGCGAAGCCGACTTCGGCCAGGTTGAATTCATTTTATTAACCGACTTCAAAAAAAGGAGGAGGTTATCAATTCGACTGTATGTATTTTTTTTGTATGTTTGTTACGCGATTACTCCGTCAATTATGAACCGATTTTAATGATTCTTTTTTGTTTTGTAGGACATACTTCCGAGGTGGTCCCATTTTAATTTGGTAAAGATCTGATGAATATCTTCGGAGATGGAGAACGGAACTCCTCAATTAATAAGAGTAAATTGCTCGCGATCAGTATTAAATAGCTTGTAACAGTAGGGTTTAACCAGGCATAGCATATTTTTAACCGACTTGAAAAAAGGAGGAGGTTCTCAATTCGAATGTGTGTCTTTTTGTATGTTTGTTACGCGATTTCTTCGCCAAATATGAACCGATTTATAATGATTCTTTAAAACAGTAGGTTTTTAACCAGGCATATCATATTTTAGTACGATGGGGCCACTAAAAATTGTGAAATAAAAAAAAATAAAAAAAAAAAATTTTTTTGAAATTTTTTTTTGAGAGTTTTCTAATAATTTTCTTTTATACAAAAATTGTCCTGACAATTACTTATCTCGCTGATGAATGTGATATTATTGGTAGGTTTATAATCGGTATTTTGCCACTTTGCTTATAAAATATGCTAATAATAATTTCTTTATTAGGTACCCACATAAAATATTGTGTAACAAGGTGATTGAATGTTTTCGTAATTCAATTATTCTGATATAATTGACATGTGATGTGCCTTGCGGCCTAATTATGTCCAGGTTCCCTTTGTTATGAAATCATAATATATCTGCTTTCATTTAGTTCATCGAACTCACTTTCACCTGCATACAAAAACATCCATTGTCGTTTGATCTCCACGGAATTCACTTCTATTATACTCTTTAGCAGCTTCCACATGGATAACACCGACAGCAAAATATTTATTACTGACGATGCCCGCGACTTCGTCCGCACGCAAGCTTGAACTACCTATACCAAATAGGTAGGTACGTAGTAGGTACATGATCCCCGCGACTTCATTTTTAAGTGAATTTAGGTTTTTTACAAACGCCAATTGCCATGGAAACTCTTTGATTTTCATGGACAAAAGTATTTAAATCATTCCCGGGGATAGTTATCATCACGAAAGCTATCCCCGGCTCACTAGCCGGCAAACTTCAGAACACGGGTCTCCTCTCAGTATGAGAAGGGTTTGGCAATAGTCCACCACGCTGGTCAAGTGCGGATTGGCAGACTTTTCACACCTTTGTAAATATTATGAAGAACTTTCAGGTTTCTTCATGGTGTTTACCTTCATCATTAAAGCTACAGACTACAGATTAACGCACTTGTGATATTTAATTGCTTAAAACGCACATAGCTCCATAAAATTAGAGGTTTAAGATTAGATAGGAACGTGCCTGAGATCGAAAGATGACCCCCCGAATAGTAGCTGACGTCTTAACCACTAGGCTATCACCGCTTTTTACCCGATTACGGCAAAGCCAAAAGGAAGGGTTATGATTTTAGTAGTCTATGTATGTATGTATGTTTGTTAACCATTAGTGCCTACCTAATTAATAAAATTATTACAAGTAGTTACGCAGGTATTTATAGACAAATTTTACTTATCTCTAACTTTAACTTACGCTATTGTCTACTCTAGATTTGATATCTACAATTGCTAAGGCGTTATCAACATTGCCTTGGCCATCGCCTATGGCTTGCATTATGACGTTCGTTTAATGCTACCCTACCTAAAATAGGTCTCATTTAATTTTCCTTATGTGTAAAATTATCTTCGTGTTGACAATAATTGCTAGGTATACTTACGCCTCTAATATACTCGGTTAGGGGCAAAGGTTGGTCACTGAACGCGTAGATTTTCTCATTTGATATTCACTAGGTACTCATGAGTCAGGACAGAGCGCAAGCTATCAATAAACCAGTCGCGTATAAATAGTTGTATGAAGCGGCCTGGATGACAAGAAAATGCTTGAAACAACAGATATACCGCGATTGTTTACTAAAAAGTGTAATACGGGACAGTTCCTAACACTCCTTCAATATTAATGAAAAGGTAAGATCAAATGTATCATGTTCGCTTATAAAAACAATTGCCAACAAATTTCCAACAAACACTGCCGCATTCTTTACGGTTGAAGTATTGTGGTATTGTATTCATTAAAACATGACATTTAGTGTGTTTACCAGACACCTATATTATGTATAGATGTATTAGTTATACAGAACGTTTAATACATAATTTTGCCTTACATTTGTGGAGGAAGTTGTTGGTTTTTAAACTCGATGCTAGATACAATTCAACAGGAAGTTTGTTTCTAGTCCACCGGAATGTTAATTACGTTTTAGTTGCGATATAATCGTTACGATTGACCAATTATAAAAATGTAACTCACCACCTTAACTCAAGCATTTACGGACGTCATGTTTTTGAACTGAAATCGTGGTCCTGAAGTAGGACTAGGGAGGTATTCTTAAAATCCGACTCTATCAGAATTATCACTTGCGAAGTAAATTGTAATATGTGCTGTATAACTAGTCCCAAAAAAGCCTATAATCACACAAAGAATACTGAAAATAAACAAACATAAAACTACTCGCCACTTATATATCTACGCTCACTCGTTACGCAGAATATTGCTCGCCTATACTAATGACGCTCGGTATAAAATGAGACGATAATGTAATTGACCCCAATTGGCCTACAACACTGATAAAAGAATATTAGTCTCAAACTATATATATAGATATATAAAATCAAGGTTATCGGACTCTCAATTATATAATAGAAATCCATACATACGATACGAGTAAATATTTTTAGAAAGATCTGTCGTAGTTAGTACATATTTAATGCTTTTTCGTCTTCAATAGGTATGAGGGCTTTTGTAAAGTAAATAACTCTTTAACTTTATTTTACTAAGCTCATCACCGCGGTGCGTGCCCGGGATCGATACCCCCGACTCTCTCCGATTAGGAGGCGGACGTCCTAACCACTAGGCTATCACCGCTTTATAGTAAGAACAGCTAATCTTTAGTAGGGAAGTAGATTTTAAATATTATAGATAATAAGGAAACATATAAATAGGTAGGTACTTCTTCTTCTTCCTTACTTTATCCCACGCTGCGTGGGGTTGGTACAACAGTCTTCTTTTCCACTCACTTCTGCCATCCGTGGGGACCCATTTTACACTAATATCACATCACATTAAATAATATCACATTTAAACATATAAATAGGTACATTAAATTGAAATAAATATTTAGGTAGGTACCATTTGTATTAATCTACAAACGCAAGGACCTTTGTTTAGAAACATTAACTGCATTTGCTATTGACCGATTTATGCATTGAATTGTAATTATTTTTCAAACACCTAGTAGTGCTTTGTAACGATATAATGTTACCTACTTTACCTAAGCTGCTTATTTTTTTGTTCTTTATTTGATGTGCTAAATTACAGTGCCCAGTTAAAGGTAACTACATAACTTCTGCGCAATGGGATTTGTTTATTATTTAAGTAAACATTTTTGTTTATATTTATATTTTGCGTTTGACGTTCCTGCGGTCATTAGGCTAGCAGGGATTAGTCGAGATGATGGCAAGAGACCTGATGGATTGATGCTGGTTATCTGGGAACGGGGAAGGGCGCTAATGTGGGACGCAACGTGCGTTGATACATTGGCCCCGTGTCATATCTGGGAGACAGCATCAAGACCGGGAGCCGCAGCAGAAATTGCTGAAAACAGCTTGCCGTTTTCAGCAATTGCAAGCAAAAGCAGCGGCGCAAGTGGAATTGAGAACCACCTCCTTTTTGGAAGCCGGTTAAAAAATACGACTGTAGTACCTACGGAACCCTCGGTGCACGAGTATCTGACTCGCACTGAATCGGTTTTTTTAACTGGGACAGTATGGGGAAAAACAAAACCATGGGAGGTACAGAGAAACCGTCATAGGAAACTTCAGCTCTTTTTTGTGAAAACAATTTTGGCATCAGTAGTTAAATTTTAAATGCAGACGATCAAGCAACAGAGAAAACAAATCCGCTTGAAAGTTTTGCGAGATGAATCAGCGGGTGACATAAATTATGTAACATGTTATTAAATTTTATATGGTTCTTATTCCATATTGTTTGATTTCACCAATCCTTGTTTATTCATATGGGCCTTGAATAAATAAAATCTAAATATGTAAAAGGAAAAGGTGACTGACTACCCTGATCAGTCAGTCAGTCAGAGATGCTAGATGGTTAATGTCCTAGACTCTAGCTGTAGTTTACGTCAGTATCTATATGTGTATTTTAGAGTACACGCAGTAGGTAGGAGAGGCTTTATAAAACGCATATTTAATGCCTTACCAAGGAGCGCTCTTATGCCTACTCCTTGGTGCAATTCAAAGTCTATCGCGCATATTATAGGCGTCACAGCACGTAGGTAGTAATGGCAACTAGGTATCTCATGTTCTATAATAATGGTCCGCGACGAAGAACACATACCTACCAACTTGTGTTCTTAATACCGCCTGACCCCGACACGCTTTCCTTTTGCTGTGACATAACCACAAACTTATTATAGACGCCTTTGTATGTCTCACACAGTTATCGATTACGTTTTATATGTCAATCATGTATCGAAGACACGCGTTTGCATATTGACCTTATATCCGCGTTTACGCGATTAAAAACCTGATCTTTAAATTTGTTTTGTTCTTATGTATATTTTCTCTCATAGATGATGCATATTTATTTTTGATCAATTTCCGTATTAGTTGTATTCAGAGCAACAAGTAGACTACATAAAATTTAAAGCCTACTATTTATATGCGATATAAGAATACTTATGTACCTACCTAAAACAATTGGTCCCCACTTGTTATTCCGTGCTCATCGAAAATCGCCGTTAACCTACTTTGGCTGCTGATGAAGTGGGTTCTCAAAGGATGGCACAACTTATCATTTCGATTTTTAAAATAAAGATTAATTTAAAAGAAAAAATACCTAGCTGCTGATAAACCAATAAGAATGATTTATGCTAACACGTGGCGAGTGGTAGGGGCGGGCCTGGCGGGTACGAGGCGCGACGAAGCACGGAATCAAACATCACGAACATTTTAGATGATAGTCATAGTGTATGCTTCACCTAAATCATCCCTTATAATGTAAAACATTTATACCTAACTAGCTTATCCCCGCGACTTTGTCCGCGTGGAGTGTAGACTACACAAATTTCAATCCCTATTTTAACTCCCTATGGGTTGTATTTTACAAAATCCTTTCTTAGCAGATGTCTACATCATAATAGCAGTGGCGTGCAGCGCTATAGGCATAAACACACTGCTTACCCTCATTGTACGAAATCAATGCTTATTTTTTCATTATAACCTGCCGTAAAGTAAATTTATGCCTAATGCATACGCTTGGCTTGCACTCCTGTGCACGCCACTGCATAATGGCTATCTGCATGCTAAATTAAAAATAATTAGTTGGATTCTTTGAAAATTCCTTTAGGTACATTGCTAATATAGTATCTATCATCATCATCACGACAACCTATCGCCGGCTCACTACTGAGCACGGCTCTCCTCTCAGAATAAAAGCGTTGCTATAGCCCACCGCGCTGGCTAAATACGGAATCGGCAGACCTTCACAACCTCACGATGTCTTACTTCACGTCAATGCAAGTGATATTGCTTTGAACTACGTTAGTATTATATATTCTTGCTTTGAAAGCACATAGCCTCGAAAAGTTTGAGGTGCGTGCTTAGAATCGAACCACTGACCCCCTAATGCGGTACCTACAGTAGGTAGGTATACTCACCCAGTAGTATACTTACTCGCCCAATAAGCAACGCCAACAGCCCGTGTGTCCTAACTCCTAAGATGGTCTCTCTACCTAGTAAGTATTTACCTATCAAAGAACCTAGACTAATGTCCGTTGTCTAAAACTAAAGTTAAGCGAGAAGCCACACGATGCGTTGCGTTGCGGTGCTGGGGCGGCCTGAGTGGTGCCGCTGTTGAGGAAATGAAAATAGAAAACATACCTACAGAGGCGCAACGTATAACTCGCGTGTCACCATTCAAGGCAGGATACAAATTATATTCTGGTCAGCAAAACCTGTTATCCATAAAAAAGTGAGTTCGTTTAATTGAATCGCAACGTAAGCAAAAATCGCGAATGATATTGACTGAGAAACGCGGGCCTTCACTTCAGTTCGATCACTATCTAAACTGGGACATAGCTCCATTAGCCTACTCACATTTTGATGACAGCCAGTCACAAGAAAGCACAAAATAATATTTTAATATTTAGAAAAAAGAGGAAAATGCCTATCTGAGTCGAATAACGGATATTATTCTTTGGTAGGTAGGTACTTGAACGTCGTTAATTTGTAATTTGAGAAATAAACCTACTTACAATTTTTTTTTATAATCCACTAGCTTACGCTCTCGACTGGATGAATTATTTTGAATCAATACTTATAATAAAACTGTAACAGGTCAAATTCTGTACATTGAAGATATTTTGAAATTTTTTTTCGAGGGCACTCTATAATCGATACTGAACCCAAAACTGTATTTTTTTCATTTTTGTCTGTCTGTCTGTCTGTCTGTATCACGGCCGCGCATCACGCTGAAACTACTGAATGGATTCCAATGAAACTTGGTACGATTTGAGGTCATACTATGAGGAAGAATATAGGATACTTTTTATCCCGAATTCAGCATGGTTCCCGTAGGAGAGGGGATGAAAGTTTAAATGTATACTGAGTTGTAATTCATTAACGCGTAGTCCGATTTCATTCATTCTTTTTTTGTTAGAAATGGGATATTTTAAAGATTGTTCCGTAAATATTTCAAGGGTCATCGGTTTTTAAACCGACTGTCCAAAAAGGAGGTGGTTCTTTTTCTACATCGTTTTTTCGAGGTTTCTGGACCGATTTGCAAATTATTTTTTTAAATCAACAAAAAAGTTTTCGTGGTGGTCACATAAAAAATTCTGGATTCAACTCCTTAATCCTGATGCTGCAGCGTTACTGCCCGCCTGAGTTATCAAGATTCAGGAAGTGTTCATAGTGAATTCATATTGTAGGTACCAAGCAACGACTTTATTCTCAGACTTCAAGTCCCAACTCCTCAACCCTGATGATGTAGGGTACAGCACTCCTAAACTATAATGTTTCAGTAACTGCGGATGATGCAAAATTAATTTAGGTACCAAGCATAGGCTACATCATTGAACTTCGGATCCTAACTCCTCAATCCTGATGCTGCAAAGTACTAAAGTCCTAAATCGTAGGGATTTTAGAATTTCTGATAGTGAATTGATATTTTAGGTATCAAGCAACGGCTTCACGATGACACTCCCAGTCCGAAATACTCCACCCGAGCGAAGCCGGGGCGGGTCAGCTAGTTATTATTATAATTATAATTATCGTCTGCGTGGATTACAAAAATTTCAACCCCCTATTTTACCCCCTTAGGAATTGAATTTTCAAAAAGCCTTTCGTAGCGGATTTCTACGTCATAACTGATAACAGCTATCAGCAAGTTAAATTTTAGCCCGAGATCTGTCAAGTAGTTTGAGCTGTGCGGTGATAGATCAGTCAGTCAGTCAACTTTTCCTTTTACCTACCTGCTTCCTAATATCATAAATGCGAAAGTGGCTCGATCTCCCTGTCTGATGCATTTTCACTGATTGACCGATTTTGACGAAATTTGCTTCAGGCATTAGGTAGGTATATAGCTTGCACCTTGCATCCCAGAGCCGGACACACGCAGGCTGAAAATATGGTACTTAAATGAATAGGAAGCTATAGTTCGCTGAGGAATACTTGGTAGGGAGATTTATTATGTACCTAATTATCTTCTATAATATAAAAATGAATATATACAAAACTTTATTAAAATGAATTTAAACAATTGAACGTAAAAATTACAGATCGAAAATATCATCTAAACCACCGCAACGAGGCAGGGTGCCCAGAACGCTGGCAGCGTTACCTCGTTGAATGGCCAGACTAATATGCTGACCGAGGTAACTGCCAGCCCTCCGGTCCCCCGTGGATTCCACGAGACGGGATGAAAGGTCCTTAAAAAAGGATCTAGCATCCTCGCCCCACGAACCCATGGTCTCCACCCCAAAAGGCACAAATATGAAACTGTTAACATTTTGAAGTTAACATTCTGTACAATATAATTACTTTAAGTAAGTAATTAAGAATGTACAGAAACATAATGGTAGTAGGTACCTATATGTATTAATTAATAAGGAGAGAGATCTTATTATTTCGTCACCCTTGGCCTAAGGTACCTACACAGATGAAAAATCAATCAATTAATTGGTAATTTACTTTTTACCTATAAAAAACACTAAACCTAATTTTATATTAGGCATATATGACGTGGAACCTATACCTAATAGATATATTTCCGTTAGTCCAATGTTGATGCAAATATAATAGCACGTATACCTACTTAATATTTATCTATTCTGCAATTTTGTGTTACATTTTTTACGTAAAATGTGCGGCCAAGTGCGAGTCAGACCCACGTACCGAAGGCGAAGGTTCCGTACTACAGTTGTATTTTTTCGAAATTTGTACAATAAATCGAAAACCATTATGCATAAAAATAATTAAAAATCTATTATCTATAAAATATTTTAGAATGTCCTGTACATTTCATATGATATCCCACTTGGTATAGTAAACTACCTCGCAAATTTCATGATCCTAGGTCAGCGGTAATAGTACCTAGCCTAATAAACCCTAAAAATACGGCTCGTATCAGCAACAAGTGTAACGAGTAACGACTGTCACATAATTTTTTTATTTTGTGTGAACCCTTCTGACTATGTGGGTAAGATTAATTTAAAGGTTCTGATTATTGGTATGTAAGTAATGGATGGTGGTAAATTCTACGCGGTGTCCAAATGGGTTCGTTAATAACCCAATAAAACAATGAATAACACATCAAAACGCTATTTCCATTAAATCCAATTATGTAGCTCACCTTAGTAATAAACAATCAGTCCGTCATGAAGTTGTAAGATCGCGTCGTAGAGAAGTGAGCGCGCGTCGATCAGTACGCCAACAATAACATTTCACTATTTTCGTGCAGAACTAATAAAAATTTCGCATTCACATACTAATTCTTTTCGAGAGAAATTGCGCGGTTAACGTATTACGCGCTGGCTGCGGGCCAGAACAGCGAACACTGATGACTGAACAAGGCGCGGGTAACGGGCGAGGTACACAACCGCACGCGGCGCGCGCAGTGAGAGTTCTCAGTTCTGCCTTCCTCCAGTTGCGTGTTGAGCACCAGTCGCAATACAGCGATGGAGACCGCGGCTGCATCCGCGAGATGCACACGATACACCCGTGCCGCAGAGGGGCCGCGCGCGCGCCCGCAACCACCCCACGTGCGGTACGCACGCCAAATTACTAAAAACCTCCTGATAAGTAACATACCCCAAATATCACACGTGAGCTCCCATTTTTATCATCAAGAACAACTAGCACTTATAGTCATATTGTATGTTTGGTAGACTTACTTTACTAGTAAATCAACTTTTCCATAATAGAGTTCTACGACACGTCCGACGGGAAAACCTAATCCAAGCGGAAAATTACACAAAAACTGCTAGTTATCTAGAAATATTTGCAAGTAAGGGCACGATTGGAAAGCTTAATTCACATCGAACGATAGTCGATAACCAACATAACCAGTACAATATAGAGCTCGTAGTACAGAAAATAAACTCACTCATATTAAAAAACTAGCAGTGATATCGCAATATATAATCAATTTTAAAGGAAAACTATCATGACTAAATAGGGTTCACAGGTTAAGGAGTTATATCTGTTTTTCGAGGATTGTGACTACGGAACCCTTGCGCGTGGCCCGCCGCGCACTTGGCCGGTTTTTTACATTTTGCATGATTAATCAAAAACTATTACACGTAAAATAAATAAAAATCTGTTTTTGAATGTACAGGTACCCTTTCATTTGGTACCCCACATGGTATAGTTATCTTACTTTGAAAATGGAAATATTAATTACTAGCTGATGATGCCCGCGACTTCGTCCGCGTGGAATTAGGTTTTTTAAAAATCCCGTGGGAACTTTCTGATTTACCGGGACAAAAGTAGCCTATGTAACTCTCCAGGTTTTTATCTATACCCATGCAAAAAATCACGTCAATCAATTGCACCGTTGCGACGTGATTGAAGGACAAATCAATAAACCAACAAACAAACACACTTTCGCATTTATAATATGGGTATTGACTACTGATAATATGGGTACTGATTTCTTGTTCATGAACACATTTTAATTTATTTTGTGATGTAACCACAAATTCACGCTCTTCGGATTTTTCCTTTACTTGAGTGCTATAAAACCTACCTATATGCCAAATTTCATGGTTCTAGGTCAACGGGAAGTACAGGTTTACTTGACAGACAGGACAGACGAACAGACAGACAGACAGACAACGAAGTGATCCTGATGAGGGTTCGTTTTTTCCTTTTAAAGTGCGGAACCCTAAAAAGCCGCATCAAGATTGATCCGGTAGTTTTTCAAGGTTTTCAGAAAAACATAGTAAAGCAAAACTTGGATTTTTAGGGTTCCGTACCTCAAAAGGAAAAATGAAACCCTTATAAAATCACTTCGTTTTCTGTCTGTCAGTCTGTCGTGTCGTGTCTGTCCTGTTGTTGACCTAGAATCATGAAATTTGGCAGGTAGGTGAATTTCCTGGATTAAAAGTAGTATGTCCTTTCTCGGGATGTAAGCTAGCAGACAGACAGACAGAAACACACACTCACATTTATAATATGGATCCTACTTATAATATAATTATAAATGTGAAAGTGTGGATGTTTGTATGTTTTTATTCAATCACGCAAAAACGGCTGAACGGATTTAGATGAAATTTGAAATGGAGATAGATTATACCCTGGATTAAGACATAGGCTACTTTTTATCCCGGAAAATCAAAGAGTTCCCGCGGGATTTTTAAAAACCTAATTCCACGCGGACGAAGTCGCGGGCATCAGCTAGTAAAAAATAAAACTGAATTATATTCTACAATTAAATCGTCAATTTGATACAAACAACATTAACCCAATTCAATTACCCTACTCTACTCGTAGGTATGTTGTGCTCTACATCTAGCGCTTCCGATAAAAGCCAGTTATTAGTTTTATCAACATAATAATAATTTATTGGCATAGTTTGTTTTGTTATATGGATAGTAAAATTTTCTCTACGTCTACGACATAGATTTATGGGCGAATTCGAATTAATAATCAATCTGTCTGTAATTTGTCGATAAGTTACCTAGGTATATAGGTAGGTACGTACTAATCAATATTTTACATTGTTATTTGTCACACTTTATCTTTAACTATTGTGTTTACTATAGTCATATTTTGTCATGAATTGTACAAATAAAAATGCTTGTACCTAATGAACTATAAAAATTAATGTAACTTTTGAATTATCGATTGGAAATAAAGGCTTTATTTATTTATTTATTTATTTATTTATTTATTTGTCACAAACGACCATACAATTTATATGACAAAGATAAACCTAATAATTTATCTACTTACTTGAAGACAAACTAACAAGTAAAAATCTCAAACTTTTTCAAAGCAACTTTAATTCCGTTTTGACATAAGTGTGGATGTGTGGGTGCGGAACGTGGAAGGTCACGAAATTAGAAAATCATCTCACACCAAATCCAAGTTTTTGTCGACCGATGCCTCCACTACTTTCTAGGTATCTACTAGTCTAAGAAGATCAGTTTCCTTTGCTACGCTGCAAGGAATCGTCATCTAATGACGCAAAATAGGAACGTTGGACTGGCCATATTCTACGTAGAGGTTATAGAGAACCCAATAGATCGTGAGGCAGGCTCTTGACTGGAACCCTCAAGGCAGAAGAAACAGTGCCCGGCTCAAAAAAAAATTGATGGCATGCGGTTCTAACTGAGGTCGTTAGGATAGAGATATTATGGAACTTGGTCAAGGGTAAAGCTCAACACCATTCTTGATGGCACACTTCTGCCCTCTGTCCCACTAGGCACAGTATTTTTAAAACTAGCACTAGGCATAATATTTATAAAACTTGAAAAGGCGCTACATGAAAACGCTTCATCTCCTTAAATCTTTACTTAATAGGTAGGTACCTATTAATATAATTAAAGAAAAATTGTAACTGGACGATTTCCGTGCATTAAATGATATGTATATACTTTGGAAAAATTTAATCGGTGAAAACATTATTATAGATATAGAGCCCAAAAGTGTTTTTTCTTCTGACTGCGTTGTTGCGCATCACGCTGAAACAACTGAACGGGTTTGAATACAACTTACCTATAGCTAAGTATTTCAACCCCTTGATGTATGGAGACGCGATATAATCTAATGTGCCTATAGTTTTTCCCAGACATTATATCGTATCTACCAGATAATGAATTAGGGCTTAACCGTCAGAGAAGGGCATAGGTCCTGTTTAAGCATTTGACTATACTAAAAACTATAAACTACAACCTTCATGTACTTATTAAAATGTACTGTACTTGAATTATTTTTGGAAACAAATATTTCTTATGCATAAATATCAATAAGAAGGTACTTATCTATACCTATATGCAAAGTGGTTTCCTAGTATTGCGTTCGTCTGAAGGGTTGTAAAGGGAACAGGTGTTCATTCTGTTGCGAGCTGTTACTCTTGGCTGAGCACGGGAGGACTTCGAGCACACCATACTGCTAACCCCATCATTTTTCCCTTTCTTTATAGTGATGTTATTGTATTTACGTCTCTCTCGTTCAACGGTTACGGTATTCAGGGTGCTGGTGTTGGTGCAAAGTTGTTTAGACGTTGTCCGCGGCAACGGTAGTCCGATACATGGCACGCCGATGCACAGCACCTAGACGCGTTGAAGCCTTCCTCTCGATAGTACCGTTTACCTTGATGTTAAACTTGAAATTGCACCACCCTATATGGCACGTAAGTGAAATTATTTTTTTGAATTTTGCTTTTATTTATTGAAGAGTTTTCAATAATTTTCATTAGATGAATAAGTTTAAAACGGCCTAGAAAAATGCTCGGTAGGTATATACAAATAATAGGTATATGGATAGCAAAATAAATAACAGTTAATTATATTATAAAAGTTAAGCAGATTTTATAATTAGGTTCTATATTATTTTCATTAGTAGGTACGTAACCTTTGCTTAAAGCCAGCTTACATAACACCTACCATTGACAGTTGAATATCTCGAGGTAGTGTGTCACTGATGTGATATTAATTATTTGGAATTAAATAGAGTTGTGTCTAAAATATTGAAAGTGCGAATAGTACCTACCTACCCATAGTCTATAAGTAGCTATAAAGATTCAAAACTGCCGTTAAAGTATTTTTCGTATAGCTTTTTTGTAAGAAGAAATCATTAGAAAACTTGCTTTGCCAGTTCTATGGTTGCATATCTATATGACTTTCGACCTACGTGGGATATAGACATCATACAAACTGCAACTCTCACTAAGCTACTACTTACACCGGGTGCTACATTTTGCACCAGTTATCTACTTTACGTTTATCTCAATAAAATTATGACAGAACTAGCTTATCCCGCGACTTCGCATCTGCGTGGACTATACAAATTTCAAATCCATATTTTACCTCCTTAGAGGTTGAATTTTCAAAAATTTGCGTGCCAAATTTCAGTCCGATCCGTCCAGTAGTTTGCGCCGTGCGTTGATAGATCAGTCAGTCAGCTTTTCCTTTTATATGTACTATATTTAGAGATCCCGTAAAGATAAGAAAATGCCCGGCCGATTTGTTTCTTTGGTTGAATTCTTGGGGTACAACTTCAATACTTTGCAAGTATTGTGGAGTTCAAAAAGTTGCGGAACTTTGAAATGGGGAAGTCTCGTCATATCGGCATCGACCAAATTATTTTATTGCAGTCGTGCAGTCTACCCATCTACATCATCATCATCATGATCAACCCATCGCCGGCTCACTACAGAGCACGGGTCTCCTCTCAGAGTGAGAAGGGTTTTGGCCATAGTCTACCACGCTGGCCATGTGTGGATTGGTAGACTTCACACACCTTTGAGAACATTATGTGAGGGCTGTGCGGGTGTGCGGGGCGTTCCCTCCCCGATTGCCATACGACCTGTCGCCTACTAAGGATAAGTATAGGTACATAGTTTGAAATTTTCTTCTGGGCAACGTACACACTAATTGCTTGGGCCGTTAGGTATATCTAACTCGTATTAGGTAACGTTTAAAGACTTATAAAGGGACCCAAGCAAGTAATTAAATGAAACATGATCGTATTACAAACGGCACTCAAATTAAACTTGTACATGCAAAGTGAAACCAATGGTCATTTACCTTTAGCGTCAATAAAGGTTTACCTACCAACAGATCTATCTATATCTACGACTATTATACGACATATACCTATGGTATATCTACTTATAATAAAACCGGAGGATATAATAAAAACTGGAGGATTTGTCGATGTTACAGAATGAGATTTCGGCTTTGTAGAGCGTTGTCTCTTTCACTCATACCTATGTGACATTTGTCGATCTCAACGACAGAGACAACGCTCTACGAAACCGCTACTTTCTAAAGGATGATGTACAATATTTTCTGTGGCGGGTTGTACTCCATAATTCCAAGTGTTTTGGAGTCAATATCGATAACAATGCTTCCTCCAATTAAAATTTTCAAAATATATTTACTTAATGTTCTTATCTATAGAAATCTTTCAGCTATCATTTCATTATAAGTCTGAAAAACATTCGTATTAGTTGTCGGGGCGGGTTAATACTAGTTGTAGTAAGTTTAAGATATATGTAAGTACTTAGTACAAAGACTAGGTAACTTAAGTATTCTTTTGTTTCAGATATGCACGTAATATTTTTTATAGAAAAATGATATTATAACAACAAATAAAATGACAGTAACGAGTAACATTAGCGATAACTTAACACATTCGAGTTGCGTACTTGACGAATCTTCAAACTGGAATACGTTATACTGCTCACATCTGTGGTCAAACAGCCATGCAAGAAAAGCAATTATTAATGCGCCTAATAAGGACAATAAAATAATTAAATATTGCTATACGTGTAGAGGGAAAATAAGAAATTATGGGATTACACCTCAAAATACAAATTTTTCTCCAAACAATCATTCGACTCCAAAAGTAAATACATCGCAATCATTTATTGAAACGCATACAAGTGGGTTGGTCGAAAACAACTTAGATAGCTTTAATTGCTTAGATAAATCAGCAAAAGAAAGAAAGACATCTATTTCTGATATTAACATAAATAATTCAGAACTGTCCCAATACATTCCGACTATATCTCAACAAATTGATGTCAGTTTTCGACGGAAATATACATGTACACAATATGATTTGTGCACTACAGATTTAAGCCAACGAAGACTGAGAAAAGGTCTGAGAGGCATTGCATGTATAGTAAATTTCTCATTGACTGAAAGTCCTAAGACAAAAAGAACACAAATTCAAGCGTGCTCAATATGTATGATGATAATTGCAATAGTAGTTATAAGTTTGGTTCTAGTTAACTATACAACTCTCAGTTTTATGCCTAATGCGAACACTAATAGTACAATTTTAGTGCCAACTGAAAATATAGACGTTAATGAAACTTCTTCAGCTATTGTCAGCATGTCTACAGATTTAGCAGCGATAACCGAAACCACGGAGAAAATTGGTACAAAAATTGGCTTAACTGAAACTGATGACCCTTTTCTATTGACCACTACTAAAAATATTACTCATAATATAAGCAACATTATACTAAAAATACGTAAGAATATTAAAACATATCCAAAGGATACAAAGAAAGGCCACGAAAGTAAAATGCCAAAAGATATTATAAATAGAGATTTGTCTCAAAAATTTTGCTCGTGCCAAAAAAATGAAGTTTGTATGTTAGACGAGATAAATGGTGTATCAATTTGCAAAATTGCCCAAGATATGGATGATCCTACAGGTACTTATCAATAATTTAATGCATGGAGATATTATTTAGGTACATATATTTTATTAACTGGGCAATTAAGTTGAAAACTACTACGAGTTCTTCGTCATATTCTTGACCTCATAATTATTTAAATCTATTTCTAGGTGATAATATTATATGAAGTAAGATTCAATAAATCGCTTAACCCGTCCCATTAGGCATATTATGGCCAAGCGGTCATATTAAATATTATGGTTCATATCTTACTTTTTGGAGGCTTTTCTTTACGTAACACTACACTGTAGTCTTTGCGTAACACAGACCGTCAGCCCTTTGAAAAATATTCTATAATATAAAAATGAATCACCAAATGGTCATCGCAAATCTCAAGAACCGCTGACCCGATTTCACTAATTCTTTTTTTATAATATTCCTTGAAGTACGAGGAAGGTTCTTACGGAGAGAAAATTTTAATTCAACCTCCCCTTCAATTTTCTAAACTCCACCCGAGGGTTCAGCTAGTTATTAATAATTTAATGGTTTCGCTCTCAGGCCAAGACTAGCAATTCAAACATCTTTTACTGCGAGATAAAGTATTATTATACAAAGATGTCATACAAATGTCGGTTTCCATCTACATGCAATGCACCCCTATGTCATGTGGCTATACACGTTATAGCCACATGTGACATAGGGGTGCATTGTATGTAGGTATCCTCATATAATAATTCTCATTGCATTCATTATTATCTTCTACAGGATGTGGTGGATTGTGTGCCATGGAGACGGAAGCTTGCCAACTTGTAGACAGAGCTCGTGGAGTGCGCGTCTGTCGATTGCTGACGCAAGTGACATGCTCATCTGAAGACTGGCGATGTAGAAACGGTTTTTGCGTACCTTCTACTGCTCGATGTGATGGATCTATCCAATGCTATGACCGTTCAGATGAAATGCACTGTGGTATGAAAAAGTAGATACCTAATTAGGATTTTAAAATAATTTAAATAAATCACCCACCTTACATACCTACTTAATTATTTTTTCTATTTCAGATTGTGACTTAACAAAACAATTTCGTTGTGGATATTCGATATCCTGTTTTTCCAATAAAAAAATGTGTGATGGAATGATTGATTGTTGGGATGGTTATGATGAACTTAACTGCACTACAGGTTAGAAAAGCCATTAGATAAAAATGTAATAGGTACATTTGTGTCGCTTTTTTAAATAGAAAATCTAGGAAAAAAGGAAAAGGTGACCGACTGATCTGTGATCTATCAACGAACAGCTCAAACTACTGGACGGATCGAGCTGAAATTTGGCATGCAGATAGCTATTATGACGTAGACATCCGCTAAGAAAGGATTTTTGAAAATTCAACCCCTCAGTTGCTCAGGGCCCATGCGTTTTTAAATCGATTTCGATAGAAGGTATAGAGATAGCTTGCGTTCCGAAAACTGTTATAGGTTACTTTTTATCGCGGAAAGTCAAAAAGTTCCCCTGGGATTTGGAGTCCTATCTTATATCCTATCTACTTATTTACATATTTCTTTTAAAAGAATTGTGTTTGTTTTCAGAATGTCCTGAAGATCAATTTACATGTACCGATGGGCAGTGTATAATGTCGTCGAGATTTTGCGACGGCTTGGCGGATTGTGCGGATGGCAGCGACGAGCCTCAAGGCTGCGACGCGGCTTGTGGGACTCACGAGATACAATGCAAGAACACCCGTTGTGTACCGCGTGGTACGCAGTGTGATGGGCAAGACGATTGCGGGGATGGTTCGGATGAATCGCATTGCTCTTGATTGATATCGTGTCGGACCTGAACACTGTTCTTTTCTTATTTTAAGTTTTTTTTATAAACAAGTCTTAATGGTATTTTCTTACAAAATAAAAAAATTCGAACTTATTTGTTTTATTATTCATTTGAATACTGCTCTTTGCTTCGCACGCGTAAAAACTGTATCTATAGCTGTTATTAGACTTATAGTTCTAGTCTTCCGTATGCGCCCGCGAAAAAAATACGCGCGAAAGACTTTATGCAATTTCCATGTCACAAAATTCTGCGGAACAAATGTATATTATCGCTAAACTAACCTTCTACCTAAGTAGGTATCTATTAATCATTGGCTCACATGACTAAATGGGAAGTTAGGGATGGCTCAAAGCGGAAAGCGCTTGGTTAACGACATTAAAGAGACAGCTGGGACACTATCCATACTTACTAATATTATAAATGCAAAATTGTGTCTGTCTGTCTGCTAGCTTTTCACGGCCCGTCCGTTTAATCGATTTTAAATAAATTTGGTACAGAGGACGAAGTCGCGGGAATCATCTAGTACTTAATAAATTATGGAGTTATAGACAAGAGAAGATCATACCAGATTCATTTGGAAACCCTTTGAAGGAGGTCAAATCGCCCCTTTGAAGTAATCGCCAGAAGACGCGCTAATCGCAAAAGCAACCAAAGTACAAGATTTGAATAAGAACTGTTATTTTTTGTACTTTTCAGCAATTCACAGCAATTTATTAAACAAAATCAAAACATATGTAAAAAGTACTCTGTAATCAAAACGTAAGAACACTTAGATGAATGAAGTCTCTATGTAAGAACAGAACAGCTGTTTATTAACTAAACAACAGGTACAGTCGTAGACTGATTAAAAAAGCTAGACTAAAGTACTGTGTAACCGCGTGTGAGATAGCGATAGCACGACGGAACGATGAATAACACTACAATTACCATTGTTTAGTACTTAGTCAATATTTGTACCTATAAACCGCTCAACAATATTTGTATTAAACGTTTTTTATGTGAAAACAAGTAAATAACTAATGAGAAATACAATGACGCCACGAATAATTCTCTAAGTTGTATTGCATCTAAAGTTGTATTCCTTGAAAAATCGGTTACACAATAAGGGACAAAAATAGGTTAGCTGCGTCTCTGTTTATCACATTAGTAACTTTAACTGTGCTCTCTTTTTAGTGTGAATGAGAAAGCAAACGTTCCTTTGTCTAGATTTTTTACTCAGTCTACGACACTGACACATTCCCGTTTGAGACTATTTCGCTCGGCTCGCTTATCCGAAATTGGACTTAATATTAATGCAGCAGAATTTATTTTTGCAGGGATTTAAATCTCAAGTGCATTAGTTCACTTCTGATTCTGACCTCTGACCACAGGACTAAGAAGGCTCAAAAGGGCTAGAATCCAGAGCTAGAAAGCCAGTTAAAAAACTGAGAAGCGTTGCCAACTTAGCAACTACAGTCGCCAGCAAGCACAGCTATGTCCTGCCAGATATGCAACTAGCGTGGCCGGTGGCCCCCTTAGTCCCTCTCGCTCAAGCGGAGGTACTTACTTGTGAAATGTTTGTTATTCCGTCTATTTTACGTTCGCTTCGGTTATTGAAGCCTAGTATACTGCAACCCACCATTGCACAATAACTTCAAAAACAAAAAACAACAAAACGAATCAATTAGTTATATACAACTAGTTGATGACCGCGACTTCGTACGCGTGGAATAAGGTTTTCAAAAAATCCCGTGGGAACTCTTTGATTTTCCGGGATAAAAAGTAGCCTATGTCACTCTCCAGGTCTTTATCTATACACATGCAAAAAATCACGTCAATCCGTTGCACCGTTGCGACGTGATTGAAGGACAAACCAACAAACAAACACACTTTCGCATTTATAATAAGGTACTGAGGTACTGATACTTGAGGCAACATAACTTCACTTCACTCACGTACAAATACATTTTGGCAAACAAAAAAAAGTGGCCACAGCGATAAGGACAATACATAATCATTTTGTCACGTTCTAATAAGAGCTTAAATGCATTTAGCTATCTCCCTCTAACAGTAAGTGTCACAATATGGCTACTTCTAATAGTCCTTATTCTAAACCAGCAAGCACCCAGCTAATGTTATAGCAACGTAGATTGAGTAAAAAAGCTAGATTAAAGTACTGTGTAACCGCGTATGAGATAGCGATAGCACGACGTAACGATGAAAAACACGACAATTATTACCATTGTTTAGTAGTTAATATTTGTATTAACCGATCAACAATATTTGTATTAAACGTTTTCTATGTGAAAACAATTAAATAACTAATGAGAAATACAATGACGCCACGAATTCTCAAAGTTTGTTTTGCAACTAAAGTTGTATTCCTTGACAAAAATCGGTTACACAATAAGGAACAAAAAATAGGTTAGCTGCGTCTCTGTTTATCACATTAGTAACTTTATCTGTGCTTTCTTTTTAGTGTGAATGAGAAAGCAAGCGTTTCTTTATCTAGCTTTATTACTCTATCTACGCATAGTAACAAACAATGTCGAAGGGTTGGCAATACTGAATATGACCATAGAGTAATGTCAAACGTAGTGATTATATGATTATATACTCTTTGTCAATGGTTCTGAGTGGTTCTGACTTTGATGTTCGTCTTCCTTGGTTTTGGTCAGTGGTTGTGGTTAGTAGTTGCTGGCAGTTTTCGAGGATTTCGAGCTAATTTGAAGTGTTAATTCTGTATTTCTTGATTACCTTCGTGTTCATCCATAGATTTGTCTTCCAAGTCATCATATTTTGTGGTTTGCATTAAATTTATTTATAAATTCCATAACCCACAATGGCTGATAGTGATGATGAGTACGATCGTAAGAGACGCGACAAGTTTCGTGGAGAAAGAGGTGCTGCTGAAGGGAGTAGCTACAGAGGTAGTGATAGACGAGAAGAAAGAAGTAGGGGCCGGGAGGAATGGCCTGAAAGGTAATCTAAACTATTGCATGTAACCTCAAATATATTACTAATTAAAAAAAAAGGGCTAATTGTTGCTGTATCATCTTGTATCAATGTGCCATCCTTTTTCAGATTTCGTCCTTACCCTGTGGCACCTTCCAAATTCCAAACCCATGTCCCTAAAGCCCTCAAACGACCTTCAGTTGCATTAGTTCTAAGGTATATAAATTATTATTGTATAGAAAGTACCTACTTATCTAGAAAGTATGTTTATTTTGTTTGTGTATTTTATTGAACAATTTGGGTTAGGCGCACTGTGCATAAACAGAATATGAAAAAAAGCTCATCTTATGTTATTTATTTTAACTGTTGAGTTATGATTTTAAGAACAACTATTTAATCCTTAATTTATGACCTGAACAGACTGTCATGTTTCAGATTGGACTACTTGTTATGTCGCACTACTTCAGTGCGCACTGTAACATGTATTATTTTATGTTATTTAATTTTTATTGATGAGTTACACACATGGAAGAATAAGTTAATTTTGCTATAATCCTGCAAGCCAGATAAATTTAAATAGATATAAGATATGCACTGCCCATCTACATGTACAGGAAAAGCAAACAACCCAGTAAACACAACACCACACAAACTTTCTAGAACTCTGTATGCATATTTATTGCTTTCCATGCATGTTTAGTAGTGGGAGAGTGGACAATGCATATCTCGATAATACATACACATATATGTGTATACATTTTCCATCAAAATAAAATTTATGAGCAACTAAAATAGTTAATTAGTCATTAAATGTTATTAAAAAGTAATTAAATATGGCGTTGGGCGACTAATTTAAGCAGTCCGACGCGCATGCGCGTGCTGTGCTTGAGGTAAATCATAGACAGTGCTGCCTACTAAGTATTTAAAACCATTTGTCACTATGACACCTTTGAAAAGTCGCCAGATGTCGCCATGCATAGGAAAAGTATTAAATGAAGTAAAGTTTAAATCACCCTATTTGGAAATGGTTTTAGATTGGTAATGAATTATAGATGCCCCTAAATTGCCGCTAGTTCTATCCCAGGCTCACTATAAACTCATCAGTTCAATTGAATAGAAAAATCGCATACTAATTAAATTTCTGTGTTACTAGATCTCGTGGGGGTCGCTCTGGTCCTGACTACAGAGACTACCGTGGAGGGGCCAGCGCCAGTAGGGGCTATTCCCCAGTAAGGGGTGAGGGACCACCCAGCAAGCGCATTAGACCAGAGTGGCCTGTTGAAGACAGAAGATATGGGGGAATGCCACATGATTCTTATGGGTCCTATGGCTGGGCTCACGATCACTTTGGACCTCACCCAGCACATCAGGGATATGGTCAACCTATGCCACCAGTACCGGCAAGGTAAAATTTTCATCAATTTATTTTTGTACAGTTACTGTGCAGCGTTTGTTTTTAGCGAATTCCTTAATAGACTTAATGCTCAAAATTAAATAAGTGTGGAGGTAGCGTTATATTTTAGCAGATCTAGTGTTGTGATTGCTTCTGTTTGGTTGACGTTTACTACTGGCAAAATGCAAAATGGAAAATGCAACAGCAACCAGCAAGAATATCATCAATGCAGCCAACCATAATAATACAGTATTTTACACCAAGAGAGGAAAATCTAAATATGTACAAACAAGATAGTACAAATACAAATACAAATTATTTATTTGCTATAAGCAATAAGCAATCGATAAACGTTAATTTCAGTTTATAAAATTATATAATAACTAGACTAAATGTTAGATATCACTTCTCAGCAAGTAAAAAATTTAAAAATAATAATAACATTATTGCATTTAAATTGATAGTTGCAGACTTAGGGAAATGTTTAATATGTTTTTTGGGGTTTTTGTTTTTAGGGATGCTGTGCTGCCCATGGGTGCCACGGACGGTCCACCCACCATGATGACATTCAAAGCATTTTTAGCTGCCCAAGATGACTCTATCACTGTTGACGATGCCATACAGAAATACAATGAATACAAACTTGAGTTTCGAAGGCAGCAGCTTAACGAATTTTTTGTTGCTCATAAAGATGAAGAATGGTATGTATTAATTATTATAAAAAAGATTTTTCTTTGCTGTAATTAAAAGCAACTGCATAAAAGTGGATAGTTTAATGCAATTGAATCCAACAGTAGAAATATAAAACTAAAATGCAGGTATTAAGTAACTTAGCTCAATGGTCAAACAGACTGAAATCAAAAAGGTTGGTGGTTCGAATCCCACCTGCACTATTGTCGTACCTACTCCTAGCACAAGCTTTCACTTAATTGGAGGGGACAGGCGAATATTGATAATGATTAACGTGGCTAATATTCTTTTTAGACAAAAAAAGATAATTGCATCGAGTACCAAGGAAGTTAATAATTGTAGTTTGTTGCCAACAATTTGCTTGTAATCAAAAGGTTCTATGCCATAACTAACAAAACTTAGTGTACCAAATGTTTCACGCTAAAATAGCTTGCTAAAGATGCTGCACGGAGTAGGTTATGCATAGAATCTTTTATTATGCAAATTTTAATAGAAAACTTTTTTCCCTACAGTCTACAGCGTATTCACAAGGAATTGCCGGACGACGTAAAGAAAATATATTCAAACTTTATGCAAATGATAAAATGCTGTGTGTAGCTAGTTTTATTCGCGTTGACCTGTAGCGCGCAATGCTACAGGTTTCGTTACTGTTAGGGGTAGGGTTAAAATATTCCACAGTTGTGGGACAGGTGAGATTATGAAGATTTTTTTAAGTATTTCATAAGCAATTTTAGTTTGTGTACTTCATTATCACAGGTTTTGTTTATGCAGATGTGGTAGACCAATTTCCTCTCAGTACTACAATAACTTACAAACTCTTGAGGGCATGAAATATCAACACACAGCCTTTAAAAGTGTCATACATTTTTATTTTCAAGTAGGAGCAATGATGAAAAGCAGTTGACAAAGTGGCTTCTTCCAGGAAATTGGTCTCTAGAACACATGTTGATGTTTGTAGTATTAAAAAAATGAAGTTAAAAATTCAAATTTAACATTACTTGTATCGTAGGTTCAAGATTAAGTATCACCCGGAAGAGTCAGTGAAGCGTAAAGAAGAACAACTACTTGCATTAAAGGTAAGTTGCTTATCATTCTTTAACAAGGTGATATTCAAGGATTTCAGTATGTATGTAATGTAAGTCAAAAAATTACTACGACCTCCCTGGTACAGTGGTGAGCCCTATGGTGGTCTTATAAGTGGGAGGTCTTTGGTTCCATTCCTGGGAAGGGGAATTTATTATTTCTAAACTGTCTGTGGTCAGGTCTGGTGGGTGGCTTCGGTCATGTCTAGTTCCACTCTGCCGGCAAAGTCTCGCTACCAAGCGATTTTAGCGTTCCGGTACGATGCCGTGTACGGGTAAGCGTATGGGTTTAATAAAACGGCCATACCCCTTCCAAGTTAGCTCACTTTCATGTTAGACTGCATTATCACTTACCACCAGATAAGAGCGTAGGGCCAACTTGTAATCTATAAAAAGAACCTATGATGAACCTTAATTTGCTTGGCTGTCAGAGCCACAAGGTTCTTACGTGAAGTATTTAAAATTAAATTATTTCAATATTATCTGTGGGAATTGTGAAGAGAATTATTTAAAATTAAATTATTTCAATATTATCTGTGGGAATTGTGAAGAGAATTGGTCCAATAAAGACTGTTTTTGGCCTGAACCATATTATGCCGATATAGGTACACAGCCCTTGTTATTGTTTGCTAAGTAAATGTGATATTAATATTGTTGAAAAAGTGCCTTTAATAAGTATTTAAGGTGGCGTACAGGAGGTTTAAGATGTAAAAATATTTTTTAGAATCGTCTTAATGTGTTCCTCGATCTTTTGGCGCAAGGAGAACTGAACAAGGTGACAGTAGATGTAGATAAATCCGACAAATTGATACGTTTGCTCGACACGGTAGTTATAAAGTTGGAGGGCGGAACTGAAGAAGATTTGAAAGCCCTCGATGATCCAATTCCTGTAGAAATTACTAATGACAAGCAAGGTATGAAATTTTACGCTTAAGGTTATATTTTCACTAGAAATGTGTGAGGGATGAGTGTGACCACCCACCTGTGGGATCGATTCATTTAACTTTGCTGTTTGGAACTCTTTACAACAAAAAATAACCCAAACTATAATAATATAGCAATTATATTGAAGTTTTACACACTTTGCTTCCCATCCTCGCAGATGAAAACTAATAAAAATCTAAAATACATTTATGTTATTCCTCAATGTATCAATTCCTTTTACGCTTTTAGATAAAAATGACACCGATAAAGCAGTTGTCATTGACGTAGATGCGGTAAAAGTAAAGGATGAAAAGGAAAATCAAGCCAAGGACAAGGTATGGGCCTTTACCAAAACGAAATCATACTTATAGTAACTTCAGTTCTTCAGTGTCATAAAATTTAGATTAACTTGATTTTATCCCTTGTATACTGTAATGAAAACTTCTTAAAAACATCGTATATTCTTTAGGGTTCTGTACCTCAAAAAGAAAAATCTCGAAAAAATACGACTATAGTACGGAACTCTCTGTGCGCGAGTCTGGCTCGCACTTTGCCGTTTTTTTGTCATTTTCTCCATTTAAAAACTATCTGTTAGTATTAAATTGTGCTCAAATATTTAATAGCATTTCAGTGTATGGCAATAAATATGCCTTTTATTTGGTAGGAGAAAAAGGCAGAGTCTCCTAAACCCACTGCACCTCTGACGATGGAGATCGATCCTCACCTGCGTCACCTGCAGGAGCAAGCTAAGTTGTTCTCCAGATTTAACTCTGTCCCAGGACAAGAAGCTGAAACAGAAGAAGTTCCTGAGAAAGAGCCTCGTGAGTATTAGCCGTGGCTTGGGCGCTCCGCCCACGTCAGACTTTTTGTAGGTTCGATAATCGGGTGCCGACTTTTATCATACTTTTTGTTAGATGTGTGTGTGTGTGTGTGTGTGTGTATGTGTGTGTGTGTGTGTGTGTGTGAGAGAGAATATTGCATTCTGTATGTTTCATTTTTTGCAAACGAAAATAGGTCACCGATTGTCGGACGTGGGCGAAGCGTCTTACACCGAAGTGGCGAACGTGGCACAATCGTTGCGACGACAGATCTCTTCCATAGAACAAGTATGGCACTAGTTAGGCTATACAACTAATGTGCCTAAATCTGATGCACCCAGGTCACGCATTATACAATTTTTCACTGCTTGAGTAATGCTTAAGTACAATAATATGTATTTTTCAACCATCCGTCTGATAAATAAAATTAATCATACACTATTATTATTAATTTGACTTATTTAACATAAGATAATTCAGAATAATCAAAATAATAATTGTAATGTTCCAAATCCCAATAGGCAGCGCGAAAATGCGATGTAAATAAAATATAATATAACATGCCATAATTATTTTTTAAGTTTGTATATTAATTTTTCTACAGCACCTCCTGGATCCTCCTCAAGCTCATCATCATCCAGCTCTTCATCCTCGAGCTCTGAAGATGAGGGCGAAACTACAACTCGCCGTAAATCCAAATCTAAATCTAAGACGCCAGATAAATCGCCCAAAGAAAAGGAGAGATCCAAATCTCCCAGCGTTGAGAAAATTATCGAAAGCAAAGACAAGGATGCAAGCAACGATAAATCTGAACAGGCAAATGATGTTACAGTGGAGAAGAAGGAATCACGTGCGCTACACAAAACTACGTCAATATTTTTGAGGAACTTGGCACCTACAATAACAAAGGCTGAGGTGGAAGCTGTAAGTGAAACCTTTGTAACTTATACCTGTTTAGTTTCTCTATTTCTATGTAGACTCTTTTTCACCTTTTCATTTTGATTATATTATGACTGTGAATTAATCTTGGACTATGTCAGACACAGGCCCGAACATAGGTAACCTAGAAAAATTATTGTTGTTCATGGGCATAGTTGAAGGAAAGAGGCCAAGTGGACTTGGGCTGGCTTCAGACTTACGTTTTACGCTCGTTTCAGGATACGCGCTTACACTCGCGCTTCATTTCGTTCTTTAATAAATCGAATCGAACCACTGTGTCTGTCTGTAGCAATAATATGGATTCCGATTTCCGAAGTAGAAACGGCTCGCGCGTATAAAACCCTACAAATAAGCCCAAAAAAACGCTAATTTGGGACATCTAACCACGCTGCTCTGCAAAATGTCGAGCACAAAATATTGAAGTGGAGAAACATTGAGGAAGATGATGTAGTATGACGAGAGACAGTAACAATTGATTAAGTTGTGTTTTACTTGTTGGTAGATGTGTAAGCGGTACGGCGGTTTCCTGCGCGTGGCGCTGGCCGACCCGCTGCCGGAGCGGCGCTGGTTCCGGCGCGGCTGGGTCACTTTCCGCCGCGAGGTCAACATTAAGGACATCTGTTGGAACCTCAACAATATACGGGTAACTTTCAAACTAAATGGACAACCCATCAACTCTCATGGCTTGCGGTTATATGGGTAGGAGGGCGCCCGTTTCGTACTGTTTTTGGCGTGTTCCAAAGATGCCTTCTTGACTCCAAATTATTGATGTGAAAACGCCTCTAGGTGCGTTGGACGATTTTGGGATGGGTAAAACTTCAAAGTCGCGTCACCATCATGGTAATGTTAATAGTGCTCGAGTGGACGGTAAATGTAAAAACTAATGTTAATGGTATTAATATAAAAATTATGAAATTGTAATTTTTGATACTACAAATAATTTAATATAATTATCCAAAAAAAATACCACTGTTATTTCATAGTTTTAAAGTTTCCACTTCTGTTGGAATTTCCCACTGACGGCATTTTTTATTTTTCTCTTTATCTGTGATCCTATGGACTTTCTTTTTCTGGAGCAGACATATATGGCGTCTTATGATTAAAAAATATATAAATTATTATCAATTTGACCAGTTGCGGGAATGCGAGCTAGGCGCAATAGTGAACCGCGACTTGCAGCGTCGAATCCGGCCAGTGTCGGGCGTCACGCTGGAACGGCCCGTGCTGCGCGCAGACGCGCGGCTCGCGGCGCGCCTGGCGCATCACCTCGACACTCGCACGCGACTGTGGTCTGAACAATCCTCTCAGCATGGCGATGACACTCAACCTGCCGAAAAGGAACAAGATTCTGGCGTGAGTATTCAGTTTTCGTAAGCCGGTCATTTCGTAGCTGCCATAGTAAACCATGACTTGCAGCGTCGAATCTGGCCATGTGTACAGACCCGCGACTCACGGCGGGCCTGGTGCACCAGCTAGACACTCGCACACATCTGTGGTCTGAACTGTCTTCCAAACATAGCGACGCTACACTAACAGTGCCGAAAAGGAACAAGAGTATTAAATCGCTAAGTCACACAAATCGTCACCAAAGTCACATTTTTCTGTACATAATATGTTTAAGTCGATGACACCATTTGATTTCATGTTGACCATTTGATACATGTTTATTTTTTTAGAAAGATTTTTGTTTACATAAAATGGCGTCAGAGTTACAAAATTATTATTTCCATACAGAACTTCAGCCTAAACTCGAAAAATCCTGTACTCCATAAAATAACGGAGCATCTGATTGAAGAAGCTTCTACGGAGGAAGAAGAGCTTTTAGGGCTCGAGGCGTCGTCGGAACCCACGGTGCAGGAACAGCCGGACCCGGAGCTGGTCCGCGTGCTGGACCGCCTCGTGCTGTACCTACGCATCGTGCACTCGGTGGACTACTACAACCACTGCGAGTACCCCTACGAGGACGAGATGCCCAACCGATGCGGAATCATGCACGCGCGCTCCGGAGCGCCCGTGAACAAGGTAGTCCTTCTTCATTAGTTGGGCTAAAGTTAGGGAAAACAAAATTCGGAAAATAAATAAACTACATAGACGAAATAGCAATGACCTGAGTTTTGCACGCTATACATTTCGGATTTGAAAAATATTAAATCACTAAAACTACTAAACGAGGCAAATGGTTATTGGTATTGGATTGTGTTTAGGTAGTATAACAATAACGCTAAGTTTTTGGTAGCGTTCTGACCCTGTATACAGTACACTATTATGCAAATAAACTAAACTGTTGCTTTTTGCAGCCTTCTCAACAAGAAATTCAAGACTACATCAAGACATTCGAAGGGAAAATGGCGGCTTTCCTACAAGATGTAAAGCCACTGAGTGATGAGGAGTTACAAAAACTTGGCATGAAAGTAAGTGCTTCTAGTATTTGCTTATTATTTTCCATACAGAACTTCAGCCTAAACTCGAAAATTCCTGTACTCTATAAAATAACGGAAGAAGCTTCAATCAGATGAAGAACTTCAAGAAGACTTTGGGTTTGTAAAATGAATTTCATACTTCTGTGTTGATCTATACCAGTTTTGTAAATGCGAAAGTGTGTATATGTCTCTCTGACTGTCTGTTTGTCTGCCTGTCTGTTACATTTCACAGTATATTCGTTAAAGTGATTTTGACGAAACTGAGTACAAAGATGACATTTATCGCGAACCCGCATATAGGCTACTTTTTATCGTGAAAAAAACAGTACCTAAGGATTTTTTAAAGGCCTAAATCCACGCGGATAAAGTAGCAGGTATAATTAAGTAAGTAATTTGAAGATGGCGAGTTATGTTGGAATATATTGTCATGAAATTATTTCACCAGGATTCTGAAGCAGAAGTGGAAAAGTTTATTCAAGCGAATACACAAGAGTTGTCGAAGGACAAATGGCTGTGTCCACTCAGCGGGAAGAAATTCAAGGGCCCCGACTTCATTAGAAAACATATCTTCAATAAGCACGCTGAAAAGGTTAGCAAAGCAACTGGTATTTTTGTAGTTATTTAATCAGATTTTTTTTAGTTATAACCATTGAGAACTAGAAGTCTTTTAAGGTACCATATGGAACAGAATCAAGGAAAATAATAATCAGGAAAAGATCATTTACTAGCTATTCTTAAGAGAGTGGTGGGAGTCATTTCTCCTTTTCTAGACGTTCCTTTATTATTAAAGATCGTGGTCTTGGCTAGACCCCAGTCTCGATGAATCAGCTGCTTCCATTTTCTTCTGTCTGTGGCCATTTTTGCGATGTTATAGAACTAGCACGAGCTGGACTGCTTCAGTTGGTCAGTTGCCTGTAACAATCAGCTTCTCTAGGCTGTTATTCCCTCGCCGCATGTAATAAGAGAGCAGCCGCTGGTAACAAATGGAGGAAAGTCAAGTCGTTATGCCAAGTTACGACATGATAGACACATTTGTGCGCGTGGCCATCCACGGTATTGGTAACATTTGCCTCCAGCACCACGTTTCGAACGCGTCTTCCTTTGTCTTTCTCTACTTCCTAACCTCCTAGAAGAATATATTATGACGTCATAAACGTGATGACTATTTAAATATCGTAGCGTTCTCTGTAAGGTGGACGAGGTGCGTCGCGAGGTGGCGTACTTCAACGCGTACGTCCGTGACGTGCGGCGCCCGCAGCAGCCCGAGCCGCCCTCACGCCCCGTGCCGCCCGCGCAGCACGCGCCGCCGCACATGTGAGTTGCCGTCAGCTAAAAGGTGGAAGAGGTGTGTCGCGAGGTAGCTTACTTCAACGTGTACGTGCGCGACGTGCGGCGCCCGCAGCAGCCGGATCCGCCCTCGTGCGTTGATGTGCTTTTTATCTAAATCGATAATTTGTAATGATTATCAAACTTAAAAGTAACATAGGACCTGTATTTTATGTATTTTGGAAAACTGTCTTCACTAAAACATTACATTTTTAACATACGTATTTGTTTGTCCAGGTACAGCGGCGGTGGCGGCGGCGCGCGCGGCTGGGGCTGGGGCGGCTGGGCGCCGCCCGCGCCCTACGCGCCGCGCCACCCACGCTTCTCGCGGCCCAGGTGCGTAGCGCGTGAACCCTTGTCTCCACCCTTGACTCGCCTCTAAACTCCGTTCGCGGTAACAAAATAGTGAGCCATAGCTGTACCACAGAATGTATGCGAAGAAATAAACGCAATAAAGTGCAATTTAGGTCGCATAGCACTGCGATCTAAAAAGTCAAATGATTTATTCAAAATAGGTAATAAATTACTGTTTTCGATGGTCAGCCGTTGGATTTGTAAGATATAGTGGTGTAAATTGAACTAACGTCTGTCCCTCTCCCCTCTTCCTCTCTACTTTCCCTCCCCTCTCCCTCCCTCCCTCCCATTGCAAACTCACGTCAGCCCATAAAAAAAATCTTTCCAAATACTTAAATTGTTTGACTTCGCACTGATACTTACTATTTTCTTATCGCGAATGAACTTATAGTGGCCCGAGAGCACGTACCAGTGTCCGCAGTGAGTCCCTGTGGCAAGAATATGTGAATAAATAATCATCATCATCATCATCATGTGAATAAATAATATTACCACTGAAATGAAGATGAGTTCGTGGATTTGTTCAATCGATCCAGTACCCTTATTATAAATGCGGAAGTGTGTTTGTTTGTTGGTTTGTCCTTCAATCACGTCGCAACGGTGCAACGGATTGACATGATTTTTTGCATGAGAGTGTCATAAACTACTTTTTATCCCGGAAAATCAAAGTTCCCATGGAATTTTTAAAAATCTAATTGCACGCGGACGAAGTCGCGGGTATCAGCTAGTGGTTCAATATTTTATTTTATTTTGATACTGGTACAAGACCAGGCCCACATTCCATAGAATTCTGGACTGTCTCCTTTGAAAAATCTTATAACCCGTGAACCCCCCACGGTCTGGGTACTAGGTTTAGTATGTCATACCCAAGTAACATAAAAAACTATCTTATCAAGCACCTCCTCAATATTCCTACAAGTTCTCGGGCCAGGCCACCCCTCCCCTGATTCTGTAATGTTTCATGATACTTGCACTATTGATACTACATTGCTACTTAGTTGCGATCTGTTATCTCTCCTTTCGATTTTGATAGCGGTGATTGCACAATCATTGCTGAGTGTACGCAGATAGTCTGTCTATTGAACGCTGAGAGTGAATCCTGGAAAAAAATAGATTGTGTGTGGTAGGTGTGATAACTAGGAGTAAAAATGTTACTTTATTTTTTAAATATTTTGATTGTAATTACGTTTTCTGCTATGAAAACCTCCATAGCAGAATTTGTAATACAAAAAATTTCACATTTAAAACTGTCATAATGCATACATTTTAAGTTTTCACTCGCAATTTTTTCCCTATGTGTGTCTCTTGATGTCATGTCAAAAATACGGTTTACCTTTACAATAAAGACTAAATTCGTACTTTTGACATGACAGTTGACACATAGAGCTAAAATGGCGAGTGAGTTCTCATTTTGTACGGACTATAAATATTGATAGACCCAGGTATAATAAATTATTGAGAAATCCTGCCAATTTTATTTAATAAAAAATGTATTGATAAATAAAATCAAAACCAGATAATGTGTTCTCTAAAAACAACAAGTGACATTTTCCGTAGTGTTGCAGGTTTCTAAAAACGCTAAATAATAATCACTCTTAGCTTTCGTTAGACAAACTCTAAGCCTGCGGCCCAGGTGGGAGCGGGTGCGTCCTGCGGGGCGGCCAGCGTGTCGGACAAACTCTTAATATTTACAAGAAATTGTAAGAAAGACGCGCGGGCGTGTCCTAAAGTGCTGAGTGGCTTGGAATGTATGGCATCGCGCCCGGTGCCCGTCCCGCTGGACGCCCTCGCTCCCAAATGGGCCACTGGCTAGCAAATTGCTACTAAGTTGCTGAAAATAAAATAATACCGTCGGTTGTCTACGTTAGTGTCAATAAACATAACTTACATACATTATAACTTGCTCCATTCGTGCCCACCCAACTCGTGACCCGCTTCCAAAGAACATTTATGTATTTTGTATTGCATGACCTTAACATTTGCTAAATCAGATGTATTGTTGATACACTACTAATCTTGATTTTGTGCAACTTTTTATATCCGATATGTTTTCCAATCAGCTTTATAAAATTTTATTACTTTTTATTATTAAAAATGCTTATTGGAAGACAATAATATTATGTTGTGTTTGAGATAGAATATATGAGTTGAAGGAAAATAATTTGCAGGGAAAACGTGGATCGATCCCGGCCTATTATTGCTTACAACGATCTTGACTTCCCGGATAGTGGCGACATATTTTAAGTTAAAAAGACAGAACTCATCAATATATTAATATACTTTTGTACAAAATTTAATAAATGGTTCGGACGATATCGTAGAACTGATAAAACAAGAAATTACTTAAATGCGTATGTGTATTTTTGAATTATTTTTTAAACTATATTGTTTTGACAATATTTTTTACAGTAAGACGTGTGGAAAATTTCTCAGTTTTCACGAATAATGTAAATTACTTTAACAAATAAGTATCTACAATAATTTATTAGTATTGTCCTTTTTTCATATAATTAGCCGTAAACTTAATAATAAGCTAGATAAGATAATCACAGTTAACGCATGATAAGCGCAAGGATTAAAAAAAAATCATTTTTTTATGTTTCAATGTATGGTGTAATAATAAAGGGTCCGAAAATTAACGCTTAATCTCTTTTTTCTCTTCCTTGATCCCTCCTAACCTCAATTCATGATATTATACTCCCGGGCAGCTGAGATTAATATTATGGAATTTAAGTAAAAATAAAATGGATGTGACGTACAGACAGACGCAGGTGGACGGACAGACGGACTAGACAAAACTATAAGGAGTTGTTGTTTTATTACAGAATCCTAAAAAAGTACAGCAAAAATAATATGTATAGTTTGTGTGAGTGTGTGCCAGTGCGTCCGGTGTTTTGTGTGCATAAGCTAAGAGCGGCCATACACGAGCAGCTTGAGAAGTTGATCGTTGTGCGGACACTGACCGCTTGAGCAGTCGTCAACTGTTCCAACAACCGTTGTCAACTGCTCAAGAGGTCTCGTGTATGAAAATCAAAGGAAGATTATAGTTTGCTATGCAAAGTAACAGCTTGAAGCGGTCGGTCGTGATTAGACTCCTTATCCTGTTGCATTCATAAACGCCAAAACAGACTTAGGATAGGTAAGGGACACGAAGGCACACTTTAAACTTTAGGAAAATCATGACAACATATATTAAAAAAAAACAAAATCACATAGTATAGAGCCTCAATAGCTCAACAGGTAAAGGAGTGTTCTGAAACCGAAAGGTCGACGGTTCAAACCCCGCCCGTTGCACTATTGTCGTACCTACTCCTAGCACTAGCTTGACGCTTAGTTGGAGAGGAATGGGGAATATTAGTCATTTAACATGGCTAATATTATTTTAAATTTATTCTATAATAATAATTTCGTCTGGTGGGAGGCTTCGGCCGTGGCTAGTTACCACCCTACCGGCAAAGCCGTGCCGCCAAGTGATTTAGCGTTCCGGTACGATGCCGTGTAGAAACCAAAGGGGTATGGGTTTAGTAGAAACTGACATACCCCTTCCAGGTTAGCCCGCTATCATCTTAGACTGCATCATCACTTACCACCAGGTGAGATTGCAGTCAAGGGCTAACTTGTATCTAAATAAAAAAAATAAAAAAAAAAAAAATATATATATATATAGGTACCACAAATAGTGTAAATCAAAAAAGGGCTAAGTCGGGATCGAGTCCATAAGACAATACATAATTGCAAGTATGATATAAATATCAATTAGACGAATGTGCTTTTCTATACGGGCTGAAAAAACACCTGATCTGATTCTCATACATACATAGCTAAGGACCAATCTGATTAAACAGGCAGGATTGAATAAAAGAAACCGTATTTGAATCGGCCTATTTGTTTGAGCACTACGACGCCACAATGTAGGAGAATTCAAAATGACATTGTATGTAAAAAATTGCCATAGTAAATCGATGGCCACTTTGGCTGACGGCATCTCCAAAATACCATTATCAAGTGTGGCATCTGGTCCCCTACTTTTCGTCCTGAAACGTCAGTGCGACACGTCAACGGAGTTTAGCCATGACTGCTTCAAGCTGCCCGTGTGCGGCCGTTCTAACGTAGTTGTGGTTGATTGTTAAAGGGGCGGAGGCGCGGAGTTCCGCCCGGTGATACACTACCGCGACTTGGACGCCCCGCGCGAACCTGACGAGTTCATTTAATGTGGACCCACATCCTCATGCCAAAGGAGCTACTTGAAAAGTGTACTTATTAATATATCTGACTGTCCACTAGTAACAAAGATATTTATTAATCTTATTTACATAGTACGCTAGATGTGCTGTATAAGTTCAAAAAGACAAGTTCTTTTTTGTACCGATTCGAAGCGCTCGGCTGAGCTGATTCTGGGCTTACCGGGAATTAAAATTGAGACTATCAAAATATTATGGTCGTTGTGTTGACAGATGTCTCATCACTAACATTTAGTTGGTACGCTCACATGACGCTCGCTGCTGCTAAACGCCAAAATAGCGATAATCAAGTTGCTTCAAAAATATGCCGTCAATCGCAGGTCCAGCGTACTATGTAAATTATATTATTACATATCTGTGACTAGTAATAAGACTTGCAGAAGTGAGCTGTTATTGTCACGTCAATGTCAATTTCTGCAAGTTATAGTATACAAAACTCGCAGATATTCACACGGTGCAAGTGACTTGACAGGGCTAACTTCTGCAAGTTTTGTACTAGTGGACACGTAGCTTTAAAAGTATTTAACAATGTATAATAGTCTTCAGTATGAACTATAAGTAATTAATGGTTTAGGAGAATGAAATATTTTAAAATCGCTTTTATTTGGTTTGAGAATAAATAAATATTACTTAATTTTATAAGTAGTTTAACTTTGAAACACTCGACTCATATTTTCCAAATAATCTTGAAGGCTTTCTAAGCTTGAAGGCCATTTAAGTAAAATTACATCAATTTTAATATTAACATTTTCCTCGTAGGTAATACATCCATATATAGGTACAGTTTTTATTTAGGCACGCATTCTTTCATTAAAATAATGCTTAGGTATTATGCTAGTTTATATGGATAACTTACATTGTACTATTTTAGAAATTAACTTTTAGCACATTGCAAGATGCAACATGCTAATCTGAAAACGAATTGGTAAATCACTAAACAAAAAACCATCATTTTTACGGGTAATTGAAAAAATCAACGTAAGCAAATACGTAATTATATTTTTACGAAGTGTATTTACGTATTTGCTTACTACGAGAACATTGGAAAACTTACTTAGTTCAAACAAATAAACACTTCGTTTGAATTCAAAATCGTGTTATCCTTTCTATCGGTGAGTAAGCATAACCTTGCGTCTGTATTGTTCTCCGAAATAGTTTTGTATTGGGATGAGTTAAAGAGGAAAATAGCAGCTTGTTCATTATCTTTTGGTATCCGGTTCAATGATATGTGAAAATAAAAAACTTAAACCTAAAATTATTCATCTATATATAATTCATATCTTTATTATCCATACTTTCATCCTAAATATTATAAATGCGAAAGTGTGTCTATTCTATTTGTCTGCTAGCCTTTCACGACCCATCCAATTAACCGATTTTGACGAAATTTGGAGCTTGCATAATATCTCGGGGACGAACATAAGCTACTTTTATAAATCAATCAATCAGTTTCCACGGGATAAAAAAAACCAAATCTACGTGGACTGAGCATCGGGCATCATCTACTTAGTACAAAGGTATGTATCCTGTATCCTGGAGAGGGACTAAGACTCCTTTTATCCCGGAAAATCGAAGAACTCCCGCAGGATTTTTAAAAACCTAAATCCACACGGACGAAGTCGCAGGATGATCTAGTCTAATAACAAACTTTGTGTATGATAAATACGAAAGTGTGTCTGTCTGTTACCTTTTCACGACTCAACCGATGAACCGATCTTGACGAAATTGGGCACAGAACTAGTTTGTCTCCTGACGGACATAGGATACATTCTTTTTGTCACGAATAATCAATCGAGTCATCATCGAGTTAAAAAAAAATTAAGAGACGAAGTCGCGACTCGCGGGTATCAGCAGTGAATAATAATTAATTAATTAAAAGGCCAAGCGATTATGTCTAAAAAATGACCTGTTCTTAATTATCCTTAAATGGACCTTCCAAAAAACAATTAGGTCGTAAACGTTTTTTTAAAATAAATCTTCCTTTGTAGAGCACTGCAAATGTCATGCACAAAAAAAAACAATTTTCCTGATTCCTAATACCTTCCAAAACATATAGGTAAGTATGTATATACCTACCTATCTACCTACTTACCTTTTTAGCGTCGGAATTCTATGACGTCCCGTAAAAAAAGTTCTGGACATACATATTTAACTTCTCTACATAGTATAAAATAAAGTCGCTTCCCGCGTCTGTATGTATGTATGTATGAACGCGTAGATCTTTTAAACTACGCAACGGATTTTAATGCGGTTTTCACCAATAGATAGAGTGATTCAAGAGGAAGGTTTATAGGTATAGTTTAATTCTCAAAAAATTAGACATCCTTAGGGAAATTGAAATAATGTGAATTAGGTCGGAAAAAATCCTCTTATTTGAGAGTTTCCGAGGCAATGACACCACATTAGTATCTACATTGCACCCATGCGAAGCCGGGGCGGGTCGCTAGTTACTGATAAGTTTGCTTTCGTAGTATGACAAAATCTGATGATTTGTAAGACAGGTAGGTAAAGTTAGAATATCAATATCAATAATCATCATCATCAATACTTATAATAAAACTGTAACAGGTCAAATTCTGTACATTGAAGATATTTTGAAAATTTTTTTTCGAGGGCACTCTATAATCGATACTGAACCCAAAACTGTAATTTTTTTCATTTTTGTCTGTCTGTCTGTCTATCTGTCTGTCTGTCTGTCTGTCTGTATCACGGCCGCGCATCACGCTGAAACTACTGAATGGATTCCAATGAAACTTGGTACGATTTGAGGTCATACTATGAGGAAGAATATAGCATACTTTTTATCCCGAAATTCAGCATGGTTCCCGTAGGAGAGGGGATGAAAGTTAAAATGTATACTGAGTTGTAATTCATTAACGCGTAGTCCGATTTCATTCATTCTTTTTTTGTTAGAAATAGGGGATATTTTAAAGATTGTTCCGTAAATATTTCAAGGTCATCAGTTTTTAACCGACTGTCAAAAAGGAGGTGGTTCTTTTTCCTACATCGATTTTTTCGAGGTTTCTGGACTGATTTGCAAATTTTTTTTTAAATCAACAAAAAAAGTCTTCGTGGTGGTCACATAAAAAATTCTGGATTCAACTCCTTAATCCTGATGCTGCAGGGTTACTGCCCGCCTGAGTTATCTAGATTCAGGAAGTGTTCATAGTGAATTCATATTGTAGGTACTAAGCAACGACTTTATTCTCAGACTTCAAGTCCCAACTCCTCAACCCTGATGATGTAGGGTACAGCACTCCTAAACTATAATGTTTCAGTAACTGCGGATGATGCAAAATTAATTTAGGTACCAAGCAAAGGCTACATCATTGAACTTCGGATCCTAACTCCTCAATCCTGATGCTGCAAAGTACTAAAGTCCTAAATCGTGGGGATTTTAGAATTTCTGATAGTGAATTGATATTTTAGGTATCAAGCAACGGCTTCACGATGACACTCCCAGTCCGAAATACTCCACCCGAGCGAAGCCGGGGCGGGTCATAAATAATATAATCGCTTTGATTTACGTGTCTAACAGACGTACAGACAGACTGGCACACTACTGATCCTATGAGGGTTCCGTCTTTTCATACGGACATAAGGAACTCTACAAATAATCAGTTTGAATTCCTAAATTACTGCGAATCGGCACAATCATCTATACTATCTATACTAATATTATAAAGAGATAATGTCGTTAAGTTTGTTTGTAGGGGGTAATCTTTGGAACTACTAAACCGATTTTAAAAATTCTTTGACCAGTATAAAGCTATATTATTCCTGAGTGACATAGGCTATACGGGATCTTCAAAAACCTAAAGCCAATAATATTATAAATGTGAAAGTGTGGATTTTTGGATGTTTGGACTTTTGGATGTTTGTTACTCAATCACGCAAAAACTTCTGGACGGATTTGGCTAATATTTGGAATAGATATTATAGTTAAAGACCTGGACAGTGACATAGGCTACTTTTTATCCCGGAAAATCAAAGAGTTCCTGCGGGATTTAAAAAACGTAAATCCACGCGGACGAAGTCGCGGGCATCAGCTAGTATTATAATATACAAGGAGTAAGGACTAGATACGGAATATACAGACATAAATACAGCTTTTATACTGACTGCCAATTTGCAAGTAGGAAGTACAAGTAGGTGCTTAGAATGAAATAACGACGCGATGATGTCTCACGCATCCATCGTCTTCATAAATTCCTTTCTCAATTATTGCAATTGCAATTTACTACATTCAAGTTATAAATATAGTTGGAGACAATAATGAGATTAAAGGTACAAATCCGTAGCTGACTGCAGGCAGCAGCAGTTACCAGGCGATGTATCGCCGCAACACTACTGGTTTCTATGTACTTATTTCTATGAAATTTCAGGCTGAAACTGCTTCTTTCACTTCTTCATCGCTTCAAAATTTCTTCCTACAAAGTTTTTTCATCTTTGTGAGTAAATAATAATTGATAGGAGCCAGGTTAGAGCTGTAGGGTGGGTGATCTAGTGATATAGAAGCCCATCGTAGGTATATAGAGCAGCCAACACTTGAGATATGTTGTGGCCACAATTCGTACATATTACACACTATTCATGTGAACGGATGCATTGTCGCGCAGACGGAGGACCACTTTTGTCAATTTTCCTCTTCTTTTTTCCTTGATAACTTCTTTTAACTGCTCCAGGATTACAGCGTAGTTAGTATACTCCGATTATGGAAACGCCTTTAATAATCGATTAATCTTTCTGGTACACTGTGATAGGTAAGTACTTCAAGCGTCTTGTTAGGTACAAGATTTTCTTTATATTTAACAGTCTTCCCGTTTTAGTTGCTTGGTCGGCTATAGTTCAATGACTAATTTGCAATTGCAATAAACTTGGTATTTTTACTATAATAAGTCAATTAACACGTACTTAAAAACTACCCTCATTAATAAATCTACTCCCATTCATGCTTACTTAAAAACCTACCCTCGTACACTTCAGACGAGCGACGTGTCGCACGGAAGGTATTTCATAGAAATATATAAAAATCACGGCAAGGCGTTGCTGCTGCTGCCTGTAGTCGGCTAAGGACTTGTACCTTAAGTCACGGCATAAGTAATGCAATATCCTACACAAGGCAGGTTATACATTCATCCTTGACCTCTAAAATAAACATGACGCGTAACTAATGTTCCGTTTACGTATAATCGTTGTTATTATTGATGATTTACAGTTTAAGTAGCCTATTTTATTGAAAGCTTTTTATTAGGTTGACTAGTTCGTGTACCCTCCGTACCAGCTATAATAATATGGTTGTCTCTCCGTCGAAATTGGTAGGTACCTACCTAACGGATTCTTCGACTAGGTACTTCCAACTGTTCCAAATGAGTCCTATTGAGTCGAAATTTTACAAACACGTGTGGTTTAGATGACAGTAGATGATTATTGTACTATGTGATGGGTTGATCATGATGTCTTATCTCGCAAATTGCAAAAAACAGCAGACGGTCAATGATTGGTTACCTACTACTACTTTTGCCTCCCAAACTAGCCGACCGTAGTGCTAATAAAATGATTAGCACTAATTAGTGAGTTAGTTACAAGCTATACCTACCTATCAAAAAAAATTAAGTGAGCCAAATTACATCAGCTTATGGTGTCCTTTCGTAGTCAAGTCAAGTCGATAAAATAACATAGGATGTTATGTAAAAATATATAAAAGGAAAAAGGAGAAGCTGACTGACTATCTATCAAAGCACAGCTCAAACTACTGAACGGATTACGGAATGGACTGAAATTTGGCTTGCGGGTAGCTATTATGACGTAGATATCCGCTAAGAAAGGATTTTTGAAAATTCAATCTCTAAGGGGGTAAAATAAGGGTTTGAAATTTGTGTAGTCCACGCGCACAAAGTCGTGGGTATAAGCTAGTGACTAATAAGCCACTTTATATGAGTTATAGATGCCAGCTTCAAGACAAGCAAGGGAAACCCTGTTATTGTTGTAATCACACCGTATATGTCAAGATCAGGTTCATGATATATCATGTAAGCTCTTACGATGGAATGTGATGATCGAGACGCGTTACCCGGATGTACCCTACCTACGTATTAGGAACGTGTACCTACTTACCTAGGTAGCCCAGCGGTTAGGATGTCAACTTCCTATTCGGGTGGTCGGGAGTTCGATCCTGGGCATGCACCTCTAACTCCTCGGAGTTATGTGCGTTTAAGCATTTAAATATCACTTGCTTTAGCAATGTAGGAAAACACCGAGGAAACTTGCATGCCTGAGAGAGTTCTCCATAATGTTCTCAAAGGTGTGTGAACTGTGAAGTCTACCAATCCGCACTACACACGCACGCATATAGTACGCGATATAGTTAAAGCAAGGTAATATTTAATTGCTCAAACGCACATAACTCCGAAAAATTAAAGACGCGTGCGGAATCGAACCCCGAACACCTGGACTAGGAGGCCGACAAATTAACCACTAGGCTATCACTGCAACTTGGCATACCTACTTGTAGCTAATATTCCAGGTTAACTTAAAGGATAGTTGTATCCCGAAAAATATCAGGCTTCGTTTTGGATAGAACATGATTAGATTCATATCTACTTACCAATTTTTAACAGAAATCGTCCAGTTACAGTTTTATTATAAGTACCTACCTATCCAAGATTCATTCATCATATATATACTCGAAGGGAATCCTAATTTTGCTATAAATGAATATAGCAACATCTCTTTAGACTAACACAATGTTCCGAATAAACCCAATCATTATCATACAGCTGTGAATAACAATCCGGAGTTCAGAGCTGATAGTGTATTTTCCAGTGACCGTCTAAGCCTCGAATGAATATTAAGAAGCATGAGTAATACATTTTTGAGTGGCATGTGACAGTGCCCAATCGCTATGTACCAAAGTACAGCGGTAAGTAAGGCTTGTACCTACTGAGCACGGGAAACAACGGCTGCCTACGCGATCACGATTCACGAGCAAGTTCAAATTCGCAGTAAACACCAACAGGTTTTTTTTCTAAAATACACGACTATTTGTGAATCGCTTTATAAAGGCTGTCAGTAACATAACAATAACATTGTGACCGGCAAGCTTCGCCGCTATGGAGCTCTCGGGTGTAGTTGTGTTAGCCTTTATAAGCTGTGTGACATGCTCGCCTTACGGATATGGCGTAAAAAGTGGAGTTGCAGCGAAAGGTAAGAAATTTTTCTTTTTGTTACAAAAGTTGGAAAGGCATTATTATATATTTAAATAAATACAATACTTAACTTAAAGAGGTATCTAAATTAAGCTGTTAAATATTATTATCAATGAGTTACAAAAGATTGATCTGTTTTTAAGTCAAACGGTAGTTATTTGTGTTTGATAGGACTTTTACCGATAAGTAGATAGGTACTTATCTGGTTTATGTTGCAAACAAACACAAAAATACTAGTAGCTGTTTCTGACTTTGCCCGGATTATTATAGCCTCTAGGACCTGTGTCCATCTAAACTATTGGGTAATACGTACCTATTAGTGTAGCTATATCTAAAAATTTAGGTATTAGATATTTATTAAGTTTACTACTGGCTACGAGCATAATATTTACCTATTAGGTATATTTTTACTTCAAAGTGTATTTAGTTGTTGTTGAATTGTTACAGGTTTACAGCTGATATTATTAATTATTTGAGTCACAATGTACCTATGGTACAAGTTCTTAATAATAATTTACATAACCGAAAGGCTATTTCTTAACTAATTTAATAACCTTGTTAAAATACCTACCCCTAACTATAGGTACCTACTTATTTTATGCCGGAACCTCGTTAGGTCAAATATGCGAATTGGACCGGTTTATTTAGGTATTTAGGGATAATTCTTATTGATATTGCAGTTGCATTAAATAATAATATTTTATTGACATTCATTTAAGATAGAGCATTTTATTAAACTAGGACTTTTATTTTTAGCTGACGCAAACGCAGCATCCGGCGCATTCGGAGGCACTTTACCTGCTATCCCACTTAGTATTCCAAGTGGTGGCGGATTTTCGGGGAGTTTCTCCAAGTCAGCCTCATCAAGTTTTGCTTCTTCAAGTTCAAGTTCAAGCTCAAGTTCGAGTTCATTTAGTTTCGGCGGTACCACAGCAAACGGCGTAGCAGGAAATAGCATACCATCGTCATTACACGGTTCGCCCAGTGCTCAGAATGGATTCGGAGCTAGTGGATCAATCGCACAAGCTGCGGCTGGTGCAAGTGCCATTGCAGGATCTTCAGCACTCTCGCATAATGTTGGTGGCTTACCTTGTGCAGGAAATAACTGTAATAATGCTGGTAATATAAACAAATGCACGTCAAATGAGTGCGGATCGAGCGGCCATCAACCTAGTATAACTGATAATAAGAATTGCTTATCAGGACATTGCCAACCATCTTCAGGCATACCTAACTATGAAGCGGATTTACAAACAGCAAATTCACCGTCAATTCAACAACAAACGGACTTGGACGATTTTGAAGTTAATATTGGAGGGAAATCAAAATCTAGCAGCAATTTAAACCACGGCCACACATCTGGTTTTGATGCAAGTGGATCCCGGAATGACTGTTCCTACGGAAAATGTGGAACGAATTTAGCATCTCAAATACCCGCGACGACGACCCACCATAACGACCAACCTTCAGCGAAAAACTGTAACTCTCCCGATTCCGGATGTGACATTTTTATTCCACTCGCACCCTCAGGAAATGCCGCTTTAACGAATCCACAACAACCTGCTGCGCATTTAACTACTCCTAATATTGGACCAGCTTGCGCCACTCACAATTGCAACCCTGCTTTGACCGGTCCTAATTTAAATAATGGAAAACCATCAAGTTATAATGTCCCTATTCTTGGTGGGAACCCAGGCGAAGCATCACTCAATTACAATAGCAATACCCATCTCAGCGGACCCTTGTATAATTTGCCGTCAAATGCACCACAAAAATCCGTTATAACGCCTAAAATCCCCAGCTATTCTGATGGAATTTATTCTTCTCCACTACCCATAAAGCCCTCTGGATCTGCAGGTTGTAATGGAGCAAATTGTGATTCGTCAAATAGCCCAACTTATCAATCTCCAAGCAATCCTTCTTGTAACACTCCTAATTGTGGTGTTCACCCTGTTTCTTCAGCACCTAGTTCACAAGCTGGCTTAATGAGGCCTGGGACTGTTTCTGTTCCAACTCAGTCCGCTTCGTTCGGTGTATCAGACACTGAAAATAATTCAAGCCACAATGCTTATTTTGGGAATACTGATGGATTTTTAAAGCCTGACAATCCTACTGCAAATGTAGGACCACTTAATGTTCTGGCTCATCCGGGATCCTTAGAAATACCAAAAACTAATGCTTTGTCACCTAGTCAAAATACTCAGGGATATACGGGTGGATTTGGAGCACCTACGGGATCAATTGATGCCGGACATAAACCAAACACTGGATTTGGAACATCAGGTGCATTTGCACATGGCTCAAATAATGGTTTAAAACCTGGTTCAAGTTTGTCACCTTCTAGTCAAAATATTCCTTCGTATACTGGAGGTTTTGGAGGTTCAGCGGGATCTTTTGACACGCCTACTAACTCATATTACCAATCTAAGCCAACCAATGAAAATCCATCATCGGTCTCAAATACTGTGCCACATAAAAATGAAGTATCGGCTAGTCCTGGGCATGCACATGGCTTAAATAATGGTTTAAAACCAGGTTCAAGTGTATCACCTTCTAGTCAAAATATTCCTTCGTATACTGGAGGTTTTGGAGGTTCAGCAGGATCATTTGACACACCTACAAACTCGTACTACCAATCTAAGCCAACCAATGAAAATCCATCATCTGTCCCAAATACTGTGCCACATAAAAACGAAATATCGGCCAGTCCTGGGCATGCACATGGCTTAAATAATGGTTTAAAACCGGGTTCAAGTGTATCACCTTCTAGTCAAAATATTCCTTCGTATACTGGAGGTTTTGGAGGTTCAGCTGGATCATTTGACACACCTACTAACTCGTATTACCAAGCTAAGCCAACCAATGAAAATCCATCATCTGTCCCGATCACAGTGCCACATAAAAATGAAATATCGGCCAGTCCTGGGCATGTCTCTTTCGGCTTACCAAAGCCAGATTCTAGCTTAGGTTTTAGTCACAGCACTTCTTCGTATACCGGTGGATTCGGGAGACCCACGGGTTCAGCTAACGTGCACTCTGATGTAGGTTCACATGATAAACCACACGACGTTGGAGGGGCTCCCGTTACTGGATTACATGGATCATTCGGCATTAAGCCTGAATTTAATGTAGTATCGTCTAATAATAAAAATCCTGTATATACTGGCGGTTTCGGTGGATCGCCGGGTTCCTTTGATACAGGTTCCAAAATCGGCACACATGTTAAAACAAAACCTACCCAAGACAAAATAACATCTGGTCCTAATATAGCACAGTCCAGTGGTGACTATACAGGTTCAGGAATCACAGCAAACGCTGCATCTGGAGTGTCTAATAATCACGACTTACATAAACCAAGTGAAAGTCTTATTCCTCCTAATACTGGAAACTCTAATACTGGAACCCCTAATACTGGATACTTTGCGGGAGCAAGTAATACACTAAAACCTGGGTTAGTTAAACCAGTTGATGAAAAAACAAAGTTACCTCCATACTTGGGTGGTTTTGGCGGTCCCTCAGGAATACTTAGACCAAATGAATATAGTGTGTCGCCTAACATTCCTACGTTACCTTTAGGTCATACATCATGTGCTAGTGGAAATTGCGGTCCTACAATAAATTTGCCTAGTGGAAAGGAACATATTTTGTCAAGTGGAGAATCTAGTAGTGCTAGCGCAGCGGCAAACGCGAAGGCGACAGCTTACTCGGGAAGCTTTGGTGGCCCACCAGGCTTTTTAAAACCTTTTGACGATGGTAAAACTTCCGAAAATGGGCATGATGAACATGACAAGTCTACAAATGGAGAATATGGCCATACATTTGGGGTGAAGGACAATGAACCTAGCGGTGTGAATAAAGCACCAAGTGATTCAACGAATACAGCTACCGCTGGAGCAAATGCTGATGCTGCAGCTTTTGCCAGCTCCAACGCATTTAGTGCAAACCAAGGTCTGAGTTCATGCAATTCTGGATGTGGCTCAAATTATTCTGGAAATAACGGAAATTACGCATCTAGTCTAGGTTCTTCAAGAACAGGTGCTTTAGGAGGGCATGATAGTCTAGTTGGCAATTTAGCCTCTGCCAATGGTGTTGCGGGCGCAGGCGCTGGGTCTTTTGGAGCGGGAAAAAGTTTTACCAGCAGCTCAGCGTCAGCTCATGCATCTGCGGGTGCTGCAGTGAAAGGAGGTAATTTTACTTTTGTTATCCAGTGATTCCATTGAAAATATGCGCAACAATGAAAAGAATGCACGGAAATACAATTCGACACATGATTTTTTTCGTAACTGATTCAAATTCTGTGTAGGTATTCTGTTCTATGTTCGTGTTCATAATGATGCCTAGGTATATTTTCTTAATATTAATATTCCTTATACTAATAGCAAAACCAGGTAGATACCTATACTTATCGCGGGAAAAACGACGACCAATATTCGGAAGCCGTACCTATACTTAGTTATCTATTAAAAAAATATTAATCCTTTCACCCACGACTTCATCAGAATAAATTTAGGTTGTTTAAAAATCCCATAGGATAAGGATAGTAGGTATTTATAGTAATAGGCTACTTGACAATTTTTTTGAGTTGGTCTTAAATGGTTAATATTTGTCCTATTATATCAAAAAAATTAACACTATATTTTTTGCGCCCTAAAAACCGTAAAACTTTAATTTAAAAAAATATTTTTCTTAGACAGGTGAAAACACTGTCGGCCATGTTTGGCCGATAGATTATCTGTGCTCTGATGTCATGCATTTGTAAACAACAGTATAACCACAGGGTTATACTGTTGTTTACAAATGCATGACGTCAGAGCACAGATAATCTATCGGCCAAACATGGCCGACAGTGTTTTCACCTGTCTAAGAAAAATATTTTTTTAAATTAAAGTTTTACGGTTTTTAGGGCGCAAAAAAATATAGTGTTAATTTTTTTGATATAATAGGACAAATATTAACCATTTAAGACCAACTTAAAAAAATTGTCAAGTAGCCTATTGGTGATATGTATAGTGTATACCTAAGCAGATGTGAATGAGGGACGGACGGACAGACGCGTACAGTTTTAGTCGCACCATAAGGGTTCTTTTTCCTTCCTTTATTTGAGTTTTGATAACGTGTAAAATAATATAATCATATTATGAGTTCATTAAAAGGCAGTTTTTCGATTTTTTTTTCGAAATTTAAATTTTACTTATGGGCATTACAATTAGTAAGGTACTTATGGGACGACTTATACCTTAGGTATACCTAAAAATTATAGTTAAGTCATACTGATGTTGTTATTTTTAATATTAATCGTTACTTTGTTTACAGGTTACGGAAGACGGTAAAAAAGGACGGATAACAATATATATAGCTACAAAATTCAGTGTATTGTTTTCTACTAAAACTAGTAGAAAAAGAAGATCGTTGTTTTATGTTGTTCCCATTGTGATGTAGATAATCACCAAATAAGACTTATACTTACGGCAATGTATTAAAGACATTTGTGATAAATTCGTTTGTGAGATAGATAGATTAGACAGTAAACTTTTACAATATTTTATAATAAGTTTTATAAGGTATTAAATTATGTTTTATATTAATTTAATATTTTAGCTTTTTCTTTTATCTCTTTGCCCATTTACATACCTACATAGGTAGGTACTATAATAAGATTTACATAATTTTAGTAGCAATACCTGCTGATACCGAATATATTATTATCTATTAGGTAGGTATTAATTAACTTTCGAAGCTTTTTCTTTCATCCTTTTGCCCTATTAAACATGTTTATATTATTATGTAAATTTGCATAGATTTACATAATTTTGATACTAAATTCAACATACCAACCCATCAACAACTATACATACCTACCTATACAAAAGTTGTTGTTTAGTTATTAATTAACATCCTTAGCAAAAAACAAGATCCAATTTTTTCGAGTAAAGCCCATTAAGTGAAGATGGGAGTAAAAATCCAGAAAATTTACTAATTAGAAAAATTGAAGCCTATTTATAGGTATAAATACCTACTTACTTATTGCTTTGTAGAGCAAGAAAAGGACTTAGGTATTTCTCGTACAGATTGAATGAAGTAAATGAATTTAATAAAGGCCTTTTTTGAGTGTGATAAAGACCTGCTAATTTAAAATTTATAAATGTGTGGAATTGGAAACGAAAGTGTAATTTTCTGTGTAAGTATGGTCGTTACCTTTTCACGACGATCTCTATGTAGATACAGTTAAGTGTTCTTTTCGCAAATATATACTGAAACACTAATAAATAATATTACGTATTCATCGTTATCGTAATCGATAGCAAATTCTGCCCCTTGATTGGCTGTGAAAAAGTTTAAACAACGAATCATAACCAATCAAAGGGTAGAATTGGCTGTCGATAACGATGAATACGTTTTCCTTACACAATCAGGTGTGGCAATGGGCAGGGCACATAGTTCGTACAACCGATAGTCGTTGGGGTCTCTTAAGTGCTGGAATGGCGACCTCGCACCGGAAGACCCAGCGTTGGAAGACCCCCCACTAGGTGGACGGACGACATCAGACGAGTCGCAGGAAGCCGCTGGATCCAGGCGGCGCAAGACCGTGGCGCGTGGAAGTCCCTACAAGAGACCTATGTCCAGCAGTGGACGTCTATTGGTTGATGATGATGATGACACAATCAGGGGGTCGATCTTTATAAAATTAGGCTCGAGATAGTTCGCATTTTGGAGAGGAGAATAAAGATATAACATCTATGCTGATGATAGCCTAGTGATGTATGATGAGCGGCGATACTGATAACGTAGTGATAAGGAGTTGACGTCGTCGGCCCCCTTTCGGGAGGACTTCGATCCCGGGCACGCTCCTGTAACTTTTCGGAGCTATCTGCGTTAAGCAATTAATATCACTAGCTTTAATGCTAATAATGTTGTCAAAGGTGTGTGAAGTTTGCCTGCACTGGGCCAGCGTAGCGGACTACCTAAATCCTTCTCATTCTGAGAAGACACCCGTCCTCAGAAGTGGACCGGCGATGGATTGATCATGATGGATTATCTGCTTCTTGAGGTAAAAGAGGCAGGTTTACCGACGACCGGCTCGGAGTTAGAGAGACTTGTAAAGTCTGAACTTTGGGCGTTGCTAGAATCTAGATTCTAGATGTTGTTTTAAGTATGTTTAGGATTGGCAATATAGGTACCTAGTAGTTAAATGCCAGTGAGTGCTATGTGGACTATGATATTATCTAATAGACATCTGAGTCAGTTCACATCCGTGTTCCGTGTCTATTTGCCATTCAATGTCATTGGTGACGAAGAAACGACCCCAGCTGTTTTAATGCCTCCTTAAAAACAAATAATAAAATCAACAACAACATATTATTCTATAAATACCTACTTATATAGAGAAAACAATCTTTAATATAATGTATAAAAAATAATATTAAAAAAAATATAAAATTTGCTTTGAATAGATCACTATTCACTATCCATCACTACCCATATAATAAATGCGAAAGTGTGTTTCTTTGTTGGTTTATTGGTATGTAGGTTTGTCCTTCAATCACGTCGCAACGGATCGACGTGATTTTTTGCATGGGAATAGTTAAAGACCGAGAGTGACATAGGCTACTTTTTATACCGATGAAAGAGTTACCACGGGATATTATGAAAACTAAATCCACGCGAACGAAGCCGTGGGCATCAGCTAGTAATAATAGGTATATAGGAGACCTATATGTACCTGTATCAGAAATACTACATAGAGGAGAGTTCAATGGCAAATAGGTAAATATGCAAACCAGTTATGTATCTACCTACCCAATGTCTATTATCCATTAGTGCCTAAAAAAAATTTAATCAAGAATTCAAGAACGTTTAAGAAAAATTTGAACGAATGAATTATTTACCTAACCTAAGTACCTATTCGAATTTTGTTGGAGTGAATGACCGAAGGTTACAAGCGCGCGCGCCACCTGCTGGCACCGCGGCTGCCTTTACCTACTTTTGTAAAGGAGAGCAAAGCAACAGATTTACTTAGAACTAATTGCGTTGATAGAGTTAGGTCTAAGTATCTCGTGTATCAATTTGAAGATTTCCTTAATTACAGATACCTAGAGTAGGTAGTATGATTAGTATACCTAACTCTATACATACCTATCTATGAGATTAACTAACAGAGACCAGAATCGACGAAGAATCCAATTAAATGTAATTGTATACGTTATTATTATTCATTAAATGTTGAAGACATAAACTGTTCATCTCTCGCGCTATAATCGTCCCGTAAATCACTCGAGTTGGCACAGATACAATCAAGGCTTGGGCACACTCGACGAGAGACAGCAGCGTCGCGCGACAAGAATATAGGTACTCAATGGGGCCGATTCTCTTGTACACAATCTCTAAACTAAACTAAATTAACAGGTCTAAATCTAGTGCTATGCTTTTCCGCAAGCAACATTATGAAAGGGATAGCAATAGATTTAGACGTGTCGTTTTAGTTTAGTTTAGAGATTGTGTACCAGAGAATTGGCCCCAATGTCTCCACAAATCCTATCTACTCGCCCACTCAGTGTGACATTAACGTTCTGACCTGATACTATGTAGTCTCATAATGACCAGTCTGATAGAGTTATGTGCGATTGTTACATATATACAGTTTTGCACGCCTTCCCTGCTATTAATAAATTATTCATCCCGGAAAATTAAAGAATTCCCACTGGATTTTTAAAAACCTATTTTTTTTTAAATTACCAACAAAGAATGTTTAACAAATCCAATTTAGACACAGCAAAAAACCACGAAGGTTTAAAAAGTGTGTCATTCTTCTTCTTCTTAATACATAATAATAGTGCTTCTATAAACAATTTACACGCGGATGAAGTCGTGGGCATCATCTAGTATTTTTATTAAGAAAAATAGAAATGTTAATTCACAGTAGTTAAAAGGTGTGTTCATATTATAAATAAGTTTCTTTGCTTAGCACCAAGCTAAGATTCCTAGTTCCATAATTGAAAAGTAATCAATCCCTTATTAAACTTAATACCCTCATTATAAATGCGAAAGTGTGTTTGTTTGTTGGTTTATTGGTTTGTCCTTCGATCACGTTGCAACTGTGCAACGGATTGACACTTTTTTTGCATGGGTAAGATAAAAACCTGGAGAGTGACAAAGGCTACTTTTTATCCCGGAAAGAATTAATTATCTTCACTAATTCATAGATATGCCGGCAGGGTGATTACGTAAAACGTTGCAGTAGCGACAGCAACGCGACAGCAGTAGAAATACGACAGTTCATTTGCTGTCTCTCTTCTTTTTCTTATTTTGCTTTGTGGCTATTGCTGTCTCTCTCTAGCCGGACGTTTGACAGCAATGATCGCGAGATTTACGCCTGTCGCAAGATACGTACCTAATCACCCCGCGGGTCATTAAATGCTGGAACCCGGGCCGCGTCGTCGCGTAGCCCCTACGCTTTGTGTCTGTCCAGACCTTTATTCCCATCACGTCCATTGTTCACGATCACCGGGAAAATACAATGCCTTAGAAATAAATAATTCATTAAGAGCCGATGTAACGTTCCACCTACACAGTGGATACACCTAGTATTCTGTGACATCAGTTAGGTATTAGATCTTCCTTAATCCTTTAATTTATTCTTATAAAAACGAGTAGGTATATATATTCGATAGCTATAATATAGGTACTCTATCGAATAGGTATAGGTACAGTGCGACAAGGATCTTTTGGCGCGTTGTCAAAATCGGAACTAACGCCGCCATCTTGTGAAGTGCCCTCAAAGATGTGGTGTTGTTAAGTAAAAAATCTGAAATTTACTTTTTTTTTTAATATTAGAGCCATTCCATATACATAACATCACGATATATCCTGATATTAGATACAGCATAAATTTGTCTGCATTTTATAGCTATATTTAGCACTAGCTAAATAAATATGATAAATTGCAAATCCATGACCTATCTTTGGTTTTAATTATTCTTTCTCGATTTGGAAACAGGGACGGCTTTCCCTATCTCTCATTCAGCCAAAATTAGATAAAACTTACTCGATTTTCGAGATAGACATTTTCAATATATTCCCTAAAATTAAGGAGATTTTATTTGCTGGCAGCTTCTGTTCTACAACTACGTCATTAAAGTGCCAAAAGATCCTTGTCATACTGTAGGTACTGTTCAGTTGTTTGGTTTTCGATTAATGAGTCCTAGGTTCAAATCTAACGCTCGCTTGAGGGATGTGGCGCTGGAGACTGCGGAGACACATTCATCGTACCTACTCTTGGCTTGGCTACGCACCACGCCCAATATGCAACTAATGGCATATAAAAATCAAAAATTGGTCAAGTGCTAGCCAAACTCGCACACGAAGTGTTCCGTCGTACCATCGTATAAGAAATAACACTTTTTATATTTCATAGCGCCCATTTTAAAATCTTTAGCAATAAATTGTTGTTGTATATAATATAGCGGCAATAGAAATACACATTCTGTGAAAATTTCAACTCTCTACCTATTACGGTTCACGAGAAACAGCCTGCTGTCAGATAGACGGACGGACGGACAAGTCTTAGTAATCCTTCGGGTTGTCCTTCGGGTACGGAACCCTAAAAAAATCATAATTTATTTAGGTAGGTACCATTTTATGTAGGATCAACTACAGACTAAGCCTACTTACATGCTACGTCAGAAAGTCTGTAACTCAGTTTGGAAAACGGCTTCTATTGAGAAGAGCCGGCCAGAAACTCAGCAGTTGCTCTTTTCAAATCATAGAAAGCACAATACGTATTATTATTGTTTTCATTGAAAGTTCAGCCGATTGCTTCGACGGAATTTTGTCGTTAAGGAACTTACATTAGGTAGGTATAGAGTACTTACTCACTTGTAATAATATTAATTTAAGTGACCATAAAGTCCTTTACAAATCATTTTAACATGTTACATATTTTAATGACGGTTTAGGTCATAATCGTATAATATAATATAGGTAGTATACCTAACCTACCTATCTTATATAATGAGCCTTTTTGACATTTATCTCTTTAATTTATAGCTATTTAAAAGGTCGATCATTTATTATTATGGTTTTGTTCGTTGTATTAGATCATTAAGATCTAGCTTTCTATAAATTTTATACCTACCTACCTCTAGGTCCTCTCTCTCTACCTCTACCTAATGAGTATTATTATTTAAACCTTCCTATTAATGAAGTCAATTATGTATTCAGAATTAAATTTTAAATCTCACTTGTATGAATTCTTTAATAAAGAAATCGAAAATTTATATATTATAAATAAATTCTTTGGCGGTGAGTGAAACTCCATAGCTTATAATAATAAAATTACCTGTTGTACGCGACTTTACGTCCTTGTTTGATTACCTACTATTTATTTTAGACTTTGGGTCTCTAATCTACTTACTTAGGTACTACCTAACTACTTGTGGGAGACTCCGGCGCGGCTGGTAAATTTCGTAGGTACTTACTGGTAATGCCGCATCATGCATATCGCCGATCAAAACCATCGGATTATTAAGAAGTTATTAAGTCTACGCTATGCTCCAACTCTTATAGACCTTTGGAAATGCACATTTTCATCTGATTGTATCTTTTTGTACTCAAAATCATTAAAATTAAAACAGCAATTGATAGATACGCTACTATTGCTTTATTTTTACAATCAGGCGTACCAGTGGGATAATCTGTATAGTATAGGTAGGTACCTAGTACCTACCTACTTATTATAATAAAACTGTCTGGACAATTTCTGTACATTAAATATATTTTGAAAATCTTAATCGGCGGAAACATTATTTTCGATATAGACTCAAAACAATTTTTTTTAATTTTTCTCTGGCTGTATGTCTGTCTGTGCCCTCATCACAAAGTTTGGTACAGTGGCAGCTGATAGTCTGGGTTAACCGTTAACATATAGGGTAGTTTTTATGCCGAAAAAATGGATTCTTCGAAATAAGGGATCAATTTTTTATTGATTTTACTCCATAACTCCGTCAAATTTGAACCGATTTTCACAATTCTTTTTTCTATACAAAGGTTATGCTATCATGTTGGTGCCATGTAGGTAAGTGTGATACAGATTTGATGAACAGTTTCGGAAATAAAGGACGGAACTCCTCAACGGGTTACAAATCGATCGTGATCAATATAATAGCTTTGTAAAAAGTAGACTATTAACCATAATACATAGCATATAGCATACAATCTATTTTCATTTCTTTCCTATTACTTACTTAGTAACAGGTTTGATTCCGGAAAAAAATTACAAATCAAAAAAAATCAAAATCAGTTCATAATTTGACGAAGTAATCGCGTAACAAACATATAAAAAAAATCTTATGAACCTCCTCCTTTTTTTTGAGGTCGGTTAAAAAACAGAGTAAGTAAATGTTCAAAATTGAACCAGTAAGTATAAGGCTCGTCTAATACCTACTTGACTTAGTATTTGTATTGTAAATGAACAAACTTTTTACACATTTAAATAAATAATGGTACGTAACTGATGCCCCAACATTCAATACAGTGAGGTAGTGTTATAGTGTGCTTAGAATCCTAATGACTTTACAATATTAAGATACATAATGGCAGCGACTCCGAAGGTTCCTAGAAAATGTAACACAAGAAATTGTAGGTAGGTACTCGTATAAGTAAATTCTTTCAAATCGCGGAGACACGCTACTGTCGTCGCGCTTATTGGCGCGTTACATCTACAGTCCGCGACAGGTTGTGACTTGTGATAGCAATCGAGGTATGAGGCGGGGGACGCTCCGTACTCCCGCGCGTCACTCGCGCTTGCCTGCAACGGGTTAGTGCGGGGGCTGTGCGGGTGTGCGGGGCGTTACCTCTCTTACCTAAGATAAAAAATAATAGGTACGATAACATAATCTATACCTACTCTGGACGATTTCTATCTCTGGAAGCTTTGTCTGTTTGTTCACACTTTACGCTGAAACTACTTTGATAACGAATTTGAGCGTAATTTGGCATACCTACTTCTCTGGGTTATATAGGATAGCTTTATCCCGAAAAACATTAGGTTTTCTTCGAGATACAGGATTTTTTTATTGATTTTACATTTCACTCCATACCTCGGTCAAAGAATTGATTTTCACAATTATTCTTGTTTCTCTACAAAGGTTGGTCCCATGTAAGTTTGGTAAAGATTTATGAATAGTTTTGGAGATAGAGGATAAAGCTCCTCAACGGGTAACATCATTACTTATTTAGTATTGTTGGAAACAAGTTAAAGGCATGAAATTGAATCTCGTTAACATACAAAGTACGAAATCCCTCTCCTGTCGAAATAATTTATTAATGACAACGTGGCCCTGTTTTTATGCTCATCTACTTATGGTATTGCATCGGAAACTTTCTTAAAACAGTTATTGCATAATGAGACATCGAATAAACGTTAAGATAAATGTTTCATTGTATTGATCATAAATAATAAAACGTACAGCTATGCGACTTTACGCATTTTGGCAGTTCGGCCTATAACATGGAGAGAGCTATGCGTGGAGTTTCTCTACGCGATCAAATCAAAAATGAGGAGACCGTGGCGTGTGGAAGTCCTTAAAAGTGACCTATGTCCAGCAGTGGACGTCTATCGGTTGATAATGATGATGAAATATCGAGATGCAGTGTTGTATTAAGTAGTTTTTGTTTTCTTTTATCTCTTAATCTTCTCATTAAGAAACGCTTAAAATGGATTTACCTACCTAATTGATTTAAAGGTACAATTAAGTATATAATTTACTTAATAAGTTGGTCCCAAAGTAAAATGTAATGTGTTTAAGTAAGTAGCTGTGTGTCTTGATTTACGACTGAGTTTTCGTAAGAGATACTTTTAAAACATTCTTAATAGGTATTACCGTCATTATTTCAGGGTAATATCTTCATTAAGTAAATAATTTAAACATTATATTTTTAAATTATATTTATGGGTCAACTCATACATTTCTCTCAAGTCTCATATATATCGTTGCTTATTTATAATCGCATAAGAACCTACATATCTGAACTTAAAGTTCATTCACTTCATTCATTACGCGAAAATCTAAAGCTTTATTATTGTTTATTGACTTTATATCTTATAACTAGCTTATTCTGCATGGATTTAGACTTCTAAAGATCCAGTTAGAATGTCTGAAAATCCTCTCTTACTGAGGGTCTACGTTTTACAGAGAATCATCATACAAAATCTAGGTTTCTAGTACTAGCGGTTAATTGCTATCCTAATGCCTCCTGAAACACAGTTTACACTACCTCAGGAGGCAGGGCCTTACACTAAAGCTTATTAAACTACATGTTTGTAAAGATATTAAAGATTTTATTTATTAAAAAAAAAAAAAAAATTGATGTGTCACTTGTCACACACAAACCATCTAAACTTCGAAAAATCAATAATAAGCTACTGCTAAGTACGTTAGTTTAGTACATTTTTCCAATTCAAGATACCTACGTTTACATTTGATTTTAAACGACAGAAATCTTGAGAAAAAGTATGACTTGACGGTGATATGCCAGTAAAACGAGATGCCTATTGACCCATTGACCACTTACCTAATTGGATGATCAATGTTGAACTTTAAGCTAGATTTAAAGATAACTGTGATAAACGAGCTGTGAATACATTTAAATTGAAATTATTATAAAATTATTTGGAAATAGAATATTTATACAAGAGTCGTTTATACCTACGCATAGGCTTAAGAAATAGGCAAATGGGTCTGTCTTTTGTTTTAAGTGTTTCTGTTTAAAAAATTGGTTTTATAAACTTTGTACAAAGTTAGTAAGTATTTAAATCAGCCCAACTACTTATCGATCTCCATCTATTATTATCTTATCATTATTATCTCCACCTTACCTACTTCTCTAAAAACGCACCGAATTGAGAACCTACTACATTTGAAAGTCTGTAAAAAGAAAACACGATAAAAAGACGCAAAAAAATTGCATCTATTTTGAAAACTCAATGTAGGTACATTACAGTGACAATGCTTAACAATGCTTCCCTGTAAAACGAATTCATGAATTTTTAGTTAAAAAATTAAATTGTCCGTCAGAAAACTTTTGATTTTTGAAACTTTTGAATGATACTTACTTCCTTACAATTTTTTTTATATATTTATTCGTAAGTACTAAAACGTATACTTAGCTTCACGATTTCAATTTTGCGATATACTTTTAAAACTTCTAAGTAGGTAGGTATTGTACCGATTCTTGTTAACTTGATAACTTCGCACACGAATTTGGTTTCAACTCCGGGTTCCAACTCCTCATTTCAGATGTTGCAGGGGTAATGTTCTCATAAACGATAAAGCCAGAGGATCTTTTGAAATTTCGGATTGATGTTATGGGTTAAAATATAAGTATAACTCTATCTATAATCTATTACCCATAAATATGTTAATTTTTAACCGACTTCCAAAAAGGAGCTTAATCTCAATTCGACACGTATTCTAAATATATAAAAGGAAAAGGTGACTGACTGACTGACTGACTGACTGACTGACTGACTGACTGATCTATCAACGCAGAGCTCAAACTACTGGACGGATCAGGCTGAAATTTGGCATGCAGATAGCTATTATGACGAAGGCATCCGCTAAGAAAGGATTTTCGAAAATTCAACCCCGAGGGGGTGAAATAGGGGTTTGAAATTTGTGTAGTCCACGCGGACGAAGTCGCGAGCATAAGCTAGTCTTTTATAAGTAGATTAGTGATTGTTATTATCTTGCTTTGCAAATAGATGACTCCCTCGTATGTAACCCAGTTAAAATTGTAATCTGGAAATTCTTTCGATAAGTAAGTAACACTGAAATCTAATCTAATTTACCTACCTGTCTATACAAATGACCATTTAGCTTTAAAACAATTATTCATTCATAACAGCTATCTCTATTTTTACCTACGTCGTGAGTGTTATGAAGCAATATTTCGCAAAATGCTTCTGCGCTACGAACGACAATACCGTGACAATTATCGAAGACAAATACTCGTTATCTTATGAATAATGCCGATTAGGTATGTTGGGCAAACACACGCACGGACGAGTTCCAATGCATTTTTCACGAATAGATATAGATATCTTATACAGGCTGTACCTTTTTAAAATCTATTTTTTCCCTAACCGTGTCTTCTCGTTGCAGCCGACAAAAAGCTTTTGACTTCTATGTCTATACATCTGTTAATTTGTATTAACCTGTTTATCATAAGATGATTGATAGGAATAATTTAGTACAGCCCAGAGGCTTATTTATAAGAAGTTAAGTAATATCATTTTACTTTATTATTTTCATAATTGCATGAATAATGGTATTTAAATGTCATGAAGGCTGACTCTGTACCCTCATAAGTTTTACATTTAAAAATGAACATAAAATTACAATTAAAGATCTAGATGTAGGTATAAAATTGCATAAAAAAGGCGTTACGTAACTTACGTAATCGAATCTTTATTATGTACCTGACATCTGCGATCGATCACGAAAAGTTTGTTTTCGCCACGGCCTGTGAATGCAGAAGCCGGCGACGTACGAGTCACCTAGATGTCACGCCTATTGTCCACGCAGTGCCATCCGCTGGCCGCTGGGTGAGCCGCTACCACGCATTACCTCACACTTTCAATATTGGGTTACGAGAATTTTTCCTCAAGGTCCTCATTTAGGAGTAAACACAGCCGGTATAAAGGCAAAGACAGGCAACAATGACACACAGTTGAGGTTCAGTAACTCGTGCGAAAATGAATGCACCGATCATCTTTTTATTTTGTAGCATCGTAGGTAGGTGTTGTGACAGTGTTTATGTGTGATTGTGATTTTAATTAGAAATTGACTTATATCTAATTCTATTCATTAAACTTTTTTACTTTCAAATTAAAAAGGATCTCAGGAGAATTATTCTAGTACACTTTGTAAAAATAATTAATTATTAATAAATATTTTATTCAGTTTACTTGGCTACATATAATATGGTACTTTCTTTTATTGCATTTGTAGTTGTTGCTGAATCTACATAATATTTTTTATTCTAGGTTGCGTTGTAAGTTACAATGTACAACGGGAACTACTCTACAACATAGATGCAAACGACCCCTATGCTGTTGAAGTAGACCGGAACTTTGGCTATGAACCGTCGCAACAGTTGTTCTGGGGAAATGGCGGTAGCAACCAAGTCGGCGGCAACGGCGGACTGTGGTCAAAAATTACCAACAAATTCCCCTTTTTAGAAAACATGTTCGGACGGATGCAGTTACCAACACAGTATGGAGTACCCAACGTTCAACAGCAGTACGGAGTCCCAAATAGTCCCCAGCAGTATCAACAACAGCAATATTACTCACCGCAGCAGTTTCAACAACAGCAATACTCACCGCAGCAGTTTCAACAACAGCAATATTATTCACCGCAACAGTTGCAACCGCAGCAGTATTTGACACCTCAACAAGTGCAACCGCAGTTCTATCGTGCACAATACCAGCAGCAGCTCGTGCCATCTGCTCGTGATGTTGGGTTTACAGACGACGCTGTGATTGTAACACCCCCCCAAGTACCTATTTTCCCGCAACCGGTACCACAACCTGTTCCAGTACCAGCACCCGCACCTGCACCTGCACCTGCACCCGCGCCTGTACCCGTACCTGAGCCATCGCCTGGGTACAACTACAACAAACCTCAGTACCGATTGGAACTACCACATTAATAAAAATAATTTAGTAAGTAGTAAATAATAATATGAGCTAATAGTAAGTAGACCATTCTCATTAATTATCTAATTTTTTTACTGTTTCAATATTTTTTTTGATTAATTATTTACATTGTTTTTTTCAATAAATTTTATTGTTTAATCGAAACCAATCGAAATACTACGGGTACTGATAAAATATAAATAACATATTTAAGTTGGCTCTCTCAACAGTATTAACTATTATTTTACTGTATTTTTAATAATAAATATGAACTAAGTCAATTTACTGTATTTTAATTTTTTTAATTTAATTTAAACAACTTTATTGTTAACGAAATTACAAAGGGCTTATAGCACACTTAAGGGGAAAAAATCCGAAAACCGTAAATTTGTGGTTACATCACAAACAAATATTAAAATGGGTTCATGAACAAATACTTAATTACTTTGTATTTTCAAAGTAAGATTACTTAATATAAGTACCGAGTATAGTAAGTCAAAGGGTATCATAAGAATATACATACCTGTATATTCTAAAACATATTTTTATGCATAATAGTTTTTGATTTATCGTACAAAATGTCGAAAAAATACGACTGTAATACGGAACTAACTCGCTGGTTGGGTGGGTCGCCGGCACTTGGCCGGTTTTTATTTTTAAAGACTCAATAATTAAAATACATGGATAAATAAAATCCAAAATTTTAAAAGCTCTGACAAAGTTTTAATATTTTATAGCGATGGCATTTAGGTTTAAATAATTTAATGCACCTAAAAAAATAAGTAATACAGCAATATTAGCAGGTCATTATTTTTCAGTGTTGTAGCTTATAGGTATGAATGAGGGTATTCAGTTTGCGACGGAAGTATATTGATCATAGTGTCCTTTGCCGGATGAGTCGATGTCGACTGATGAGCCTGCACTGACTGACCGACCGCCTTCGACTGATCCAAATTGACGACGTGCTAATCCAGGGCTGAAATTGAAATATTTTGCTAATTAGGTACTAGGTATATTGTATCTCTAATTTCAATTAATCAATCAGCTTGTTTGCGTCCACTGCTGGTCATAGGCCTTCCCGAAAGCGCACCACCACACGGTCCTCCGCCTTCCTTATCCACCCACTTCCCGCTACCTAAATGGTACCGCACGGGTTAAATACTTTAATGTACTATTTAACCGTGAAGCCGTGATAGCCTAATGGTTGAGTCCGCCGTCTTATCGGAAGTCGGGGGTTCGATCCCTGACACGCACTTCTAACTTTTCGGAGTTTTTGTGTGTTTAAGTAATTAAAATATCACTTGCTTTAACAGTGAAGGAAAACATCGTGTGGAAACCTGCATGCCTGTCAGTTCTCCATAATGGTCTCAAGGTGTGTGAAGTCTGCCCATCAGCACTTGGCCAGCGAGGTAGAATATCGCTAAAACCCCTCTCTTCTGAGAAAACACCCATACTCTGTAGTGAGCCTTTCATGGGTTGATTATGATGATAATTATGACAATATTTTAGCCCCTTGGGATTAGAGTTTCCAAAAATTGAAAAACACCTACTTATTTTAGCGTTTAAACTACCGTGAGTGATTTCCATTATAAATACTATCTGTCCCGGCTTACTCACGTGTGTAGTCGACGTTAGCCCGACTAGTTTCGAACCCATACGGGGGGGGATGATATTTTCGCCATAGTGAACAAGGAAGAGTTGTCTCAAGTATTCCAGAACCTGAATGGGTTACATAGGAAGGTGCACTTCACGATAGAGGAAGAAAAAGAAGGTAGGTTGCCATTTTTGGATGTCATGGTTATACGGACACCAGGAGGCGGGTTCCGCACGACAGTTTACCGGAAACCCACACACACTAATAAATACCTACACGCTAGCTCTCATCACCACCCATCGCATCTAGCGTCAGTGCCGAGGAGCCTCATAAACAGAGCCCTAAACCTATGTGACCCACCCTACGTGAAGGATGAACTAAACCAAGTCAGACAAGCCCTGGAATATAACGGTTACAATTGGCGTCAAAGTTATCGATTGGCACAAAACACTTCAAGGCGAAAACCGGTGAGCGCAGAACGATCACCAGCCTACTTAACCTATGTCAAGGGTGTAAAAGGTTGAAGTGGCAACACCAGACGTCACCTTCGCCGATGTCAAAGTCAACTATCAAGTGTCAATTGAAAATCGTGACTCATTAAATTAGCATAATTTTTTACTTATTGTTCTGGAAATAAATCGAAATAAACGAATTTAAGTCTATATACAAGTTTCTAAATTTAACAAATTCATACCAAAGAAATCTGAAGAACCGAATAAAGCGCAAGCGATTACATAGCTGTTCCTATTCGAACCGGATGGCCAGCGTGGATCACCAACCACTCCCATCTACTTACCCCTTTTCCTAAGGTATTTCTACGCGTTAAACGTGAGTACAACTCCACTTTCTTATTTGTTTATTGTTTCATAGCCTTTCCCCGTCAAAACGCATAGAATTTCGTCTTTCACTCTAACCTTTTTAGGCTATCGAAATGAGTCTTACAAATGAGACAAAACCTAGGTCTAGATCGCCGTATAAAATAACATTAACTGATGACGAGGGCACTAATCAGTTAATACGTGATTTAATTAAAAAACGCGCTATAGTTAAAAGTAGATTAACTAGATTTTCATCATATGTCAATGGGTTGTCTGACGAAATTTTGCCCATTGAAACTCAAGTTGATCTAAAGTTGCGTTTGCAAGGAGCATCGAGCCTTTATGCTGAGTTCAACGAGCTTCAGACTAAAATAGAAGAGTCAGTTTTAGACTTAGACTTAGAAGAACAATTAAATCAACGTGATGCGTTTGAAAATAGTTATTACAGTACATTGGCTCGTGCTGAAGGTATGATAAAGAAGGAGGTCACAAGTGCATGCTCTAGGAGCTGTCATAGTCACAATGACACAGTAAAGTTACCTACTATCTCAGTACCTACCTTTGATGGTTCATGTGACCGCTGGTTAGAGTTTAGAGACACCTTTCAATCGTTGGTTCATGAATCCACTCAGATAAGTAGTATTCAAAAGTTTCATTACCTGAAATCATCCCTAAAGGGCAGCGCAGCACTAGTTATAGATTCAGTGGAGTTCTCAGCTGATAATTACTCGGTAGCGTGGGAGTTACTCTTAAATAGATTTAATAACAATAGGTTACTAATTCATAGTCATATTAAGGCATTGTTTACACTTCAGGCCATGACAAGGGAGTCACCAGATTTATTAAGAAATTTAATAGACAGTTATTTAAAAAATCTACGTGCATTAAAAATATTAGGCGAACCCGTTGAAAGCTGGGATTCAATTTTAATATATATTATTGTTTCCAAACTTGATAAAACAACAGAGCGAGCATGGGAACAACACAGAAATACAATTTCAAATAAATCTGAGGATTCCAAGTCCCGCTTGAAAGTTGAAGTATTATTAACATTTCTAAAGGATAGGGCAGACATGCTAGACACTTTGCAGGCAAATAGTACCAAACCAAATGATAGTAAGAAACACCATGCAAACACAAATTCTAAGGTACACTGCAATGTTTCTAGCGCTAAGAGCAAACCACATGTTACACAGCGTTCATGTTTACTTTGTAAATCTAATCATGCACTATACGCCTGCAGTCAATTCCTAGGTTTAGATTTAAACTCAAGATTAAAATTTGTACGGGACCATAAATTATGTGAAAATTGTTTGCGGCCCGGAGGGCATACAGCAGCTGACTGTAGATTTGGACCGTGCAGAAAGTGTGATAATATTAAGCATAATTCTTTAATTTGTGATAAAAGTACTGACCCTAAAGGCCAAGTACCATCTCAAGCGATGCGAAGCGATGAAAAAAGACCATCTATAGTCACTTTAGCGTCCCTCAACACCGTTGCTGCATCTCAACCATTTGAGAGTCAAACAAGCATGCACACAGAGACATTATGTGCCCAATATCCCTGCGTGCAACGAGTCCTGTTATCGACTGCATTAGTTGAAGTACGTGATAAATTTAATAATTATCATTTAGCCCGCACTCTTTTAGATTCTGGTAGTGAACGTTGCCTTATAAAAAAATCTTTATGCGATATTCTAAACATACCAGTGATACAGTCCGCTCAAGAAATACGTGGTGTTGGAAATTCAGTTACACAGGCTACGCTAATCTGCGATATTGAAATCAAATCACGCACCAGCTCCTATACTACACGCTTACAATGTATAGTGCTACCGAACATTACATCTACCTTTTCTGCTATACCTAAACAAGATGCGCAATTTAAAATTCCCAGTAACTTACAGTTAGCAGATCCCGACTTCTATGAAGGTCAGAGCATAGACTTACTTATAGGTGCGGACAAGTTCTGGGACTTACTGAGCCAGGGTAAAATGCGTTTACCTGCTGGTCCATTCTTGCAAAATACGCGACTAGGCTGGATTATTTCAGGTCCCTTACATATTAATACGCACAATAAGGGCCACATCCAGTGCAATTTCTCTCAAGCGGTTAACGATCAACTACGTCTGTTCTGGGAGACTGAGGAACTACTTAAGCCATGTGACACGCGCACAGAGGAGGAAAAGGCGTGCGAAGATCATTTCGTCAAAACTACTACGCGCAATAATGACGGAAGGTTTTGCGTAAGCATTCCCCTCAAATTATCACCACATGAATTAGGTGAGACGCATCCTCAAGCCGTTAACAGATTTATGTCGTTAGAAAAGCGGCTACAACGCGTACCAGAGTACAAAAAAATGTACAGTGATTTCATACACGAATACGAAAATTTAGGACACATGACTCGAATTAACAGTCATGGAACGCCACACTGTTTCATGCCGCACCATGGGGTATTCCGAGAGCATAGTACCACAACGAAACTACGTGTTGTTTTTGACGCGAGTTTTCCTTCTTCCACGTCAGTTTCTTTTAACAGTCTCCAACGTGTAGGCCCTCCCATACAAGGCGACTTATTAGCCATCTTACTGCGTTTGCGGCAGCACAGGTATGTAGCCTGTGCAGACGTAGAAAAAATGTATCGTCAAATACTAGTATCTGAAGATCAGCGAGACCTGCAACTGATCGTATGGCGTGATGATCCAAAGGAATCTTTAGGCATTTACAGACTCAACACTGTCGTATACGGAACCGCTTCCGCACCCTTTCTCGCCGTAAGATGCCTGAAGGAATTAGGGTTTACCAGTTCAGATCCTGACGTCAAAAGAGTTATCACAGAAGACTTCTTTGTCGACGATATGATTACAGGCCTAGACGACAAAGATGAACTAACGGAATTATGCAGAAGGGTATATGAAACTTTGCAATCGGGATGCTTTCCTCTACGGAAATGGATATTTAATTATGAATGCGATCAGTCTGTTTTCAACGGCATAAAGCAATTGAATTTAGATGGAAAAGGCGAGTGCAAAACATTGGGGATAGGGTGGAATAATTCTACCGATGAATTTAATTATAACACAACATTTAAACATGATACGCAGATATCTAAGCGTACAATATTGTCACATGTTTCGCAAATATTCGATCCGCTGGGTTTATTAAGCCCTGCAATCATAACAGCAAAAATTCTATTGCAAAAGTTGTGGTTAACGAAAACTGATTGGGACGACGCGCTACCGAATGACGTCATCGAGGCGTGGAACCGGTTTGCGAATAGTTTATCGGCGCTTAACGATATTGTCGTTCCGAGACATGCTATTGGGCTGGACCCTGCGTCTATCGAGTTGCACATCTTTACGGATGCATCGCAGGTAGCCTATGGTGCGTGCGCATACATTCGCACTACTACGGAAAATAACACAATTTGCAATAGATTGCTATGCGCAAAAGCAAAGGTCGCGCCCGTGAAGCCTCTTACGATACCCAGGCTAGAGTTGAGTGGAGCGGTTCTAGGTGCGCGGCTATATAAGAAAATTATTGAAGCTCTTCACTGCCAATTCAACAAAGTAACATTTTGGACAGATTCAACTATAGTATTGGGATGGTTACGAATGGCCCCTAATTTATTGAAAACTTTCGTTCAAAACAGGGTTGTCGAAATTCACGAACTAACTGGCGAACTTCCATGGCGGCATGTGAGTGGTAAGGAAAATCCAGCCGACATGGCATCACGCGGAGTTCTGCTAAACGATCTTGCCACTTCCACACTGTGGTGGGAGGGACCGTCTTTCCTACGCGATCTTACTTTCGACAGCTCTGACATTGTACTAGACCAAGATCAAGCTACTAAACACGAAGAGCTGCCTGAAGTAAAATCTACTTCAGTATTAGTTTGCACTGAAGAACGTGAGTTATTTCCCTTTTCTCGGTTTTCTCAGTTCAATCGAATGAGACGCGCCTTTGCGTACGTGCTTCGCTTTCTTCACAACACGCACAACTATAAAATCAATCGGCGGACTGGTGCTCTTAGTTCGGATGAATTGAGAAGAGCTGAGCTGGGCTTGGCAAAGTTATCGCAATCGGAATCATACAGCGAGGAATATGAATTAATAACTAAAACGAATAAGCGAAATTTAAAACCGTCGCTATTAAAACTGAATTTATTTGTTGATAAAGATTTAGATCTAATACGTGTAGGCGGTCGCATTATGAATTCAAATGAATTCGATTACAATAAAATTCATCCTATACTGCTTAACTCAAAACATCGATTTACAATTTTGTTGTTACGTCATGAACACAAGCGTTTGCTCCACGCAGCCCCTCAAGCGCTATTATATGAGGTGCGACAACAGTGGTGGCCTGTAGGTGGGAGAAATCTTGCACGTCAGGTCGTTCATGAATGTATTTTATGTAAGCGATTGAAAGGTAACACTTTACACCCTCTTATGGGTAACCTGCCAAAAGAGCGGGTGACTCCAACTTACCCTTTTCTTTATTGTGGAGTAGACTATGCAGGGCCAGTGCTCACGTTGAACCGAAAGGGTAGAGGTGCTAAAACTGTAAAATCATACATTTGTTTATTTGTGTGCTTCACGACTCGCGCAGTTCACTTGGAGCTTGTCAGTGACCTGACTTCTGAATCATACATTCTGGCGCTTAAGCGTTTCATTTCAAGGCGCGCAAAGCCGTTAGAAATTACTTCTGATAATGGGAAAAATTTCGTTGGCACGATGAACGAATTTGGAAGGTTTTTAACGAGATGTTCCGATGACATCTCCGAATACGCGGTAAGTCAAAGCATTACATTCAAATTTATCCCGGCGTACAGTCCTCATTTCGGTGGCCTGTGGGAGGCTGGAGTGAAATCTTCCAAATATCACTTAACTCGCGTCATAGGCAACGCACACCTAACCTTCGAAGAACTTACCACAGTTCTCACGCAAGTTGAATCAATTCTCAATTCCCGTCCTCTATCACCTATGTCGTCCGACCCTCAAGATTTCCTACCCCTTAGTCCTGCCCACTTCTTGGTTGGTCGATCTCTGACAGCGCCAGTATACGAAGACATGCGAAACCAAAACGGCTCCTACCTCAGTCGCTATCAACGGGTGGAGCAGATGCGACACCATTTCTGGGAGAGGTGGTCTAAGGAATACATCTCCGAACTGCAGACGAGATGTAAATGGATGAGCGGCGTCGACACACTGCAACCAGGCATGATGGTCGTGATCAAAGACGACAATCTTCCTCCACTAAAATGGCTTCTTGGACGCATCATCAACGCCATCCCAGGCAAGGATGGCATTTCACGTGTAGCAGACATTCGCACGTCATCGGGCGTGGTGAGACGCTCATTTGCGAAGATATGTCCATTGTTTTGCGAAGAAGAGATAAAGAAGACTACCTTGGAACCTGGCAATTCCAAGGCCGGGGGCATGTAAAAGGTTGAAGTGGCAACACCAGACGTCACCTTCGCCGATGTCAAAGTCAACTATCAAGTGTCAATTGAAAATCGTGACTCATTAAATTAGCATAATTTTTTACTTATTGTTCTGGAAATAAATCGAAATAAACGAATTTAAGTCTATATACAAGTTTCTAAATTTAACAAATTCATACCAAAGAAATCTGAAGAACCGAATAAAGCGCAAGCGATTACAAAGGGTATAACGGACAAGATAAGCCATCACCTGCGTCGTAAGTTTGACATAAAGACCAGATTCCGGCCCCCTGGACAAATACGGAGTATGTTGCGCTCACCAAAAGACAGGGATCCTCTTAACGTACCCGGTGTGTATATGATTCCCTGTGAATGTGGCCATAACTATATAGGCGAGACCAGTCGGAACATCCAGACGAGAGTGATGGAACACATACGCAGCGTCAAAAATGTAGACACCAATGGGTCAGCAATAGCAGAACATATCCAGAATTCGGGTACGACGCACTACATACGATTCGACAAGGTTTCCGTGTTGTCCCGGGAAAAGTTTCTAGTACCGCGGAAGATACGGGAAGCGATCGAAATTAGTCGCCACCCGAATTTCAATCGTGACAATGGATGGATGCTACCCTCAGCGTGGAAACCGCTTTTTGACGCTAAGACAAGGGCATCAGTCGTGGGACGGGACACCATTAGCTCCGCGTGCCTGGATTTCGGTGACGGTTCCAGTGATGAAGAACAGCAGGAACTGTCGGGAGACGATCGGCAGCTGTCTCCCCCCCCACCCCAGCCACCCTCACAACGGGCTCTACGGGCAGCGGCACGTGCGTCCCGCAGTCAAAACCGCGGCGCGGGCGCGGACGGACTCCCTTGAAAAAGGACCCCGTATGGGTTCGAAACTAGTCGGGCTAACGTCGACTACACACGTGAGTAAGCCGGGACAGATAGTATTTATAACACCTACTTAGTTCTTCATTTTTAACCCGCAGTCTAAATACCAAATTTCATTGAAAGATAACGGACTTTCATACAAACTTTCATCTCCTATTTAACTCCCTCTTAGGGATGTATTTTCCGAAAATCCTTTCGTAGTAAGTGCTTGCGTTATAAGGGAAACCTACTGTCATAATTTCAAGTAATTCGGCCCTTGCGGCTATGATATACTGTACGCTATGGATGGTACATCAGTCAGTCAGTCAAAACAATTGTTTTTAAATGTATAGAATATTTTGTTGTATCATTTCCTTCATTAGCAAAATTAATTAACAGATGGACATGACGAAGCAGCCATCGTAAGTACCCATTGAAGTGTACTAAAGTACCTAATTGTCAATATAATCGAAATGCAATATACATACAGAAAGTTAGGTAAAATACTCAGAAGTTCAAGTAGGTTTTATGTTGGTCGTTGTACGAGATGAAAATGGATACTTACTTAAAATTTTTGTTTTAAAAGAACAAAGTCAGAATTCTTAGACATGCTACTTAAGCTCATTTAACACTTCGGGATATAAAATTTAATTTATATCCCGTAGTTTGAAATAAGCTTTACTCTATTTTTTATATATTTTTAAAATAATAAAATATCGAGTTATAATCTTGTCATAGAAAAGACTTCAACGAGCGTTGAGCTCTTATATAATATAAGATTTTAAGATTGATTTAATATAATTAATATAATGCTACAAAATAAATTTTCTTACATAAAAAGTTAAACTATTTTATATTTAAAATATGACACAGTTTAACATATTATTTTAAATAGGTTTGTAAGTATTTCAAAATACAAACTTGGGTCACAACTCGCAGTCAATAAACGGTGAAAATTATGTGCTACGCGAAATAACAAATTTGTATTTTAGTTTTATCAGTTATAATTTATTTATACCCAAATTATTTGGTTACTTAATTTTATATCTTAAGTAGATACTAACTTACTATTACTACATATTAGTAAGCTAGTATCGTGGCTCTACAGTAGATGATGATGAAGATGATCTTGGCTCTACAGTAGAGAGAGGTAAGATATAACATTGAGATAGGGGAAAGTGAAAGAACCAATAATACTTAACAAATAAAACACTTTATTAGTATAGGATGTTAATTACAATAAATAGCTGATCTTCCGGCAGTTGCACGGCGGGCGGTGCGCGGGAGGCGGCGCGGGCTTGCAACTGGTGGAAAATGCGCGTCTGGATGGATGAGCCGACACCGTGGAATTAGTTTGTTCTTTAGCTTTCAGTTAGTGCCTATGAACACACAAAATATATAAGTATTGTGAGTTGTTGATCAATGAATAAAATAATAGTGTGATTGCTATAAGACCTGAATTCCTACGCTGACGTCGGTTGCGCATCTATAGGGCTTCAGACAAACAAGTAATTTTTTGAGTTATGCGTCGTTTAGTTAATTCAGTTTCCTACAAAAGTTCTGTTTGTGCCACACGGTGATGCTAAGTAAGTTGTGTTGTTTCTAATGAACGATGATTAAGCGACTCACAACTCAATAATAACGCTCGTTTAGCTAAAGCCTCACACTGCGACGCTGCGAGCTTCGCAATACGAAACAAATACTTACTACAACTGACTACGACTTTACGAATAGACTGTAGAAACACTAATTTAGCAACAAGATAAAATGGACCCTAAAGGTTTTGTTTTAAAACTGAACTTCAACCTTATATCTATCGACAACGCCAAGACCAAGTGGAAAACTTGGTTTATTTTACTCTATTTGCCAATATTATGTTACGGCAGACGCTCAAATCCTATCAACGTTCGTTGGTGAGATGAAAAACCTCATATTAACCACACAGCATAAGATGAATTAAGGCTAAGTAATAACAAATATCGGAAAACTCTCCGCCCAAATAGGTAAAAGAAAGTGCAATGAGGGCAGCCAAGGCAGTAAATCTATGTTCAAAATGTAAGTAGGCTTACTATGCATACATCAATGTGTTTATTAGTCGATTTTAAAATAAGGGTATGTCTTTATTTATTTGTCAGAATTTAACATCATAATGTAAGGCAAATTGTACAAATATCTAAATAATGCCTGAAAGTTCATGCGCGTGGTTTTAGATCTTAATAAATTGCGTGAGAGCTTTTTTATTTTCTGGATTTAGCTTAAGTATGCCTATTTATCTATGCTAAGATGCAAACTATCTCTGTCCCCATCTTAATTGGTAGAAAAGGTAAGAGACACACACTTTCGCATTTATAATATTACTAAGTGTGGATTATTGAAATGATCGGTGACAGTAGCGCCGTAAGATGCCTCCAATTCGGGAAGCCGGGACAACTTAACTTTTCTTTTTCTTTTTCGGAGTTATGTGCGTTTTAAGCAATTAAATAATATCACTTGCTTTAACGGTGAAGGAAAATATCGTGAGGAAACCTCCATGCTTCAAAGTTTTACATAAAGTCTGCTACCAATCCGCACTGGTCCAGCGTGGCAGACTATGGCCGAAACTCTTCTCATTCTCAGGGGTGATTATACCCGTGCTTAGTAGCGAACCGACGGTGGGTTAATCATGATGATCATGATGATGATGATGATTGAAATAAAATTATCTTACCTGAGAGTATTAGGATTAGAGGAGCCGTAGTTCCAGGCAGGAATGTCCCAGCCGCCTGCGCCAGCTCGAGCGTAAGCGTTGGCGTTAGCATTCGCATCACCTCCCCCTGGAAAATGAAAAAAAAGTGATTCATAATGTAAAATATGTACTAGAAATAAAAATAAACTTGTGGTGTCCACTTCTAGGCCGAGTATCTGTTTAAGTAACTTAAGCTGCTCTCAAAGACATATTGGAGATTGGAAATGTCTCTCAACAAGTTCAAAGTTTTAATAAAACGTAAACTTGTTGTAAAATCCTATTACAATGTAAATGATTACATATTTAAATCATTAAAAAGCTTGGGAATGAGTTACTTAACAGCTTTGATAGTATCAATAATCTTTTACTGAAGTGATTTTGTCGTGAAATCTTCTACGTCAATACTTATTATCACCATATTGTAATTTCAACAATGGAAAATTAAAAAGTGTACAATAATAACTACTTATTAGCTGCTTACTTTGAATATACTTTTCGTTGGAGTTTAAGTTTGATACGAATTTGACGTCGATAAAGGAAATTAGCGTAAAAAATTGTCACGCACATGTCAACTTAAATCTCAAGTGCTCTAGATGTGGCACCATTTTATACCACAATCAGCTTTATATTATAACTGTTAACCGCTATTATAGTGTTAATCTAAAAAGTTCCCACCTATTCGGCTATAGGTGCTCCCGTTTCCGATAGAACTAATCATTTTTTTTGCGTTACCAATAAACCTAATAACTACTGACCAGTGCGTCGTAGAGTATGGACCGTTAGATGAACGGAGACAGTCGCCGGCGGCGATTGAACTTGCTCTACACGTTCAATTCTACTGTTACTATGGAATGTTCATTACACGTTTTACAGGCGTCAACCAGCACGCATACAAATTGACGTTGCGTTCCTATGAATTGCAACTATGTATTTGTAACCTGCAGCCTGCATTCTATAATGTAATTTTTATCAAATATTAGGTATTTTTAAGAAAGTCACAATTTTCCATTTAAATTACCTACTTAATTTTCGATCAAATTAAGAAATATAAATGCACAGATTTGCGTAGGTAAGTAGGTACTCAATGCAACAGAATGAAAGATGAATTCGAAAATAATTAAGGTCAATGTAAAAAAATCTGTCAAGCAAGTGATATTTAATTGCAAAATGTACATACAAATGTAAATACGTAGGAACTTTAAACCTATTATAAAAAAACTAACAAAGATGTAGCAAACACTGGCAGTTTAGATATTCAAGGAAACGTTTTATAAACTGCATGGATATAAACTGTTAACATTTAATGCTCAATTATTATTATTAACGAATTAATTAACTAACATGAAATGTTTTAATTACTATGTTTTTTTTTAAAGAATATTAGCCATGTTAAATGACTAATATTCCCCTTTCCTCTCCAACTAAGCGTCAAGCTTGTGCTAGGAGTAGTTACGACAATAGTGCAACGGGCGGGATTTGAACCGTCAACCTTTCGGTTTTCAGTCCACTCCTTTACCCGTTGAGATATTGAGGCTCAAATTGCAATTACATTGCACACCTCACGAATATAGATTTTATTACACTTAAACAGGATGGGGAGGTGCATAGTATTCACTACAATAAACGCAAGGTCTTTGGCCTTTACCTTAGCGAGACAATATTTACTTACAGGCCCGTAAAAGTACCTACCTACTTGTAAGCTATCGTAAGTAGCCAGTAGGTCAAAATAACACTAATATTAAGTTCTTTCTCACACTTATAATAATATGCCATATACTTACCTAGTTAATACCTTAATTGTTCTCAGAAAAAACGAATACCTAGGCAAGTGGTGCTATATGATTTTGATTAGGTACTTATCTGCAGACTGGTAGGTACCTGGATACCAGTGGCGTGCACAGGGTTTGAAGCCAGGGTATGCATTAGTTAGGTAGGATACTCTTCCGCGATATGTGTTTCCTACCAATTACAACCCGGGTATCTTTAAAACAAGAGTGAATAGGCATCTTCTAGGTAAACGCGTCCCATCTTAGGCCACATCATCACTTCCCATCAGGTGTGATTGTGGTCAAGCGTATACCTATAATGAATAATAATAAAAAACCTGTTTACTGGCAGGTCATAATGAAAAATATGCATTGAGCTATTACAACTGGGGTAAGCAGTGCATTTATGCTTCTATGACCTGCACGCCACTGCTGGATACCTACCTACTTAACTTTTTAGACAGTTTTTTATGCTATGATGGCTTAAGCTGTCTACATAAAATATGTATTATTGGTAAGTACACATAAACGCGTAAAATAAACTCCTCACACGCCGTTTTAACTTTTTGTGTCAAATTTCATGTTAAATGTTCGATTTTTAGCCCTTATTTTAAAGGTGAAACAGTTGACCCATAGAGTTAAAATGCCGCGTGATGAGTAATTTTTTACAGACTAAGTATAGAATTCGTTAGAATTATGTTAAGGCTTTCTCTTTGAGTAGTTTTAAAATATCTAAGTAAGTTAAACGTTTTGTATTTAAATAAGTACCTTCTACTAGTTACAGAGACGAACAGGAAATAATCATTTAACATGGAAAATAAGCGCAAGCGAAGCGAACGCAAAAAAAAAATATGTTTCCGTACCTCAAAAGGAAAAATTATCCTTATAGGATCACTTCGTTGTCTCTCCATTTATCTGTCCGTCTGTTTTCGTGTATGTCACGAAAACCTATAGGGTACCTACCTACTTCCCGTTATCATGCAAAATCATTGTGCATAATGTCGAAAAAATACCCGAAAAGAAATCTCGGTGCGCGAGGCTGACACGCACTTTTTATTTTACAGAAACGCTGCCGACTGATAATGCAAAATGGGATTCCTGATCGTGGATTCTAGGTAGGTAATGTGGGTGTGTTATTCATAACTTTTTCACTCTAAGTAATTTATTCCGGGATCTCCACATTCACATTGGCTTTTATTAACTAAAAATTCGAATTGGCTTTTATTTTACTACTTCTCAAGGTTTAGTAAACTCCTGGCCCATAACGGACCATCCCTCTCGGCAATACAAAGCAACTACTTTGTGTACAGAGCCTTATAATATAGAGCAATCATACATACGAGTATATGCACTGAAGCCTACTCATTCACATGTAACAAACATCTGACTTACGTTTTTCAGATCGGACACAGCATAAGATCTTGTGTTATTCATCCAAGCTGTGTACAAACTCATTCAAAGTGACATGGTAACATATTTCAAAGTTACTTACAACTTTGTGCTTCAGCGTTAGCGTTGGCATTCGCAGAAGATCCTGCGGAGGGCCACGGGTAGGGGTTCACGGAGCGGCGCAGCCTGCGGAGAGGAACGGGGGCCGACGCGTGGCCCTCCGCGTCAATCATGTAGTACGAGCGGGGCACGTAGTACTGGCCCTCTGAAATGTAGGCCATAACATAAGCTTAGGGTCAGGTTAGGTACTTACTATGAATAAAATAGAGCGCCTCTATAGTTTATGTGGAATAATTGGCGATGTTCAACACTTACAACAATGTGTCCGATTTCAGTCTAGTAGTGATAAAATTGTAAGTCTTATGGATTTAAACAGATTTGATACGGGCATTTTTCTGAATAGCTCAGCGGGTGGCGAAGCTGAAGTGGCTATGGGCAGGGCACATAGCATAGTTTGAAAAACCTATAGACGATGGGTCCCAAGGTGCTGGAATGGCGACCTTGCACCGGAAAGCGCAGCGTTGGAAGACCCTCCCCACTAGGTGGACGGATATGACAACCTAGGCGAGTCGAAGGGAGCCGCTGGATTCAGGCAGCGCAAGACCGTGGCGTGTGGAAGTGCCTACAAGAGACCTATGTCTAGCCGTGGACGTCATTCTGAATATATATCTACTTACTTGCCCGTTCTGCATCTTAGAATGCCAAAAGTCTGTTTGAATGGATCTGATGGACAGTGGACTAGCTGCGCTCGGGTGGAATTTCTGAAAATCCTTTGTATATCCTACCTATAAATCCTCCCTTTAAAGGTCTTCCGGTTTAGGTTGTGCGTTGGCTGTCAGTAATGATAAGTACTGCTTTACATAATGTGGATATACTTAATATAAAAAGATAAGTAATTGCTCATTCGAAGTTGTAGGGACATAAGTAACTCCCTGAAATGTTGAGATCATCAACGTTTATCAACGGATAATTCGTGAGTTATATGACCTTACGATTCCATGACTTCACTGATGAATCGATTTCCAATTAAACGATTGTTAGCCGATGGAAGTTCGTTTTACTTAACTTTTTGTTAAGACTTTTAAGTTTTTAAACATGCCTAGATCGTAATAATAAGTTTTCATCATATAATCTAATACGAAAATGAGTCTGTCTGTTAGCTTTTCAGGGCCCATCTGTTCAACCAGTGCTGACGAAAGTTACAGAGATAGCTTGCACCCCGAGGAAGGCTACATAGGCTACTGTTTATCCCAGAAAATCAAAGAGTTCCCACGGGATTATATAAACTAAATCCACGCGTCAACGTTCACTAGGTCGCGGGCATCATGTAGATCCTAGCTTGTTGTAATATTATGAATCCTAATATAATATTATAAATGTGAAAGTGTGGATGTTTGGATGTTTGTTACTCAATCACGCAAAAACAGATGAACGGATTTTGATCAAATTTGGGATGGAAATAGAGTATACCCTAGATTAGCACATAGGCTACTTTTTATCCCGGAAAATCAAAGAGTTGCCGCGGGATTTTGAAAAATGTAAATCCACGCAGACGAAGTCGCGGGCATCAGCTAGTTTATTATAAAGAGGTAAATCTACATTATTATTGAGTGACATAGGCTATATTTAATTTTAAAAATTAGAGATCCCTACTAAAATTGTGATAAGTTAGCTGTGCGAAGCCGGGGTGGGCTTAGAGTAGTTTATAAATAAAAGTTGGACAATGCTTTCCATGATAGATGATTACCAATGTTTATAAGCCCAACTAGCAATTTATCACTGGTAAAAGGTAGGTACCTAACTATTACGAATTGAGGTGCAAGAAGATATTGACATAGGTAAGATAATACCAGTTACCTACCTACTTAACCAACACTAGTATGTACCTACCTAGTACCTACCTATTTAACCAATTAGTAAGGTTCTATTTTAAATAAATTAAAACTATTTAGGTAGGTTCCTGTGGCTTGTATATAGCCATTTAAACGCTTTTTTTTCACTACATCACCAAAGCGTGACAACGTACCGTAGGTAAACTTAAGTAAATATAGTTAGGTACCTATATTTTACAAAAAAAACTTAATGCAAAAGGACACAGGAAACTATTTCCATTAGCCATAGCTGAAACCAATGGGATATTAAGCTATACACAATGTTTATAAAAAAGGAAACACAACTGTCGAGTCAGCTTGAGTGATGACAAAAAATGGGGAGCACTAACCTGCTAAAGCCATGGCCACAATGGCCGCAAATACGATCAAAGTCACACTCTGCATGCTGACGTCGTGTCTCTGCAGATGCTGCTTCAAAACTGGCTTCTACGAGCAAGTCCAAAGTGTTTATATACTTTATATGTATATTCGTGGAGGCTTTAAAGGCATCGTATGTGCAGCCGTGCGCATTTTCGTAGCCATTCGTAATAACGGTCCGAGTTAGCAAAAAGTTATCATCTAAGATTAGGGAAATAAAAAATCGAGAGCGTTGTTTTAAGTATAAGTTTTAATTATTAAGTATTATAATATGAAATACGATTATATATGTATTGATCTCTATGATGATAAGTATACCTATCTAAGTACATATGTACTTACTAAAACATTAGGTATAGACGTACCTCAAGCACAAAATAATATAATAGTACTAACGTACTCAAGCTTTGATTGCATTACCTGCTCTCTTCCTTCGGCTTCGAATGAAAGTTCTCATTTTAAAAACTTTAACGCTCCTACCTAGGCACCTACTTTAAAATTTATTTTGATTTTAGATCAAACAGACAAAAACTATAAAATTAGTACCTAGGTAGGTAGTAAGTAGTTGTATCAACAAAAATCTGACCCGAGTGAAGCCGGGCGGAATTTGGACGGCGAGATTTTGGGCCTCGTTGGTCAAGTAGTTAGCATGTTCGACTGAGACAAGTCACAAGATCCTGGGTTCAGTTGCAGGGTCAGGCCAAAAACAGTCAGGTACATTTTGGATTTTTCTGATTGGAAATTGCATTCCTAGCGTGGAGTTAGGAAGTTGGCGGTGTGTCACCCCCGTGCCTCGTAGAACACGGAAAGCTTTGTTCATATTATTGTTTCTGTTCATATTGGATTAACGTCCCATCAGGCTATGAGAGTGCACAATGTTTGCGCACACACTTGTGCACTATACCTAGGTACCTAATATCTCCCGCGCAGTTTCTTCATGGAGAATTCAGATTGGCCGACGCGGCCGAAAATCGGTCGGGAGGACAATATTAAAATCATTACGTTTCAGTAAGTTTCAGAGCTTATCAATAACAAACAAATAAACAAAAATGTACTCTTTATAATATAGATTGATAGTAGGCAAGTAGGTATTTGGAAAAGTTTTAGTTACCAGTTGAAAATCCACTCCATCATTAGGTACTAACCTATCTTAGTGTCTTAATGATGGAGTGGATAAACTTCTTGGATTCCTTCCAACGAAGACAAGTTCGAATAAAATAAGAATATGTAGGTAGGTACATACTACATACCACTTACCTCCTATTTACATAAGAAGCGGTATTAAGTCAGCCACAACTTTTGTGGAAACTTACAATTAGGTAAGTAAGTAGGTAGTAGGTAACTTAAGTGTTTCTTACAATTAATCACAGGAAGGCTGCGATTGATACTTAGGTTTACAAGTTGAACACTATAGATTCGACTCAGCAAAAAACCTCATCATTTTAAAATATCAACATTTTCAAGGAAAAACGATGAGCGTATATTTATAGTAGTAGACCGTACGTTATACCTACATAGGTAAAAGATTCGGGAATTAAGTAGGTTTATTACCTATTGTACACAACATATGTGATACTGTATGTACACAACATCACTGTTCAAAGTTACAACTCAATCAGCGCGAACGCATCATCATCATCATCAACCGATAGACGTCCACTGCTAGAAATAGGTCTCTTGTAGGGACTTCTACACGCCACGGTCTTGCGCCGCCTGAATCCAGCGGCTCCCTGCGACTCGTCTGGTGTCGTCCGTCCACCTAGTGGGGCGTCTTCCAACACTGCGTCTTCCCGTGCAAGGTCGCCATTCCAGCACCTTGGGAACCCACGTCTATCGGTTTTACAAACTATGTGCCCTGCCCATTATTGCCACTTCAGCTTCGCAACCCGTTGAGCTATATCGGTTACTCTAGTTCTCCTACGGATCTCCTCATTTCTGACTGCGCGAACCCGTAGGTATAAAGATTAACGAACGCACGAACACCCGACATAAATTTTTAGGGTTCCGTAGCCGAAGGGTGCCAACGGGACTCTATTACTAAGCTTCCATTGTCCGTCCGTCTGTCAACGGACTGTTATATCTCATGAACCGTAATTAGGTGGAGACTTAAAATTTTCAGTGTGTATTTCTGTTGCCGAATAATAAAAAAACTAAGATGGCGAATTTCAAAATAACCGCTATGCAAATTAAAAAGTACAGTGTTATTATCTTGTACGATGGTACGGAACCCTTCGTGTGTGAGTCCGATTCGCACTTGACCGGTTTTTTTAATGGATGAGTAAGACCTGGCTATAATAATAAGCTGGAGTACCTCCCTACCTAGGTACTTAGAATAAATTACTAAAATAATTAGATAACTTTTTAATAAACAATAATATTAATTGCTCTATAAATCGCTTTAAGATGCCTTTAAAGAAAAACAAGTTATGTCATCTCTTACCTTGCTCGTGAATAACATCTTCGTTTTCATAGACACTTGCCAATGTTTAATTGTCCTGAAAACCCCAATAATTTAACGCCAATAACGAATAACTATGAAGTAGTTACTGTTTACCCCATTACTCTAACAATAGTCCATAAAGTTTAATACTCGTCCAATGATAACATAATTATAAATTATATAGTTAATGATGACCTAAGAGCCAGCGCGTGCCAGACCTTCCTTACTTAATAAAAGTAGAAAGTTTCTATGCGTCTTTTCCCCAAGGATAAGCGACTATGAAGTTTGGATCATTGTGGCTTTGAGACATAATAGGTAATAATAAGTAAAGGTGTAAAAAATCTTACGTCAAAGTATAAAGTCCAATTTTTTTATATTATTTTCTTCATAATAGTACCTATTAGGAATCACGGCATGCATTGCCAGACAGTATGGTGGCAACCCCCTGCCAGACACCTTTAAAGTTTAATAGGTAAATATTAACGTTTAAGGGTGTCTGGCGGGGCTCCCACGACACTCTGACACATGAGTGTCATTAAAATGCGGCAATGCATGACGTGATTTCTAAAACTACACCGAAGAAAATATAAAAAATTAGACTTTATACTTTGACGTAAGATTTTTTACACCTTTACTACCTGTTATCTCCCAAAGCCACCATGATCCAAACAAACGTCGAAAAAAACGTTCCTCCCAGTGTTGGGGACAATACGCAGAGATACTTTCAGCTTTTATAAAATAAGGAACGTCGACGAAGTCTGGCACGCGTTGGCTCTCTCTTTATGAGTAGGTAATTACTTGACAAATAAGTAAGTACTTATTATAATTAGTAAGTAGGTACGTACATACCGTTCAATTAATTAATACGGTACGAGCAGTACAACACAGTCTACATATTGTATTGCATAGCCAGTATGTAGCTGTTTTCTATAAGACTAACGCCCATATCTATGTGAAGTCTCACAATGCCCTCGAACGCACATTGTAGGTTCCACCAATCTGATTACTGAATAATGATGTTTCGCGCCCATTTTCAATAATCTGATTGGTTGAACATTCACTGTTGTGATTGAGCGCACTTTGAGACCTTATAGTAGGTACCTACTTAATGTTTGTGAATACGGATAAAGGCGCCATCTCCACGGACGAGAGAATCGCGGCGAGTGTCGCCGTGTGACAAGATTCGATACAAACTATCGCCGCGACAGTATCGCCCTGTGGAGTTAGGCCCATAGTATCGAATTTTGTGACACGGCGTCGTCCGTGGCGCTTAGTATCTGCAGTCAACGCAGTAGCCAGTAGGTAGCACAGCGGCAGGTGATTCTCATTACACACGATTTGTGATAGTACGCCGAGTATTCATGTTAAAAACGTAACAGTTCTGAAAAAATATTGTCACTGTAGGTATGGAGATATTGTCAAATGACGATTACCTCAATCTCATATATGACTCTTATGACAGATTTACCTCACGTAAATTTAAATACCGTCGCATACCATATCAACTCTAAACCACACCAACTGCAACACTGCCCCAACTCCCGGTTAGGGACAAAATTAAAGACGTAGGTATTTATCTTACAAAAATTTATTGAGAAATAAAATAATAACATCAAGCATTTAAAATTGACAATCCTCGTGAAAATAATACAATAATTTATGAGCATAATTTCATTTAGGAAGAATTATTATTACATTACCTTCTAATTCAGATACAAGTATAATAACGATCTGGAGCATTCTCACAGTTCATTTTGACTATTTCACCATCGAAGTCACTGAATTTGTTAGGTCCAGAACTAGCATACACTTAATGTAGACATAAAAATATATTGTACAGTAAAGTTGTAAATATAAGAGATGGAATAAAGCACCTAGATATCATTGAGATGTGCAATAGCAAATGTCTATTGTCATACAAAAATAGATATGGTTATGTTATCCAAGTATAATACAAACACTATAAAAATAAAATATAAACAATTTTAAAGACAATTTTAAACATTGGAATTCACGGTACAAAACGTCAGCGTTAGAAATGCACAAAATAATTAAATGGAATATTTCAGTTTTATTTTCTAATGTGTACACACTACACATTCCAGTAAAATTCTTATCAATATATCAATATAAACAACATTTTAACCTATACTTTAAGTTTTTTTTTTACAATTTAAAGAGATATTTTTACAACCCTGTATCCACTATACGTAATGACAATAGTGCGCTTCGTAGTCTAACGACGAATGTAAGTTACACAAGATTCTTCGACGCCACCAGTAACACATACAAATAATAGTAACATTATATTGTGTGGTCAAATTAAAATATCATGAAATCACATGTACATTAATAATAAATATTAATTTTAACAATCTCAAATAAAAATAATTTATTTTATTATGACGTACTTACTAAGAACAATAATTTTCTCACAACTTGCAGCACACAGTTCCTTTTGTGCGTGGACATATACGTTTAAACTAAATTGTATTAAAGGAGGAAAATAATGGAAGATGTGTGGGTACTTACGAATGGAAGGGGATAACCTATTATGTCTAAGTAGAGGACAGTGTGCGTTATTACTTAGTCTTGACTGCAGCGGCTTGTCGCTGTCGCAGAGTCTTGTTGGTGTTCTGGTCTACTTCAGGGAGGTCGGACTCCTCGCTGTGGACTTTTTTCACTGTAAACACAAACAGTCATGAATTATTACATTACAGTAGCCGTCGTGAACACGTGACATAGGCTACTTTTTATCCCGGAAAATCAAAGAGTTCCCACGGGATTTTTAAAAACCTAAATCCACGCGTACGAAGTCGCGGGCATCAGCTAGTACACATTAAATCAATAATTTAATTCCATTTCAAAACTGCCGTTCTATGTCTACAAAGTAGTTTTTAGTTTGGGTCCCTTTTTATACATCAGTTTTTGAAAAATCTCACGTATTTTGGCGATAACTCAAAAGTTACTTTTTACAGTTAGCCGCTTTTTAGAAATAGGACGACAGAAATATACAAATATCTTAACAAAATAATATTAGTAAATTAGGTAGCATATACCAATTTTTTTATAGGCTACTTAATTTATTACTACTTTGTAACTACAATTTTGGTACATGAAAAATAAAAATAAATATATAAAAATAAGAACATAGCATTACCCTTTTCTTTTTTAGGCTTTTCTTTCTTTTCCCTTTTAGGCCTGCTTTGAGCCAGTTGGCGCGCCTCTTGTCGCTGCTTGATAGCTTCCGAGATGAAGTTGAACATCAGGTAAACCTAAGGGAAAAAACATTTCATATATTTTATATTCCATTAAAACCATAAAAATGAAAAAAACAGTCAAGAGCGAGTCACACTCATGCACCGAGAGCTCCGTATCTTCGAAGCATACGTATAATTATAATACTACTAGCATATGCCGCGAGTTCATCCGCGTGGACTACACAAGTTTCAAACTCCTATTTTACCCCCTTAGAAGTAATATTTTCAAAAAATCCTTTCTTAATGGATGTCTAAGTCATAATAGCTATCTGCATGCCACATTTCAGCCCAATCCGTCTAGTAGTTTGAGCTGTGCCTGCTACTAGCTGACCTGGAAGGAGACCAGCAGGACGAGGGCGGCCAGTCGCAGCAGCAGTGGCGCCGCGCCGGCCGCGCCGAAGTAGAACGTGAGCACGCCCAGCACCAGCGAGCACAGCCGCACCGCCACGAACACCGCACCATTCAGCAGCCCCAGCACTGCCACAAACATACAACTTCATATTATGCTGTCTACGTGAACTTGAGATCCAAGCGGAATGTGCCTTCTCTAAGTAATGAGATTGCCTTTATAAAAAATCCATTTTTACTATTTTATTTTACGTTTCTACTCCTACCTTCCGCCTCAGGAAAGTCCAAAAGTCATTTGTGGGTATGTGTATAACCTTTTATAATAAAATCCCGCAAACTATTTTGGACTTACCTTTGCACAAGTTTAAAAAATCTATTAAAAATATGCTCCTGAAAAAAGCATATTACACAATAGAAGATTATCTAAATGATAAAAGAGCGTGGATTTGACCTGCAGCTCGTTCCCGCAACGCACAAGACTGCAAATACTATTTTATACATGGCATAATCTTGGACCTATATCAAATATTTGAAAAGAGCTACCGCCGAGTTTCTTGCTGGTTCTTCTCGGTAGGAAAGGCATTCCGAACCAGTGGTAGATGCATCCGACTATTCGTAAGTACTTGTAAAAGTTTATTCGAATAAAAAAGATTTTTATTTATTTATTTATTATTTAGTGGTAGATGCATCCGACTATTCGAAAGTACTTGTAAAAGTCTACTTGAATAAAAAAGATTTTTTTTTATTTATTTATTTAACCAAGTCGCTACTTTGTTGTATTATTGTAAAACTTAGATATACCTACTGTTCAATAAATTGGTGAAAATCCGGTATTTGACAGATAGTCAAATAAGTAACTTTTTATCAAACGTCAAAACGCGCGCTTAGTTTGCGAGCTTCTATGAAATACTGGTGTGTGACCTCACAATCATTTTACATTCTTTTTTAGTCTAATCGGTAATTTAAAATGGTTATCACACATAAAACTAACAAAGGACGTGGAGTATACATATTTTGGAAGACATTAAATAATTGCTGAAAAATAAATTATTTTTGATATAGGCAACATTCCTATTGGACCAATTTGAAATTAAAAATTTGTATTTAGCTTACATTTGTCTAAGTAGTCTTCCCGTTCTCCCCTAAGGATGGTGTTGAGACGGTAGCTGTGAGCCACAAACTCGGCCAATGCATGCAGAACAATAAGACAGACTCCTACTCTTTGGAACCTGTTGGACAAAAATGCATGTCATTTCAATATTATAATATTCTCTTAGTATTCTTTTTGTATTTTATAGCTTAGGTTCCATGTTTTTTTAGGTTAAGTTATTTTAATGTACTACTTGTTTTTTAATGCTCACTGTGACTGTCCGTAAATTGAGTTACACGAGACCTATAAAACTCAAAACCATGTAATTTTAAGTGTTTTTTTTTTAATTTATTATTAACATACAAGAGAAAATTACACATAATAGCACGGTAGCACGCATTGTAAAAACCACAGAGGTTTGACCCTCAATGCGTACGTACGTCTGCGCATTACATCATGCCTACTTATATCATTAAAAAAGATTATAAATAAATAATATTACTATATTATAATATACTAACTAAATATTAAAAAAAACAAAGAACAGATAATACATATACATACACATATATGTATATACACACATATATGCATACACACATGCAGTGGCGTGCAGGTCATATAGGCATAAAGTCACTGCTTACCCTAGTTGATATTTCTCAAAGCTTATTTTTCATTGGCCTGGCAGTAAATAGGTACCTACCTAAATGTCTGCCTACCCTGGCTTCAAACCCTGTGCACGCCACTGCACACATGCACATACACACATATATATTTTTATTTTATTTTTTTATTTTTATAGGTGACATTATTATTTATGTGTTAAACGCGCGACAATTATATCGTCACGACAGGAGCCGAGGGGATATCCCCGAAGCAACCCGGCAAATGTGTGTACCCGGTGTGTTACCCGGTGTAATTCTGTGGGCGGTTCTTTGACAAATAAAATAAAGTAAAATAAATAAATAAATATTAAATTGTCAAATGTTATTTAAGTATGACTACATAATATGTATTAAACTACTGTATGGATTTTCATACAGTTTTCACTAATTGAAGAGGGATTTTCTAAAAAGGTTAGAGGCTATAATTTATAAAAAATATTGCAAAAATAAGCTACCAGTATGATGATTCATAAAAATCGTCATCCGTGCGAAGTGGGGGCGGTTCACTTGTTGTTAAATAAACAACTAACAATTGAAAAGCTGTTAAGCTGAAAAGGAGGGAAAAAGGAAACCAGTTGGTTGCTGCTGAATAAATCTGCTAGTTTTAATGTAAGGGAAGTAGTAAACTGTGAGTCACTAACCATACTAAAATGCAAGTGTGTTAGTTGGTTGGTTTGTCCTTCAATTACTGCAAAGGAGTGATGGATTGATGTGATTTGTTGCATGGATATAATAAAAAACCGGGAGTGACAAGGGCTACTTTTTATCACAAAAGTCAAAGAGTTCCTACAAGATTTAATATGAATCATCTAGTATATCCTATATTTTAAAAATAATAAATAAATAATGATCATCATGACAAATTTATAATCAATATTTGAACTTACTTGAAGCCATATGCCAGGCCTACAAATGCGAAGGCGACAGCTGCTTGTCTGATGCGACCTGACCACTCATCTTTCTTGATGCGTTGGAAATATAGCTCTGGAATAGTGTGGATCCAGTACGCAGCTTGAACAACCCACCATAACTTTAGCAAGAAACTCATCGGGTGGTTTGGGTAGCCTAGAAAAATAACAAGTGTTAAATAAATGGTCACAATAAGATCAAGCTGTTATATTATCATAAAATCCGGTATTTAATAAGAAATCTTACAAAGTCTAAAGTTTAATTACGATTCTATCACTTTTAATACTAGCTTTTGCTAAACAGAATTTCCAATACAATGTACCAAAGATATTTGGCACTATGATATTATTCCTAGAGCCATAAATAAATGTATTTACTATTCCAGAATGCAAACTATACTCATATTTTAAATTTTATCACTTAATAATAATTCAATTAAGTGTAATGAGTAATTAAAATTAGTATGATTAGCTTACCATCCCAAAGCTGAGAAATATTGAAAATGAATCCTTCACGTAGAATGGCATCTCCGCCCCAAACTAGAGTCACAAGTTGGAACACAACAAGCTGGCCTGATTCATTCAGAGAGCTTAGTCTTGACTTTGAGAGATGAAACTTCTTTGATATTTTCTAAAAAGAAAAAGTGACTTTTAGCATATTTATATAGAACGGACAAAACAAGTAGCCCAATCTGAACACAAAGGCATATGATTGCTCATGGTACATAAACAAACAACCAAACTTATTTATAATTTTTTATGATAGTTTTTACATACAGTTCAAGGAAATTTCTAAACAATTTATAAATACGTATATTAAAAATTGTGGAACTGGCAGGATAAAAATTAACCAGACTTGTGTATTTAATCTTTAGTCTATGACCAGCACAAACTGCCATGTTGCCAACCTCAGATTGGACAACTTGTTTTGCGTACACTGTAGTACATGACTGTACACTTGAGTAACGAATATATATATATCAAGTAAGTTTTGATGACTTACATCTAAGAAGTACTCTTGAAGGATAGCATGCATAACAATGCACACTAAGGAATAGAAGAACACAGCACAGGCATCTTTCCAGCCAGCCTCGTACAAGAAAGGCTCTCCCTTCGGCGTCTCGCGCGTCGGTTCCACACCCGTGACGTTGTGGTGCAGACTGATGAATAAACTTGCCACCGGACTAGTCGACTGTAAACAACAGCAAGAAATTCAAGTCTGCCAAAAGTAAAATAACAAACAACGCCAAAAAACATTGCAAATATTGCAGATTACGTGGCATCCGCTTATCGCTTACCTGTACCATTAGTCCAACCAGGAAAACCATAACAACACATGAAACAATATCAGCATGGTTTTGTATCACAAATTCGTGGCTGAAAAATGGGGGGTTCTTGTTAGATTTTCTTCCAATTGCAGGTTTTACACCCATCTTCCCGGTTTAACCTAGAACTGAAAATTATACGTTAAATTCGTATACAGAGATTGTCCACTAGGAAGGTTTAATTTCAAGTAATATTAATATTTATATAATAGATAGCAAAATTACCACTTTAAATTAAAAGGGCCGATAAAGCGAAATATTATTTCATAAATTTGACAGAGATTTCACTGACGTGACACTTTCACTTGCTACGCGGTCAAACGTCAACACTGAAGCTCGTTTGTTGACAGTTGTGTTGGCACTGAAATAGTCAAATGAACGTCGTATTTTATAAATTCCTATGCTAGGGCAAAAGTAACAATAAAATTTTATAATTTAATTTTTAATTAAAATTAAAAAATAAATTTTATACACCAAAGTCGTATATCAAACTCAGAGTTTATAAAGTTAATACAAGTCCGGATATTCATAAATATAAAATCATAGATGAACTTCCTGATCATAGATGTTGCTATGTTGACGTACAAGTTCTCCCCATTTTTTATTTTATTTGAATGCACAACGCAAAGCAGTAATACAGTGTAACCGTTTAGAGTAAATAAAATATTTTGGAACTAAAATGTTTTATATAATAGAGCAGCCTAAAAATTAATGTCAGTGCTGTGAAATAAAAAAAGGTTTTGTAGATTTAAATTGGTTTTAGCACTTTACTAATTTATATGTACGAAAATACTAAATTACAGCCACATTACCCACAAGACGATTCTCAAAAGTGCCCGTGAAGTGAATTACAAAGTTTGAATACGCTTTTTGACTGAATGTCAAGCTCTCCAACTATTTCTAAGCTATTTTAAATACCGGAACCGGCAGGATTCAAACCTATGTCTTTTGACTTCACGCCCGACGCCTTGACCACTAGACCACGGTTCGCTTGCTGCCAGTTACAAAATTTGTGACATGTATGTTCACTCGGAAACTATTCTGACTGAAAATATGTTGATTCAATTGATCACTTAAGACTAAAAGTACTAAAGATCTTATTTTTGATTAAAAAAACAACTTGCTGGTATTCATAAATAATATATTACAAAGTAGATCATATAAAGTACAATTTAACACAGAGTATTAGATATACATAAACATCAAGTTTATCTTTATAATAACCTTTAGAAACATTTTAGGGCTTGTTTCTTATTAAAGTATTAGTGTAACAAATAGGAAGTCAATGCAAGTGACCAAAACAAATATTTTCATAATAATATGGTCAAAGTCCATAAAAACACCCCAAACAAGTAGGTAACTAATTACAAATTTAATTAAAAAAAATACCACGATTTGATCTTTCACAAAACAAAAATTAGAATTACTATATAAGTTAACTTACATTTGTTACATTATTTTTCATGAAATTTTTATTTAAAATTTATTAAGTAATATAATCTCAAAATTATAAATTGAAAAAAATACTAGTAAAATATAAATACCTAAGTAATATCAAATTATACAGCTAGATATTAGATAATATAGGTATCTTTTGTTAAAAAAAATCTTAAAAAATATAATTGTTTCATCCTAAAATGAAATTGCATCTAAAAAGGAACTAACTCTTTACAATAAATAGAATTGTAGTATTTGACTAAAATAACAACTGATCGAATATCTAAAATTTAAACAACTAGTATATTATTCATCAATTACGTTCTAAGTTAATAATAATACTATATCTTTGTATCGTTACCAAAAATAAATGTTAAAATTATATTCTAGCAGCTTCAATAATTCAGCTTAATAAATATAGGCAAATCTACTTTGAGATACATGGCAACACCGAGTTAACACCATTGCAGACTGCAATACAAACATATTTTGGATAATTTAGGACCAGTTTTTATTTTTTATATTGGTCTAAATAATATGTTCGGAGTCTATCTCTCCTTGTTCGACAGTCATGTACATGCCCTCTTCCTCATAGGTGGAATCGTGTTTGGCCAAAATGCGCAACAACGGACGCAGTTTCATCCACCATTGTTGCTTGGCTATTCTTTGCCTGAAAAAAAATATGTCTTAGTATAGAATCACTATCCATAATAATATAAATACGAAAGTGTGTTTGTTTGTTGGTTTGATCTTCAATCACGCCGTAACGGAGCAACGGATCGACGTGGCTTTGACGGACATACCTAGTTAAAGACCTGAAGAATGACATGGGCTACTTTTTATTCTGGAAAATCAAAGTCCCCACAGGATTTTTAAAAGATAAATCCACGCGAACGATGTCGCGGGTAAAAAAAAACACTTCTATTTCAAGTTCGTATAGACAGCGGATTATTTGTGCCCGAAATGACTTGAGCCCCGCTCGTGCATAAAAATGAGACAACTCTATGGCCGATCTGCGTCGAGAACAATCCTTGATTTAAGATAATCAGGCTTTTTTTTTTTTTTTATTGTTCTCTCGCACGATTTGAAGCTGCCGAAAAGAATACTCTTACAACTCGCAGTGTTTGCACTTTAATTTTATGCGAGAAGTCTCAACAGAGTAGCAATTGTCACTAAAATTTACTGTAACCACAACGCTGCGCACTGGTAGGATTCTAGATAGATTAAAAAAACTACTATGGTCTAGGTGTTAGCATGTTCCTCTGTGGGTGACAAGATCCTGGACTCAATTCCCGGATCAGGCCAAATGGTTAGGTATTCTGTTTTTCTGTCAAGATTTCTCAGTACTAGCTCGGAGTTAGGAAGTTGGCGATGTTTCACCCCGGGCCTCGGAGAGCACGTAAAGCCGTCAGTCCTCCGTCTCTCTCCGGTCGTGTCGGATTGTCGTCCCATCATGGTGTAAAATGTAAGGGAAAAGGAACTGTCCATACTTGAACACGATAATATCTCCCGCGAAAATGGTCTGGTCAAATCTCTGTGGAGGAAATTCTTGATTAAGAAAAATCAACTCACGCAAAGTTGGTCTGGGCCTTCAATTCTTCAAGAGGTGTAAACTTGTACTGCCGCTTGACGACGCCCAGCAGGCAGGCAGAGTCAGCGCCGCGCGCCGGCCCCTTTTGGATAGTTTCCACGAGCCAGTGCAGGCACTTGGCGGCCATCTTCGTCCCCATGTTGCGGTCGAACGGAGTCGGTGATCCACCTTGTTGCATGTGACCTACAAGTAAATTAAAAAAGATTCAAGTAACAAAGTTGCTTATACGCGGTCTCCACTCAAGGACTTTCCGGCTCCAACGGCCATCACCTCTACGATAGGCATGACCTGCCCACTGCCACTTCAGCTTGCTTTTTGCATGGATATAGTTAAAAACTGGAGAGTAACACAGGCTTCTTTTATCTTGGAAAATCAAAGAGTTCCCCACGTGCTTTTGAAAACCTACATCCACGCGAACGAAGTCGCGGGCATCAGCTAGTCTATAATAATAAATCCGCACTACTATTATAAATGCGTAAGTCTCTCTATGTCTGCTAGCATTTCAAGGCATTTGTTTAACCGATTTTGATGAAATGTGGGATGCAAGGGATCGATATATGCTGCATTTTAGTGTGGAAAATCAAACAATCCATACGGGATTCTTAAAACATTTAACAGATCTGTAGGAAACTAGATTGAGCCCACGACTTCATCCGCAAGGATTTAGGTTTTTTTTTTAATTTTTTTAGCATCTGGTTTGAGGAGTTAGGACCCGGAGTTCAATCGTGAACTCTTTGCTCAATACTGTAGGTAATAAAAATATATCAATCCTTCATCAACAGTTCCTGAATACCTATAGGAGTGCTGTACGGTGTACCCTGTATCATCAGGGTTAAGGAATTGGGGCTTGGAGTTCAATCGTGAAATCATTGCTTGGCTTCTACAATATCAATTCACTATCAATTTATTTATGAAGTTATAATAATATGTATGTATTTTATGAAAATTATCTTACCCAGTACATTCATTCTCGCTGTAAACAGTCCTTTCCCTTCTTCAGAGTAAAGCCGATAAATGAACTCGGTGTTATAATTCTCATTGGCCTTCTCATTGCGCAGGATCAGACCGCGCTGGATGCCGCCAGTCATCTTGGACGCGATGTGATACACGTCTTGCTGCAAGTCCTTTATGGACAACTTTTCCTCATAAATGTATGCAGCGTCCGCACCGCCGGCCAAACCTATATAGAAAACAATATAAAATTTTACCACAGAATAAATAAATTAATAGTACCTTTCAGGGACAGAAGCGTATCACTCCGCAACGACGTTATGGACGTTTTAATGAAGAAAAAGAATAGCCACTCGTGTTACAGTTCAACTCAGCCTAAATAAATGTCTCTCTTTTTATCGCGTAAAGGGTCCGTTAAAACTCGATTTTAAAAACAATCAATGTTTAGCTCTGCTCTCCGCGCCGGTCAATTTGAATGGGCTCAAATTCTTGTTTTATCTCTCCTACTCTCTCTCTCTCATAAGAGATAAAAATTACGCGAATGCCGTCCAAGGGGCGCGGTGCTGTAGCAATATTTCTCGGGTCATTGAAGCAATATTATATTTTTGCTTGACGTGACTCATCATCAAGCAGCTTGATCAAGCAAAATAAATCTACGTGCTTGACGTCAAGCCACTTGACCGTCTCGGAAGCATTAACAGCTTCCGAGACGTGCAAAACAATTAGGTCACAATCTGAACACGAGGCGTATGACTGCGCATTTACATAAACAGACCTGAGCCGGGCTTGTGTATTTAATGCTCAGGTTGAGCTCTACAGAACGCACTTTAACTTTGCTTAGACTTAAGACTGATAAAACGAAACAGCTTTAATCGCTGGCATCAATCTGTCTCGTTTTAACTGAAACTTAAGTCTGAGCAAAGTCAAAGTACGTTCTATAGATCTCAACCTTTGGATTGGACTATTTGTGTTGCGGTCATTGTAATATTAAGGATTTTGGCATGAAAGAGTTATAAGAAAGGTAACCTGCTAAGGTGGCGAGGTATCCGCAATAGCCTCCCATAGTCTCCACGACGAAGACTCGGCGCTTAGTACCCTGGTAAAAAAGATTAACATTAATATATTATGGCTAATGCTTAATGGATAAATCTATGTTTACACACTGGATAAGTTTAGCATTATTCAAGCTCTTTGGGTAAAGTCCGAATATTAAATAAATAAGTTTGGATATTTACTAAATTAAGTTTGAATATTAACTAAATTAAGTTTGAATATTAGCTAAGTTAAGCTAAATTAAGTTTTGAAGGGCGGGATATATCCCGAATATATATATGCAGAACTCGGGGTACTGAGAGCGGGACTCGGATATCTGCTCACCTGAGCCGACTGCCGTATGCGGTCGCAGATCTCAGTGATCTCGTTGAGTGCGGTGTCTGAGCCGAGAGAGAAGTCTGTTCCAGGCACGTTGTTGCTGATGGTGGTGAACAACACCACCAGCGGCATACAGAACTCGGGGTACTGAGAGCGGGACTCGTATATCTGCTCACCTGAGCCGACTGCCGGATGCGGTCGCAGATCTCAGTGATCTCGTTGAGTGCGGTGTCTGAGCCGAGAGAAAAGTCTGTTCCGGGAACGTTGTTGCTGATGGTGGCAGGCACCACCACCAGCGGCATACAGAACTCAGGGTACTGAGAGCGGGACTCGTATAGCTCCAAACCAGCTTGATATGCCTAGAAGAGACGATATTATGTATATTTCCAAGTAGTAGATAAGACATTGAGATAATTTTACAGCACAAGAAACTAAGACCGCGACCTCTGGGTGAGTACTTTCTATTCCTTTACTCTCATAGTTCCCTTCATTTCTTCTGGACATTGCGTATATGCTCTAGCCTTACATCTATAAATCACCCAGTGCGCAGGTACAAGGTCAAAGGCCTTGCAATTACCAGAAGATCATAATAACACAGGAGATAGCCCCAACTATCAATCACGCTATCATCTAGCGAAGTAAGGCGGAGTACCTACAAGTATTATTGTTACCTTCATCTTCTGCCACCAAATATATCGATGAGTTGAGTGCTGCGCAGGTTCAAGGCTGGAGGCTTTTTAACGAGAAACCAAATAAATGTAGATCGATATATCACCCACTGCGCAAGTTAAAGGTTTGACGTGACACCAACTCTAGCTTACATGAATAAAGTATCAGGAGTATATAACATAAGGGGAGCGGCGGTGTTCCCACTAGAGTTCAGGGGCGGATCAAAAAAACCGGCCAAGTGCGAGTCAGATTCGCGCACCGAGGGTTCCGTACTACAGTCGTATTTTTTCGACAAGACCTACCTACCTGCCGAATTTCATGATTCTAGGTCAACGGGAAGTACCCTCTAGGTTTCTTGACAGACAGAGAGACAGACTTTTGAGGTACGGAACCCTAAAAATTAGTGGAAAGCAACGCATTATGGTTCCTCTGGTGTTTATCATCAGGTGACCCGTTTGACCGACCCTGGTCGTTTGCTCGCTATTTATGTATAAAAAAACTATGTGACAGAAGATTTCACACCTCAAATCCACCGATGATAAGTAAGCCTTGTATGTTGAACTCCTTGATCCGGGCAGCTATCTCTGCCTTCTTGTCTCCCGGAAGGGTGCGCTTCGTTCCTAAGAACGCTCCACCTTGACCCACCCAGCCAGTCACATCGGACCTTGAAATAATAACAAATAGGTATCTTGTTAAAGCAAAATTTCTTTACCCCCTGTAAAAATATGTATGTACCAAATTCTTAGTCCACGCGGATTTAGGTTTTAAAAATCCCATGGGAACTCTTTGATTTCCTGGAATAAAAAGATGCCAGTCACTTTTCAGCTACCCAGGTGGAAAAATAACATCGATCCGTTGTTACATTGTGGTGTGATTAAAGGAAAAAACAACAAACAAACAAGTTATATAAATTGTAAGTCAATTTTGAGTTTTGTCTTTTGGCAACACGAGAAAGGTAATTGCTTTGGACATGCTTTTTTGCTAGGAGTCATAGGCAAGTCCGTCACCACTAATGTTTGTAAGGCAATTCACCGTTATCACTCACCACTCCATCTTGACAATGTTTCCGCTGATGAAGCCCTCCATGCCGTCGTGGATGCCCAGCACGGTGTCGCCGCGGTAGATGCAGTTACGCGCGAACGAGCGCACGGCCGCGTTCATGCCGCACGCGGGCGCGCCCACGTGCATCACCGCTAGCGTCAGACCTTCCTACACGAAAGCTCTTTATAATCACAATTCATGCAAATATGCACAATATAGTCACAGAAAAAAGTTTCATGTAACATTGTATTCACATAAAGCACAGGGTTCACAGGGTTGGATGAAAAGCAGATTAACAAACCAAACATTTTTGTTTAAAACAGAATTGAAAACTGAAACATTTTTTTAAAAATTTAAAACATGTTTAAAACAATGGCCGTTGTACTGTATATGTATATATTATAGCTGATGCACGCGACTTTGATCATGTGGTTTTTGGTTTCCAAAAATCGTATTGGAACTCTTTGATTTTTCGGGATAAAATTAGCCAAGTAACTCTCCAGGGCTTCAAGGACATTCATGCAAAAACACTTCAATCCATTTGTGGCATGATTGAAAGACAACCCAACAAATGAACTTGCTTCGAAGTGCTGAGCGCATAGTAATAATAAATTATTATTAAGGTTGGTGACCTACCCAGCTGACTTAGGGCCGGTTGTTTCAAACCATTGGTCTTCGTAAGATACGTTCGTTAAAATTTAACAGACGTAGACGAACTTTAACATCTGTTAATTTAGGGCGTTGCTTCATTGTACAAAAAACTGTTCGTCATTGTTATTTTGGTTGCGAAACTAACCCTAAAAATTAACTTACTTCTCCGTATCCTTGTTTTATTTCATTTTATATTAAATTATATTATAGTTGTTAATATTGCTACTTCGCATTTTAAACACTTTTTCTTTCTTACAAATTCTCTTTCATCTTCAAAAAAACTACCATTAAAAGCATTGAATTAAATTGATTCCATTATAATTTGTAAATAAAATTTTCCGTTTGTAAGAAGTATGAAGTTACGAACTGATTTGACGATCACCAATGGCGCCAACACTGGTTAACGTAAACGTAACTTTTTAACGAACGTTAGCGCTAATAGATGCTGAATCAACGCTTTTTCTTTACTTACGTGCGTTAGCGCCATATTTAAAGGTAACGTGTCCGTCAAAATTTGTTGAAACAACCGGCCCTTAGACTAAAGAAGTTTGATTTTGAAACACCTCTACAGCTCTTACGCAAGGAGGACTTTCATGACGTAACTCCACTTCATTCCTCCCCCACTGTTTTTGTACTGCGTTTAAAAAAGTTTCCCACCAAAAAATTCAAGTTCAAGTTTCAACTTTTTTAACAGATTTTCTAAGTTTTACTCACGTACAGGCCGTGAATATCTGGGAAAGGTCACTGGATATTACTAATTTATTTAACGCCATAACTATTGAAATAAGAATGACGTCACAGGTCTATATTCGTTCTTTTCACTATCACCAGTGATTTGAAAGAAAATCCTCACTGTCATCCCAAGACAGGAGTGTTCCTGAAAGCACAAAAAGAACTTACCGAGGGTTTGCCCAATTCGTCAAAGGCTTCCTTGGGTGGCTTCAGACGTGTCAACATCTTGTAAGTCTCCAAGTTACGTGCAAAGCTGCGGCCGCGCATCTGCACAGCTAGATCCCAGTTTTTGTCAGCCATAGCCTGAATAGGTACAATAAACGATTATGAAGTAAACAGAAATGTAAAAACTCTTCAGGTTTTTTAACACATTTTATTTATAAAGTACCTACTACTGCCATACTTGGATGTCTTTTGTTTCTACATTCAAATTGCATACCTTACGCATAGTACGCGACAAGTGGAGATGGCTATCGGAGAGGAAACGCCCCGCACACCTGTGCAGCCCTCACTTGAACCTGGTGCGGGTGAGCGCGGGTGAAGTGCGGGTGTGCCCCCGCCTCATACCCCGATTGCCATCTCGACCTGTCGCAGACTATAGGTAACTATAGGACAATGCTTGGCTCAAGCATCAATCTACGTGCTTGCGCGTCTCAGAAGCTCTTAAAAGCAATGTGGTTTAATAATTATTTACCTGAGCAACAGCCTTAGTTCGCCGTACGCATTCCATAAGTGGTAGCCGCACTGCTTGGTTGCCGTCCAGGGTCACCACACATGCCTCGGTTTCAGGAGTCGCCTCCATTAGAGCCATTACTGCCTCGGCACCCATGCGACAACCCTGAATAAATTAATTGAAAATTGTCTTTTCAACATTTTTTATTTTGTGACGAATTTTCCTGAAGATCTGCAGAATCAAGTCATTGACATAGCCCAAATCTTATGGCTAGTTGCAATGACAGTTGTCAAGCTATGCTTGTTGTAGTGCTTATTATTTGCTTGACAAAGTTACGAGGAAGCAACCGGCTGAACTTTCAGTTGCACACAAGATGGTACTGTATTGCATTGTTACATATTGCAACTTTTTATGATTTGAAAAAAGCAACTGCCGCGTTTCTTGCCGGCTTTTCTGGGTAGAATCATTCATTTCATTCCGAATCGGTATCCCAGGGCCCTTTTGGTTATGTGGATGAAACAATCAAGGATTCTCTGGAGACAGATGGTTGATAGCCTTTGCGTCATTTACGGTTTCGGTTTATTTACGTACCCATTCATTTTCTTACCAGAATTCTATCAAAAGCCGATGGAGATCCTCCGCGTTGAACGTGACCGAGCACAGTGATACGTGTGTCCTGCTTCAAGTTGTCCACCACCACCTTCTTCACCAGTTCCGCGGTGATCGGCTTGCCTTCGCGATCGATGGCGCCTTCCGCTACGATGATGATGTTTAGCCGCTGGCCCGACTTGCGCTCCTGGTTATTTGACAATGTGACTAATTGTGCTGTACAGATCTCTAAACTAAAATGACAGGTTTAAAACTGTTATCCCTTTCACACTGTTCCGGGAACAGTGTTCCCTGCGGAAAAGGATAGCACTAGATTTAGACCTGTCAATTTATTTCGGTTTAGGGATTGTGTACAACAGAATTAGCCATAATCATTTCATAAGCTGCTAAATACCAGTAAACTGAGTATAGATTGAATCTTGCTGCAAATCTTTATAGCAGACCAATGAGCAAATGAGTTGCGCGATATAGAAGGCAACTTGCCGACTGCCTACACAGAAACCTCTAAAAACCCCATTAAAGACTGCACCGTGAAACTTGAAGTAGGTAGGCATTCCTAATTTTCAGTTTCCCAAGAGGACCCACATACGGTTTATTCATATTTAAAATTTTAATTGATTGACATGCAAGTGTTAGAATTTACAGAATCTTTCCATCCTTACTTTAAACAAATACACATTTTAATCAATGATAACCAAGTAAAGGTTACGCAAAAAAGTAAGATTAGCTTAAAAATGAGATAGTTGTTACAGTAGCAAAAAAGATTAGACACACAACACACAATCATAAAAGAGTAGGTACGCGTACATAGTATCTAATAAAATACACATCATTTTCTGAGATGACGACAGCTTGTTGAAAGCGAGTCAAATATGTATGAATTGCCCTATTGATGTTATTATGAGTTGATTGAACCAGCGAGAGCTGGAAGTGGTTTTATTAGGTATACATTGCGTGTTATATGACGTGATCAGTGCCACTCAATTAAGTCATCATACCTGTGCTAAACGTTTGCAAAGTTTTTCAACCCACTTATTGGGAACAGGGTCTTCAGGAATGAATACTTGATCAGCCTCGCTCGCCAGAGCGGCCACTAATGCCAGATAACTGCAACAAGCAGCACCCAAGCATAATGGACCATGCATGTTATACCAATTTTGTAAAAAAAATTATAAGTAATTTGTAATTTTGACAAATTGATTACATATGTTATTGAAATGGGTTCAATACGTGAATGGAGTCCTCAATCATTCAAATTTTTCCTACAATGAAACGCCAAAAGATGTTGCCAATTCGAAAGGGAAAAAAGAAATGAAAAATAACTTAAAACATTTGAACATTTTTATGCCAAATGCTCGTTAATAAAATGAAAATGGAAATTTTGAAGTGATCCTGCTCCCACATGAAAAAGAATATTGGATTCTTGCCTCTTTGATTTTGTCACACAACTTTTTATCCCAATTGAGAGGCGCTGGATCTTCGCAAATAAAACAATATGTAGCATCCGTACTGAGTGCCGTGAATACTGCAAGAAAACTAAATAGAGACTTTAATTAAGTATGTGTATAAAAGGAACTACAGATTATATAGAGGATAATAAATCCACACTCATAACAAGGGCAAGGTGCATATAAATTAGAAAAGCTTGCCTGTTCTAACTTATCACATAGTTTATCTGGCCAGTCCACTGACGGTGGGGACTCTGGGATAAAGACAAAATCTGCTTCAGATGACAAGGCTGTGACCGTTGCAAGATATCTATATCAACAAACTTTTTATTTATTATAAAAATATTTAGTTAATAAACATAATCATGATAACTGAAATTATACACAAGATGAATTGGCTTCTTTCACTTATTAAATTGATGATTAAGTACAGCAAAATGTAGTGTAAACTCTCTGAAACCAAACCAACAATTTTCTTTTGTTATAGAGAGAGAGTATCAATGTTATGTATTGATTTGATAAATCAATTAAGCTCTAGGAACTTTTATAGGGAGATTTTTTTTAAAGGGAATAGTTTGCTGCAGGGAGTTTACACTGTAAATTATAAAGCCATGTTTACACCAACAAACGAGTTGTGAAACTAGTTTAAGATAAAACTTTATAAAATTAAAAAAAAAATTTAAACTTGTATAGTCATTGTTTCCGACATCATTTGTTTGTCTCTTGTATTAACAGATTAGTCGAACAAAAATTGTTTATTAGTTACAAGTTTTGTGTACAACTCTGTCACAAATCAACTTGTTCTTGGTGTAAACAAAAACTGACAAAAATGCATACTACATGTAGAAAACATGTTTAAGACTTTAGTGTAAATGCAATGTTATAAATACTTTGTAATAACATAATTATCATATATTTTCTTACCCACAATGTCTGCCCATAACCTCCATAATAAATGTCCTTTGATGAGAATATGCTGTACTGACAATAGCATCAATGGCTTCTATAATGCGGTGCAAAGCTGAATCTGTACCAATGGTCATGTCTGTACCACAGAAATCATTGTCAATGGAACCTACCTGTTGGATTATTAGAATACATTTTTATTCAGCAAAACAGAGAGAAAACTTGCCCGGAAGTTAAAATAACATTTTTTTTCCAAATGAGTATAGTTTGTGCACACAGTAGGTACACAGTAATAGGTACATTCGTTTGAACTAACATTTTGAATTGTAGCCCATTTCATATTCATACTAATATTTATAAATGCAAATGTGTGTGTGTCTGTCTGCTAGCCTTTCATGGCCCATCCGTTGAACCAATTTTGATGAAATTTGGTACAGAGATAGCTTGCATACCGAGAAAGGACATAGACTACTTTTTATCCTGAAAAATCTAAGAGTTCCCACGGGAGTTTAAAAAACTTAATTCCATGCGGATGAAATCACGGGCAGCAGCTAAAGCTCCATTCATACTACGGCGAATTCAGCACAGGAAAAGGAAAGTTTGCTCAATGCAATTGCGTCGACAAACTTGTATAGCTACATGTTCAAACTGTACAAGTGCAAACATCAATGCACGGATCATGCTTATGGATGTGTTTATATCGTGCTTGCAATTCACCGCAGTTCAATCAAAATTTTGAGCTTCTATGACACTAATGTGTTTTAATTTTCTATGTTTTAAAAACACATAGTATTTGTAGGTTACTGCAATTAGTTTAACATTGAAAAATATTATAGTGTTGATCATTACCATTCCAGCAATGTGTAAGTATTTGTATTTTTCTCTATGGTCCTTTGTGATTTTATTGTTCTCTAACAATTCATCAAGTAAGCTAGACCATTCTTGACGGAAGAGATTAGCTCCAGTAAGTGAACCGTCACCACCAATTACTACCAAATTAGTAATACCTCGATTCACTAAGTTATATGCAGCTTTCAGGCGACCTTCTCGCTTGCTAAAACAAGTAACAGTAAACATTTTGTACAACACCAACAGGATTGTATTTTTAGACCATTGTAGACTTCCTAAACCTAAAACCTATTTCATAAATTGGTTACTGGCAACATAAAACAAAAAACTTGCTACAAAATTATATAAATTGTTTTCAGTAAGTCTAAAATCTAAAATGAATTATTCTATTCTTCGTCTGTCTAAAATATTCTGTTCTAGTTACAAATAAATTAATAAATAAGCCTTTATTCAGACATGTTTCATTTTTACAATAATATGTTAATCACTAATAGTAGGTACAAAATTACAAATTAAACTACAAGATTTTACATATTTCTAAAGTAACTTATTTTTAACACTAATTACCATATTACATATTATATTACTTATTTATTAAGTCTTGTACTGCCTCGTAAACAATAATACTCACATAAAATCCATGCATCTAGCTGATCCTATGATTGTACCACCTTTGTGAATAATCGAGCTTACGGATGACCAGTTGGCTTCTTCGATATTATCTCCACCATCAACCATACCCTGGTATCCTTCTCTGATAAAATAAACTTTACATCCCAAGTAGATTCCCATCCGAACTACTGATCGCACAGCAGCATTCATACCCTGAGAGTCACCACCGCTTGTGAACACTGCTAGGCCTTTGCCTTTATGCGAGCCTCGCTCGATAAACCTTTGTGCGCCTGATACATCCATTTTCTTGAATTTGAAAACACCCAAATACCTTGATGCGACAATTAGGAAATTAGTAACGAAATGGTGCAACGTTGTTCTTTTGATGATTATAAATCACGTCTTATTGAAATTTATAAGCATACAGAATCTGATGAAATGGTCACAATTTAACAAAAATAAATGTTTTAATTACTTCAAGTTATTTGAACGCCGCCGGCGAAGGTGAACTTTATCATCAAGGTGACCTTTGCAGCACAGACCAAACTTTGCAGTTTGCTTTGCTTGACAGTTGACAGTTGACATTCTTGACACATGACCATCGATAATAATATGTCATGACCATCATAGATAATAGTTGATTTTGGCATAATCATTTGGTCACGTTCTAATAAGAGCTTAAATGCATTTAGCTATCTCGCTCTAACAGTAAGTGTCACAATAGGGCTACTTCTAATAGTCATTATTCTGAGGTTCTTCAACAGCAACCCACTGTTAATGTCATTCAAGTGCCAAAAGAGCCTTGTCATCACAGATATGTCCAGATTTGCAACTAGCGTGGCCCCCTCAGTCCCTCTCGCTCAAGCAGATTTTCTTACTAATTGTGAAATGTCATTCCTTCTACACTTCACGTTGTTTGTCAAATACTCACCACAACTCACGTAGAAATACATTTTGACAAACAAAAAAAGTGGCCACGGTGATAAGGACAAACATAATCATTTTGTCACGTTCTAACAAGAGCTTAAATGCATTTAGCTATCTCGCTCTAACAGTAAGTGTCTCAATAGGGCTACTTCTAACAGTCCTTATTCTGAGCTTGTCATACCTAGTGTATTGTGCAACAAGCGCGAGCTGGGCTATGAGCGTAGATAGAGTAATAAAGCTAGATAAAGGAACGTTTGCTTTTTCATTCATACTAAAAAGAGAACACAGATAAAGTTACTATGTATGTATATTATGTAATAAACGGAGACGCAGCTAACACAGTACTTTAATCTAGCTTTTTTACTCAAACTACGGCCATGAGTGAGTATTTATCTTTCAGTGAGTCACCTGCATGTCACATGTATGAAGTTTCCTCTTTGTAATTACATACTCTTTGCTCTGGTCCTACTCTGTGACTTTACCACTTTACTCATGCTTTACTCTATGCAGGCTCAAAAAGGCTAGAGTCCAGAGCAGTAAAACAAGTTTAAAAATAAAATACTCTATGCCGTAGAAAACAAATTTTACATATTTTTTATTCTATATTTTTGTGTTTTATGTTTTACAAAATGTAAAAAAGTTCGAATTCTACGAAAAGTAATAAGAAAGTTTATTTAATTTTACTTTTCTTAAATCCGAATTTGTAAAACTGATGTATAGTGTCATGTAGTGTGTTTTGCATCAAAACGATTTTATAGTTTGTGTATGGTCGTCACTTGAGCAGCCATCAAAATGTCTGCTGAATCTGATATGGAATATTCGGACAACGACGGAGATGATTACGATTATTACGGTGAACAAGACGACTGCGATATGGAAGCAGTTGATCGAAGTAAATCAGATCCTGAATATTTCGTGTTTTCGTGTCTTAGAGTGGAAGAAGTGGAGAAGTTACTAAACGAATCGATAGAACTGCTAAGCAATAGCCTTCAAATAACGCCTTCGCTGGCGAAGGTAAGACCTTTTAATCGTGCTGCCTGGATCGCTAGCTCTGATGTTACTGAGTGTCTTTAGGGAGACAAGGCAAACCCCATCAATTTTACTTGCCAGAGATGTGATAAAATTCGATATAACTCCACGAAATTTTGCCTCTACTGCCCCTATTTTTCAAGAATGAATGATAAATTGTCCCCATCATCTTGTCCCCTTTGCACCTCCAAAAATGTACCTATAGTTATTGTTAAAATTTCAAATTAAAATCATGCATCTCTAGCAGACAAGCTTGTAGAAAGGGGGAACCCTTATACCCTTCCTCCTCCACCCTGAATCTTCTCAGCCCTCAGTGGGGGTAGCACAATTCGAAACTTATATCCCTTTTTCATTTTACATTGTTCCCATTTTTTTTAAAGCTGTAGTGTAGACATTTAATATATCAATTTTTCAGGTTATGCTTCATGCATATGAATGGAATGCCCAAGAGATTATAAAAAAGTATCAAGAAAATGCAAATGAAGTGTTAATGTACAGCCGTGTGAAGCCCAGCTTGCCTTTGGTTCAGGGAAACTGCAGTCGCTCTGTTTGTGCTGTGTGTGCAAGCACTCCTCCCATAACCAAATATAGTGCCCTTGCATGTATGCACTACTTTTGTGATGATTGTTGGGCTATGCATTTTGAAGTACAAATTATGCAAGGTTTGTATGATCCTGTTTAAAAACTAATAATAGTTTTTGCATGCTTATGGGTTGATTACACCTAACGAGTACAGTGGCGAGTCAGTGTCCTCGGCTGAGTACTAGGTTGGTATAAACACTTTAACGAGTGCTCGCCGCAATTTCAAAATATGTATCGTACGTATCACAGCACTGTCTTGGCCGAGTGATATTTTACAGTCTCGCTTCACTACTCGGTAGGTGTAATCAGCCCTTAAATTACTGGCTTAAACCAGAAATGTAGAATTGGGAAATTGCAAAACACTTTTCAGTGATTATGACTTATTTCTAGTAAATCCTACTAATATTAAAAATGTGAAAGTGTGGATGTTTGGATGTTTGTTACTCAATCACGCAAAAACGGCTGAACGGATTTGCATGAAATTTGGAATGGAGATAGATTATACCCTGGATTAACACATAGGCTACTTTTTATCCCGGAAAATCAAAGAGTTCTCGCAGGATTTTTAAAAATGTAAATCTACGCAGACGAAGTTGGGGCATCAGCTAGTATAAATATAGTTTGCAAAATTTGGATTATTAAAGTTATCACTTATGGATTTTATTAAGATCATTGCTAAAAGATTCCCTAGCAAAGTAATTTGATTCAGACCAATATCTTGGTCAGTTTACTGTGTTTTGTACTTTTCATTTGTTAAACTAGGTATCCCATTCATCTTATATTCTTATGTAAAATTCTTTAGATAGTCTGTTACTTGTCTTAATAATGTTTGCTTTATTGTAAATGTGTGATTAATTTTATTAGGGTGTCACCCTAAGAATAAACATACAGGTTGATACAGAAAAAGCTGCATCAATCATTACAATCTCAATTGCTGTGATTGACTGAATTTATGGTATTTTTGGTGCAACAATGCATTTTAGCAAATAGTCGGCCAATCAGAGGTCAATGTGATTGTCACACTGTAGCTGGCAAACTACTGCCGTAGAGCCTATGATGTGTGAATGAATATGACAGCAATAATTAAACAAAGCTCATAATAGGAAAACATACAGACAAGACCATAATAAATAATTATTAATGATAAAAAAACTGAGCAGCAATGTAGGCATCTGTTATTGCTAAAAGCAAACTCTTTCTCTTATTCATTAGCCTTCCTTATAGCTTACATTTTATTCAGTAAGTAGTTTTAGTAAATACTAAATATACTTAAAAAGGGGTTTTTGTTATAGGTGTATCAAATACAATACAATGTATGGCCCAGGACTGTGAAGTGCGAGCTCCGGAAGATTTTGTACTATCTCATGTGGCTAAACCATCAATAAGGGAACGCTATCAACAGTTTATGTTTAAGGACCATGTTAAATCTCATCCACAACTTAGATTCTGTCCAGGGCCCAATTGTCAGGTATGAATAATTACCAAAGGCAAAAGGGTAATGTAAGAAAAAATATCAAGAAATTTGGCATTTTGGAAGCTACTTTTTGGGTACCTTATTGGGTGTTATTGGGTATCTTTGACACAATAACAGAAATAATTTATTGAGTAACTGTGAGTTTTCACTGACAAAACCTTTACATGAAAATGTGTTAAAAAGTCTTCTGGCAATGTATTGAATTGCAAACTCATTGTTGCACAACTTGTTGAAGAGTATTTAACATTTTACAGCTTCAAATCTGATCAATGATTACATCTATGAATTTTCCCAATTTTCTGCAGTGCAAATACAGTGTCAACAATACAATTTATAGATTTGTCGCATACTACAACCTGTCATACATTATCATGTTGTTTTTGCCGCTAACTCGTGCTAATATAAGAATGTGACAGACTGAGTTAAAGGAAATAAAAGATAAAATGCGAAAATGGTTTTAGACAAGAACAATGCATTACGCACATTCTTTTTATAATATTTATAACTATAATAATTTCAGTAAATATAAATGTAAAATTCAAGATAATTTAAAGTTACATTTTACGTTAGGGGTCTAGTGTAACCTTAGCCTGTGTTTGTAACATTCTCATGGGAGGCCTGAGTGACGACTTTGATCTTCTTATTAGAATTATTATAGATGGTTTCCGAGAAATCCGCAATTCTATTCTATTTAATGGCATAGTAGTCCAGGCCTCCATTGTAGGTAAACATGACCAACGTGATTATATTTTTAAAAGAGGTAAGTTAAAATACCTCGTTTATTTAATGATGTTTTTTATAATTGCAGTGGATTTATCAAGCTTGGGTTCGTGTAGGTGCACGCAAAGTGGAATGTAAAGGCTGTGAACTCCTTACTTGCTTCTCCTGTGGAGCTCCCCACCATGCTCCTACAGATTGTGCTACTATCCGTCGCTGGCTCACTAAGTGTGCAGATGATTCGGAAACTGCCAATTATATCAGTGCTCATACAAAGGTCTGTCAATTAATATAGTCAGGGCCAGTCCAGGGGGGCAGACTAAGGGATACCAAAATGGAATCTCGCACTGTCAGCAACTGACCTATGCAATTAATACCCTGAACAGTCAATTATTTACTATCCTGGATATAAGATGTACTACTGAATATTTTATATCTCTTCACTATCTAGTCCAAATAAACAATACAGTAAAATTCGTAAGTAGTTTTGAAAGTTATGATGACCCTTGAGACAACTCCATTCTAGAATTAGGCAGTTTTCTGCTAAATAAGAAATTATTACAAAATTGTATAATTAAAAAACTTAAATAATTTTAATACTATTTACTTAACTCTTGATTAGTTTTGCAAAAATTAACATACACAATACCTAAAGTTGATTTTAACTGTCGTAAAATCATACGACAATGAAATAGCATACACTCACACTCAACTAGCAGCTAACCAGTCAGCTTACCTACTCTAGATTTATTATTAGTAAGTAATTTATACTGCACAATAGGGTATTTTACCCTTTTTGAAAAGTGTTTTAATTTGTTCCTAAGGTGATAATAAAACTACTAAAAAATCTCAAAAATTATATTCAATTGATAAGTGCAATAAAAATGCATTTGAATTTTGTATTTCAAATTTCCCCGCGAAAACGCTAGCCGCCATTTTATTTAGGTTCATGAGCTGTCATGATGTCACACGGATTGGTAAACAACACCATTGAAATACATTATAAAGAACAACAACCCATGTGATGTCACAGTCGGATTTCATCATGGCGGCTACAGCTACGCACGAAGCGTTTCGAATATTGTAGAACAGATTTAAAAAGTAAATCTTCAAAATATATGTAATTAATAGATGATGCCCGCGTAGATTTAGGTTTTCAAATATCCCGTGGGAACTCTTTGATTTTCCGGGATAAAAAGTAGCCTATATCGTTCCCTGGGATGCAAGCTATCGCTGTACCAAATTTCATCAAAATCGGTTGGATGGATGGGCTGTGAAAGGATAGCAGACAGACAGACACACTTTCGCATTTATAATATTAGTATAGATTATAATTTTATAAACTGAAACTTAACATAGATTTTTTTCTTGCTTGGTATAAAATACCCTATTGTTCTTTTTACAGGATTGCCCAAAATGCCAGATATGCATTGAAAAAAATGGAGGTTGTAATCATATGCAATGTGGTGCTTGCAGACATGACTTTTGTTGGGTTTGTTTAGGTGATTGGAAAAGTCATGGGTCTGAATATTATGAGTGCAGTCGTTATAAAGAAGATCCTAATTTAGCTAATGATAGTCAACATGCACAGGTAATGGTTATAATTTTAGTAGTAACAAATAATTAACTATATTATATGAAAAATAAACAAATAATTCGTATCAAAAATAATATCACCCAAATCAATAATGCATTGAGGCCATGTGACTAGAATACTGGCTGCAGTACCCTGCCACTCAGCAGGTCGTGGGCAGCTGTTTGTTACTTTCAACTAACAAACAGTTGCCCACGACTTGGTCCGCGCTGGTGTAGCTTGTTTAAAAATCACAATAATAATCTTTTGTATCCTATATATTATATTGACCTCAACAATTAGTATAACAATAGGGTATTTTACTTTTTTTTAAGTGTCTTAATTTGATCCAAAAGTGATAATAAACTACCAAAAATTCACAAAAATTTTATTCGATCGATAAGTGCAATAAAAATAAATCTAACTTTGCGTTTCGAATTTTGTCGCGGAAACGCTACCGCCATCTTTTTAGGTTCATGAGCGGTCATGATATCACCCGGATTGGTAAGCAACCATGTTTTCTTAGGGAAATACATTACAACTTCAATCCATGTGACGTCACAGTAGGAATTAACATGGAGGCTACGGCTATCATGCGTTTTGGATATTTGTAGAACAGATTAAGAAGTGAAATCTTTTGAATGAATTATAAAATTCATTATTTAATTTTATAAACTGAAATCAACATTGTTTGATTGCTTATTTGCTAATACATCTTGTTTATACATTTTTAGATTTCAGCTAGCTTTGTGTAAAATACTGTATTATTCAGAAACTTGTTGTGTTGTTATTGTAAAGTAGTTTTCTTTAATTGTTCAGTTTAAAACTAACATTTGTCATTCTGGTTGTTCTAAGTGACCTGCTTTTGTATGGAAATTTTTATAAACCAGCAATTTTAAAATGAAATAATTATAATTATTACTTATCTCAAACTCACTGTTTTCAGACTTGTAAAACTTTGCAACTGAGGTATCGAATGCTTCTGCATACAAGCTATCTCTTCCAACTTTTGTTGGAATCGGTTTAGTAGGATCATAAAATAGTAACAAACAGACACTCTTTCAGATTTTTAATATTAGAGTATAACATTGTACAATATGTGTAGTACAGATAATCATTTACAAATACATCAATTTTTCTTTACAGGCAAGAGAGGCTTTAAAAAAATATTTACATTACTATGAAAGATGGGAAAATCATTCCAGGTCGTTAAAGCTGGAGGAGCAAACCCTTGCAAGCTTGAAGAGTCGAATTAATCAAAAGGTATGGGTATGTTTACTATTACTGGCCTTTTTCCATAACATCATCCACATAGATTTTTTACAGATCTTGTTATCCTATAAATATCCTGTAAATCCTTTCTTAGAAGGGGGTCTATATTATAGAAAGAACCTACATGCAAAATCTACAGCTAGGTCTCTAAACTAGAGTTTAGAGACCTAACTGATTGAGCACCTAGCTGATTGAGCTGTTGATATAATATCAGGCAGTCAATATTTGCTGTTATATAGATTTTGATTTACAAGAAGTAAAGTAGTTTATTATTTAAGGAACCAAAACGCGCGTAGAGCACAGAGTTTGTACAGTATGTGGCATAAAGTAATGTACATCGACCTTTAGAAGGAGACTGCAGATTTGTAGAGCATTGTCTCTGTCGTTGAGACCGACACAACGTCATATAGGTATGACTGACAGGGACAACGCTCTACAAAGCCGAAATGTCATTCTAATGGCCGATATACATTACTTTCTGGCGCGTGCTGTAACTTTGTTGCAACCGAGATAGAATTGAAGTAGATCAATAAAATAAAACATCTTTCAGGTGATGGCTGGCGAAGGGACCTGGATAGATTGGCAATACTTGTGGGATGCAGCAAGACTATTAAAACGTTGTAGATACACCCTGCAATACACTTATCCTTTTGCCTATTACATGGAAATTGGTCCAAGGAAAGAACTATTTGAATATCAACAGGTATGTCACAAAACGCGCCCTACTTCCATATTACTTTTACAATCATATTCGCGATCATTACTTTGAGGTCTCACAGTGCACTCGAACACACAGTGACACAGTGAGCAGATTGGTGGAACCTAGTTCCTGAGTTTGTTGTGGGCTCTTCTCAGACCTGGGCGCGTTTGGAACCCTCGTAGCTTTAGTTTTAAGTTTGCGTTATAATTATCACCACTATATCTTACAAATCTAACACCATACCAGATTTATTAGGTACCTATTTTGAATAAATCATTTGACTTTGACTTTAGTGCGTTCAAGCACACTGTGAGCCCTCATAGTAATGATTGTGCTATTATTCCAACATGCTTGACTGGATTTGAAGCAATCAAAAATCGTAATCTACTAATATCTATATTTTCCAGGCACAGCTAGAAGCGGAAATTGAAAACCTCTCCTGGAAAGTGGAGAGAGCAGAAACAACTGACAGGGGTGATTTAGAAAATCAAATGGACATTGCGGAAAAGAGAAGGACTACATTGCTCAAAGACTTTTTAGAATTTAACACTAATAGCGCCTCCAGTAGTAAAGTTTAACGAGACTAAATTATTCTAAGCTGTAATGAAACAAAAGCAATGAATGAGCACCTTGTGCTTAACATTTCAGAAAGCTAGATTTTTCTTTGCCAAAGTATATTTATTAACACTTTGCAATAAAATAGTTTAAAATGGCTTTTGAAGTTTCCTTTATACAGTACTAGTTTTTACCCGGGATTTATTATGGTTCCTTTCCGTTATTTTTATTGTATTATGCTTGTGGCATTGCCCTCTGCTTTGTGACAAAAATATTGTACTAATCGGTTTAAGTACGCGTACAGAATACAGATAGGCTGTATAGTAATATGTACTATTAAATAAGCGATTGCCTTGTTTTTGAAGCACTGACTATCGCTGTTTTGACGCTGATAGCAGTGAAAGTACTCGCTCGGAGCTGCCGGAGCGTGTGGACTGTGGAGCATGCTACATGGCTACAATTTTGACCACGCGCCCATAGAATATGGATGTCGATGTACTACTACGCACGCGCCAAAAGACCATTCGCATGGAGCCTCTATCGCTTTTACACGAATGGAGGTTCCCTGAAAAAGACGGAGATAACAATACCTCTTTGACACATAGATGTACAAGAGCGGCAACACGTTATGGTTACCTCTATGTAGTATACATAGAGGTAACCCACGTGTTACCGCTCTTGTACATTTACACATAGATGTACAAGAGCGGCAACACGTTATGGTTACCTCTATGTAGTATACATAGAGGTACCTAACCCACGTGTTACCGCTCTTGTACATTTATGTGTCAAAGAGGTATTGTTATCTCCGTCTTTTTCAGGGAACCTCCGTTCGTGTAAAAGCGATAGCTCATATAAGTCTGGCAACGTCGCTCTATCGGTGAAAATAGTGACCAGTTTAGTTGACAGATGCCCCCCTTAAGCAGACAAAACATTGGGGTTTGATGCAATATTCATTAAAAATATTTAAAAAGCACATAAGTCTGGCTCAAAAGTAAGCTTAAAAGTGAAAACAAAATGTGTGACGGTGTGTTTTTTACCTCCAAATCTACGGAAGGAGGCGTAAAAGCTCCAGAATTGTATTTTCATGGGTAAGTCTTTAATAATTATTTCATCGCTACCAATCGCGATTTTTACTCCGAAAATCGCTGAAAATTAAAGATTTGCATATTATAAGTGTAATCATCTCGTGACAAAGTAACAAAATCACGTTTCATAGCGTAATTTAATAATTATTTAATGCATTATTTTAGGCCTCATTTGTAGTGATGTGTGTACATACTTTATCGATAAAATTAAATTTATCGTTTTAATAATATTTGCATACTTTTGTAGATTTCCAAAATGTCATGAAATTAGAAATGCGTGGATCAGGGCCATAAAACGAAAAAACTGGGAGCCAAAGAAATAGTCTCGCCTATGTTCAAAACATTTCGAAAATCCAGTTAACTATATATTTGGTTTAAAATAAAGAAATTAGAATTAGATGCAGTACCAGTACATTTGAAGGATATCCTAAATAGTTAGGTACTATCAACCAGTATGTACTAAGCACTTTCAATTTGTATGTAGGTAGCCGGTAGGTGTCTACTACTAGATAAGTAGCACATTGCAATTTTCTTGATTTGACCATAGTTAAACAAAAAGAGACCAACTATTAATTTGCAGTTTTGAGGAAGTAAATTATTCCTTATGTTTTACAGATTTTTTTTTAAATTTTTGTTAAAAATGCAAAAATCCCTATGACGATCATAAGGATTTTTGCATGTTGAAAAGCATGACAAATAAAATTTTATTTCAGGTTATAAAGAAACTAAAACCACGTCAAGAGCTGGCTAATAGTGAAACCAAAACGAGTCGAACTTTATCTACCTTAGAAGCCTTGGGTCTGCTGATTGTGAATAGATACTAGGCTACCCAGGCTGGCTGCCAGGTAGGTATAAACTTTGTAACAACTAATCACTAATCCAACTCCTCAATGTCATGTTGCAAGAGTAGGCAAAGACTGTTATTGAGGATAATTTTTTATTCAATTATAAACTTTTAGAAGTTCTTACTTTTGAATCGTCAAATGCATCTATTTTTGGTCAGTAATAAGGAAAATAGAACTTACCAGGGCCACTGTAGTTCATCGTGAGTCTTATAGCTTTTTAATTTTATTACTTGTTTTTTTTTAACAGATTGTAAAGAGAGTCGCAGGGAGTCGGATGGTGTTGGCGCAAAACCGTGGCGTGTGGAAATCCTATCCTAGAGAGTATCGAGCAGCTATAATATGCCAGCTGATCTCAACTTAGATCTGATTTGTTTCACGTATAAAGACGATCCTAAAACAAGTCACATTTTTTATCTACCTACATTTGAAGCGGTGGGAAGTAGAACCAATAAATTTGAATTAATAAAAATGTGTTTCCTTTTATACTAAGTACTAGCTGATGCCCGCGACTTCGTCCGCGAGGATTAGTACCTTTCCTTTGTTACTTCTCCGTCCTTTCAAATATATCTATGAGAAAAATCAAGTCGATTGGTTGTTTAGTTAGGGCGTGAAGGAAGGACAAACACACTTTCGCATTTATAAATAAAATTAAATAAAAAATATTCGAAGAGATTTACTGTTTTTTTAATGAAAGTGTTCCGTCATCTGAACATAGAGAATTAATTTAGCTGTAATATCGATATCCTTAAAAAATTCGTCGTCCCAACCGTAGATGGGTGCACACAGTGACAAAATGACGCACGCACCAGCACGCACAAATAAATGAATTGACACGCATTTGGAGCTTAGTATCCATCCAGGTAATCATTCATCTAAGGTATACTATCTCTATGGTTCGCACCTTCGCACTGATGTCAATAGTGCCAACATAGACGACAGACAATATTTCTATGACGACCGTGATGACGACAGACCACCGACTGACAGACCTAGCAGCTAACAAAATGTCATGGTACAGCCAGATGCCTGTGGTAAATAAATAAGAATAACATAATCATTCAAATTCTTTGCATAATATACAGCAAACAGTACAGATGGTGGTACCGTCAAACTATGACTACTTGAATCCAGAGCTTGATTGTAGTCTCTACTCAAAAAAAAATACTCGGTGATCTGTAAGGTGTTTCTACTCTACAAGACTCAAAAAGGCTAGAGTCCAAAGCTGTAAAACCAGTTTAAAAAAAATCTACTCTACTTCATTCAACCGTAGTCTGAGTTCAACAACTTAGATAGAGTAATAAAGCTAGATAAAGGAACGTTTGCTTTCTCATTAACACTAAAAAGAGAGCACAGATAAAGTTACTAATGTGATAAACAGATAATAATAATAATAATAATAAAATAGTCATTTATTTAGGCAACTTGAACCCATTTGGACATACATAAAAGTAAATACAAATACAAATGTACAATTGTTAAAAATAATAATGATAAAATGAAAATAATAAAGTTACAAAATATACAATAATAAAATTAAAATTAAATTAAAATTAGAGATTGCCCCCAAATAGGAGGTTCGTACTTTATTTACGGTTATTGTCACGATGTACGGCAAGCCAGTACTTCAGTATGGGATTCTCAGGGCACTCAGAGCATACCCTGAGGACCTCGTTTTGAGAATCGCGGATGCGGGACCAAAATGCCGCAACACGAGATCTAACAACCGCGAAATAATCGGGCACTCTGGCGTCAGCAAACATGCCCGACGCACTGCAGTATTTAGGCAGTTTCATCAGAATGCGGTATGCGTTATTATACTGCACTCTGATGCTGCTACGTGCACTTTTCGTGGCGTTGAACCAAAGCTGACACGTGTAGAAGCATTGACAATATGCTCTAAACAGCGTCAGCTTCGCCTCAGGACTGCACCGTGCAAACCGACGTGCGAGCATATTACACCGAACAGCCAGAGCCCTCCTTTCGCGTTCTATATCGCGGTTATCACGCAAGTCCTCAGTTAGGATATGCCCCAAGTACCTGAACTGATCCACCCTTTCAATAGGTACACCATCTAAAAAAACCTTCGGAATCCTCTCCGGACCTCTACCTGAGCGGAATAACATCATCTCCGTCTTTTTAACATTATACTTCAGGCCGTGATCCCTTGCATAATGCTCGCAGATGGCCAATAATCTTCTAAGTCCCCTGATTGAGGGACTTAGAAGTACCATGTCGTCAGCGTAGCTTAAATTATTCAGGCAAGTTGTACCTATGTGACAACCAATCCTTGTACTTCTAAGTTCCTCAATCAGATCGTTTACGTATAAGCTAAAGAGGTCCGGAGAGGTCAGCCCACCTTGACGTACGCCACACTCTAATATATAGTCATTAGAGATGGCGTCGCCCCATTTAACAAAGTTTGTCTGATTTTCGTACCAGTATCTCAACAGGTCTACAGTCTTACTGGGTACATTCGATGTTGTTAGTTTTTGCCAAAGTCGCTGGTAGTTAACTAGGTCGAAGGCGCGGCTTAGGTCTAAGAAGCAAGCATAAACCGACGTACCTCTGTTAGTGTAGTAGTTAACTGTTGATTTAAGACTGAAAACTGCAGAATCTGTTGAGAGTCCAGAACGAAAACCAAACTGCGTGTCGTCAACCTTTATGTTACCTTTCATACTTGGATGTAGTAGCCTTTCCAGAATTTTACCTATAATGGTCCCTAAAGAAATCGGCAGGAACAGAGACGCAGCTAACCTATTTTTTGTCCCTTATCGTGTAACCTATTTTTTTACTTTAGTTGCAAAACAAACTTTGAGAATTCGTGGCGTCATTGTATTTATCATTAGTTACCTACTATTTACTTTTTTGTACTCAATCTACGCTCAACAGTCAACACCACAGACCAATAACATCAACACCACTTACCACTTAGGCCCATAGATTAGGCCACTTACCCTCAGAACAAGGACTGCACTTACCAGTCACCAAGTAGTACGTAGTATCCCTATTAATCTGTGGTAGTAGACTACCAACACTCAAGTCAGGCTCTATGCTCTTAACAGATAGAACTAATGGGGCCGATTCTCTAGTACACAATCTCTAAACTAAACTAAATTAACAGGTCTAAATCTAGTGCTTTCCTTTTCCGCAAGCAACATTATGAAAGGGATAGCAATAGATTTAGACGTGATATTTTAGTTTAGTTTAGAGATTGTGTACAAAGGAATTAGCCACAATGTTGTTTAGTATAAAAATCACTATAATTTTAGTTTGTGCAATTAGAACTAGATGGCGTTTTATCAAAAAAATAAATTACGGTACGACAAGGCTATCTTGGCGCGTGGCGAAATTCAGAACTAACGGTGCCGTCATGTGTCCCCTTTGTCCTTGTTTGAATATTCCTTGGATGAATAATGGAATATTCTAAGACATTTCTAAGCCTTTGTTCTCCAACCCCCCTGTCAATGTCAATCAAGTGGCAATAGAGCCTTGTCGCACTGTAGTCTGGTATCTCTACGCAAAAAGTTTTATTTACTACTAGGTGCTACTAGCCACAGAACACTATTACTCCTATGCTACTAGCTGAAGCCGGCGACTTCATCCGCGTGGAATTAGGTTTTTAAAAATACTGAGGGAATTCTTTGATTTCCCAGGATAAAAAGTAGCCTATTTCACTCTCGGTCTATATTTATACCCATAGACTATACGTATAGTAACGTACGTACTTAATATACATATGCAAAAATCACGTCAATCCGTTGCACGTTGCGACTTGATTGAAGGGCAAACCAACAAGCAAACACACTTTGGCATTTATAATAAGGGTACTATAGCAACCTTGACATGACATCCATGTTTGTGCTACATTTTAGTTTTCGCAGTGTTACTGCATCCGTGATCCATCCATTCAACCTTTGTAGAAGTGTACTGCTGGGATATTCACTTATAAAATGCTAAATTCAACATAATACCTATATAGATGATGCAGTACAAAAATCATGTGTAAAGAAGAAATAAAATTTAGTTTTAAATAATAATTAATTACGGTTTTTGTTTTAGTACCTCAACTTTTAGTACTGAAAGTAGTTACTTCTTTCAATGTATAAAATAATAAATAATGCTGCACATGTGTTGTACGTATAGCTATATAGATGACCTTAAAAAACTAGTATCCAAGGCCGGGAAAATTAAAAATAAATTATATACAATAGTTACTGCAATTAGAAACAGATGGCGCAACTACGAAAGATTAACTGACATCTCTATGTACTCTGTGACTCAAGTCTCAAGTTGTGAGTTGTGAGTAGTGACATGAGTCGTCCAAAATGGCGACCACGAACGACTCGAAGGCGCCTTTGCGCCTTGTAAAAAGAGTACAGTTTGGAATATTATCTCCAGATGAAATCGTAAGTTATGTGAACTTATGTGTTTAATGTTTTACTGATGAAATAAATTGAAGTTGGCGAATATTAGTTTCATTTATTGGATAAATTGTAATGTTGTGCAAGGGTGCTTCTACTTCGCCTGCGTCGTTTTCCTGTTCTGTATCTATTGCATTGTTTTTATATGATTGAATAATAAATACTTAAGTTCTAAAACATATCGTATATTTTATATTGTCTTAATTAATAACCCATTATTATTTCAAGCGATTCTAATGGTTCTGATCTCTGTATCACTTTCACTAGCTGTAAAGTTTGAGGTTCTTGGAAAATATATTGTTTAATTTCCAGCGAAGAATGTCAGTCACAGAAGGGGGTATACGTTACCCGGAAACGATGGAAGGTGGAAGGCCGAAACTTGGAGGTCTTATGGACCCTCGACAAGGGGTGATAGACAGAAGTTCAAGGTGCCAGACTTGTGCTGGTAATATGACAGAGTGTCCAGGACATTTCGGCCACATAGATTTGGCAAAACCAGTTTTTCACATTGGTTTCATAACAAAGACAATAAAAATATTGAGATGTGTCTGTTTTTATTGCTCCAAACTGCTCGTTAGCCCGGTAATTATTGCTATTTTATTTTTGTTAATACTTAATATTTATTTTAAAAATATTTAGGTATTTTATAAATGTTTTATGTGAATATGTTTGGCAGTAAATAATACTTGTTTTTACATTTCAGACAAACCCAAAGATCAAAGAAGTCATTATGAAATCAAAAGGCCAGCCTCGTAAACGTTTAACATATGTTTATGATTTGTGTAAGGGTAAGAATATTTGCGAAGGTGGTGAGGACATGGATATTGGCAAGGAAGGGGAGGAGGGTAAAAAGAGTTCAGGTCACGGGGGCTGTGGGCACTACCAGCCGTCCATAAGAAGGCAAGGCTTAGATCTCACAGCGGAATGGAAACATGCCAATGAAGATACACAAGACAAAAAAATCCTCATAACTGCGGAGCGAGTTTATGAGATTTTAAAACATATTACAGGTATATTATATAATGTATGTTGTAAAAAAAATTTACTATTGTTGTTACTAAAGAAGTTTATATTTACCTGGAAACAGAGGTTATATATAAGAAATACTTATGCACCGAAATGTTGTTGTTAACAAAAATAGCCACATACCACTCTGTAGGGATGTGTAAATAATTTCCCACCCAGCCCTATGGATAAGTCACTACCCCAAGGAATAAGTGGCAAAAATTCAACTTTTATCTACCTTACCAGGCAGTTACCTTGGCAGGGACAAGTGGTACAGGCCTGCAACCAACATTCTATCTTAAGAGTTGTCTCAGTGAAATGGTACCTATATCTATAGTTTTTTTTTTGTTGCTTGTCCTTGTTATAATAAAATATGATGTACACTGTACACATGTTAAATACTATAATACTGATGAAAAATGAGGTTTCAATGATATATTCATGACATATTATAGTATTTCTGTATATTCATATATTCTGGAACAAAAGAATATTTAGTACCAGTAGACTGAACAGTAGACCCATAGGTACAGTGTTTACATATTACATAAGTGTTTTTTGGAAGATCATTATTTATTAAATTAATTATGTTTGAAACCTTAAGACCTGAGCTTTTTCACTTTTTTTTGACTAGGCTATCACAGATTTTATACCTAAAGCCTGAACTATGTATTATATAATAACTTGATAACTTGTCACTCCCTAAGCATGATGCTGTGTTTACCTATAATTAGCGAAAGTATTTTGTAAAATTAAAATTGTTATTTATGTACCTAAATGTTATATATAAAAAATATATATAATATGCTAAAGTATTGAAACTATCTTAAGTGATATTCATTGTAAAAATAAATGTCTGTAGCTGAACTCACTTGTAAGATGGAATAGGTATGCCCATTTTTTTCCAAAGGGCCTTTGATAAATATAAAATCAAAATTGAAAATGAATTGTAAACTATTTTTATAAATAAGTTTTAAGATAACAAGAGCTTTTTGTTCTAGATGATGAATCCTTTATATTAGGTATGGATCCTAAATTTGCCAGACCTGACTGGATGATTGTCACAGTTCTTCCAGTTCCACCTTTAGCTGTAAGACCAGCAGTTGTAATGTTTGGATCAGCTAAAAATCAAGATGATTTAACTCACAAACTTGCAGATATCATCAAAGCTAATAATGAATTGATGAGAAATGAACAATCAGGAGCGGCTGCTCATGTTCTTACAGATAATATCAGAATGTTACAGTTTCATGTTGCCACATTTGTAGATAATGACATGCCTGGAATGCCAAAGTAAGTAGGAACCAAACAAAATACAGCATGTTATGTTACGTCAGAACTTCAGCTATGGGGACATGCCCTGTATGTCCAATACCTCATTTTTAATCAACAGAGTTGATCACATTTGGTTCCAGTTGCTCAAGGATGTAGTAATGTCAAGTTCAATTAATTAGTTCAAAAATAGATTAGATAATTACATACAAAACTTGAAGCACAAGTAATATATTACAGTATAGTATGTGACAGGTTGAAATAGCAATCAAATCTCAACCTGTAGCGGACTATAGAAGTATCAGAAAAAGCTGCTTAGTCTACTGTAAACAATAATATTAAAATTGCTTATGTTTTTAGGGCCATGCAAAAATCAGGAAAACCATTAAAGGCGATCAAGGCACGATTAAAAGGCAAAGAAGGTAGAATCAGAGGAAATCTTATGGGAAAGCGTGTAGACTTTTCAGCCCGTACTGTCATCACACCCGATCCTAACTTGCGTATTGATCAAGTAGGAGTACCCAGGTCCATTGCACAGAATTTAACTTTCCCGGAATTAGTTACACCTTTTAATATTGACAGGATGCATGAGTTGGTTCGTAGAGGAAACGCACAATACCCAGGAGCTAAATATATAGTTCGCGATAATGGTGAACGAATAGATTTACGATTCCATCCCAAACCATCAGACTTACATTTGCAATATGGATACAAAGTTGAACGTCATTTGAGAGATGATGATTTGGTTATTTTCAACCGACAACCAACTCTGCATAAGATGAGTATGATGGGTCATAGGGTCAAAGTTCTGCCTTGGTCAACATTCCGTATGAATTTAAGTTGTACTTCGCCATATAACGCTGATTTTGATGGGGATGAAATGAATTTACACGTACCACAATCCATGGAAACTCGTGCTGAGGTAGAAAACATTCACATCACACCGAGACAGATTATTACTCCACAAGCAAATAAACCTGTCATGGGAATTGTGCAAGATACACTAACAGCTGTAAGAAAAATGACCAAAAGGGATGTATTTCTCACCAAAGAACAAGTCATGAATCTGCTTATGTTTTTGCCAACATGGGATGGCAAAATCCCTCAACCATGTATTTTGAAGCCTCAGCCACTTTGGACTGGGAAACAAATATTTACATTGATAATTCCTGGAAATGTTAATATGGTTCGAACACATTCCACACATCCAGATGAAGAAGATGATGGGCCTTATCAATGGATCTCTCCCGGTGACACGAAAGTCATTGTTGAACATGGTGAATTGCTTATGGGGATATTGTGTAAGAAATCTCTTGGTGCATCTGCAGGTTCCTTGCTGCATATATGCATGTTGGAATTAGGACATGAAACTGCCGGACGTTTTTATGGTAACATTCAAACAGTTATTAATAATTGGCTGCTATTGGAAGGTCACTCCATCGGTATTGGAGACACCATTGCTGATCCACAGACATATCAAGAAATTCAGCGTGCTATCGTAAAAGCTAAAGATGATGTCATAGAAGTAATTCAAAAAGCTCACAACATGGAGCTAGAACCTACTCCTGGTAATACTCTCAGGCAGACATTCGAAAATCAAGTGAATCGTATATTGAACGACGCTCGTGACAAAACGGGAGGCTCTGCTAAGAAATCACTCACAGAATACAATAACCTCAAAGCTATGGTGGTTGCAGGGTCCAAAGGATCAAATATTAATATTTCTCAGGTTATTGCTTGTGTGGGGCAGCAAAACGTAGAAGGAAAGCGAATTCCATTCGGTTTTCGTAAAAGGACCTTGCCACACTTCATTAAAGACGATTATGGTCCTGAATCAAGAGGTTTCGTAGAGAACTCGTATCTTGCCGGTTTGACTCCTTCCGAATTTTATTTCCACGCCATGGGTGGTCGTGAAGGTCTTATCGATACTGCCGTAAAAACCGCTGAGACTGGATATATTCAGCGACGTTTGATAAAGGCTATGGAGTCTGTAATGGTACATTATGATGGCACAGTTCGTAATTCGGTAGGACAACTAATTCAATTGAGATATGGGGAAGATGGTTTAGCGGGAGAAACTGTAGAATTCCAGAATCTTCCCACAGTAAAGCTGTCTAATAAAGCATTCGAAAAGAAGTTCAAATTTGACCCAACAAATGAAAGGTATCTAAAGAGAATCTTTAATGAGGATATAATAAAGGAATTAACTGAGTCAGGGTATGTCATTAGTGATCTCGAGAGTGAATGGGAACAGTTGTCTAAAGATCGAGAAGTATTGCGGCAAATTTTCCCAAGTGGCGAGTCTAAAGTTGTATTGCCCTGTAACTTCAGAAGAATGATTTGGAATGTACAAAAGATTTTCCATATTAACAAGAGACTGCCTACTGACTTAAGTCCTATTAAAGTTATACAGGGAGTTAAAGAGTTATTGAACAAATGTGTGATTGTGGCCGGCGATGATCGCTTGTCTAAACAAGCTAATGAAAATGCTACTTTACTTTTCCAATGTTTAGTAAGATCAACACTATGTACTAAATTTGTATCTGAAGATTACAGACTATCAAGTGAAGCTTTTGAATGGTTGATTGGAGAAATCGAAACACGTTTCCAACAAGCGCAAGTGAACCCCGGCGAAATGGTCGGCGCTTTGGCCGCTCAATCTCTTGGAGAGCCTGCTACTCAGATGACATTGAATACTTTCCATTTTGCTGGTGTGTCATCGAAAAACGTAACCCTCGGAGTACCACGTTTGAAGGAAATCATTAACATTTCAAAGAAACCTAAAGCGCCTTCGCTTACCGTTTTTCTTACTGGAGGTGCAGCCAGAGATGCAGAAAAAGCCAAAAACGTCTTATGTAGACTGGAACATACAACTTTGCGTAAAGTTACTGCAAATACTGCTATTTACTACGATCCTGATCCACAAAATACAGTTATTGCTGAAGATCAAGAATTTGTCAACGTTTATTATGAGATGCCAGATTTTGATCCCACAAAGATTTCTCCATGGCTGTTGCGTATTGAATTAGATCGTAAGAGGATGACGGACAAAAAATTAACTATGGAACAAATCGCGGAAAAAATAAACGCTGGATTCGGAGATGATTTAAATTGTATCTTCAATGACGACAATGCTGAAAAACTCGTGTTACGTATCAGAATAATGAATAATGAGGAAAGTAAATTCCAGGACAATGATGAGGAAACTGTCGATAAGATGGAAGACGATATGTTCCTCCGCTGCATCGAGGCTAATATGTTATCAGATATGACTCTGCAAGGAATAGAAGCGATAGCCAAAGTGTATATGCACTTGCCTCAAACGGAAGCGAAGAAGCGTATCACGATTACGGAACAAGGAGAATTTAAAGCTATTGCAGAATGGTTGCTGGAAACAGATGGTACCTCATTGATGAAAGTTTTGTCGGAACGTGACGTCGACCCAATAAGAACATTCAGTAACGACATCTGTGAAATATTCCAAGTACTCGGAATTGAAGCGGTGCGAAAGTCGGTAGAAAAGGAAATGAATGCCGTCTTGCAGTTCTACGGTCTATACGTGAACTATCGGCACCTTGCTTTACTTTGTGACGTCATGACAGCTAAAGGTCATCTTATGGCTATCACTCGTCACGGTATTAACAGACAAGACACTGGAGCATTGATGAGGTGCTCTTTTGAAGAGACAGTAGATGTCTTACTTGATGCTGCTAGTCATGCTGAAGTAGATCCTATGAGAGGTGTATCCGAAAACATAATTATGGGACAATTACCTAGAATGGGAACTGGTGTGTATGAAAATGATTTTATTTAAATGGCTAAGTAACTGTTTTTTTTTTTCAAGGAAATCTAATATTTGATGTTTTTCAGGCTGTTTTGATTTGCTACTTGATGCTGAGAAATGTAAACATGGAATGGAAATGGGTGGACTCACAGTAGGAATGGGAGTTGGAGGCGGCATGTACTTTGGTGTTGGTACTCCTTCTATGACTCCTCTGATGACACCCTGGTCTAATCAGAACACTCCTGGATATGGTAGCAGTGTTTGGTCTCCTGGTCAAGGTAAGCATAGTTAAAGTATTGTTAAAGGAGGATGGCAATTTTAGTATGGACCCTGGCGTGGTAACCAATAGAGTTCTAATGTATGTTAGTTTACTGCTTATAACCTACAGTTACTGTAACTCAATAGTTTATGTCATGAAACCACGAGTCGAGGACTTAAAAAGTTAATTTTATTTGTGACGATTTAAAGTGTGTGTTATTTGAAGTGATACCTGATAGAACCTTTGCGGGGCGGAGCGCGGAGAGGCCGAACTTGATTGCAATGCAAGTTACAATGTTGTATTCTCAGGTACATGCAATGGGCATACAAACCAAAAAGATTTATGACATCAGTGAAGGGAAGCATTATGTACTGGTAATATAAGCGGTTTATAGTTGAACTACTTATAAACTTACAACTAATACTATTAATGAATGCAGGTAGTTGTGGTACTTGCAGGGGTCATAATCTCTTTTCTCCGGTGGTTTACAGCGTTTTGCCTATATTAAAAATTGGAGCATATCATAATATAAGCTTTCATTTCATGGGCAAGTAGTTTTTTTTGGATATGCTGGCCTACTTGTTCCATCCTCCTTTGTGCAAATGAAATTCCTGTGTAAATCCTGTACCTACTGTTAAGTACAATGCAATACAATAATACATGATTGTTTTTGCTTTCAGTTGGAAGCAGTATGACTCCTGGTGGTCCGTCGTTCTCACCGTCTGGAGCTTCAGATGCTTCGGGTCTATCTCCGGCGTACAGCAGCTCATGGTCGCCTCAACCTGGATCACCCGGCTCGCCAGGAGCTCCCTTGTCACCTTATGCTTCACCTGCTGGGGCTTCACCGTCGTATTCTCCAACAAGTCCAGTATATGTTGCGGCCTCGCCTAGCCTCACTCCGACATCTTCACACTACTCGCCAACTAGTCCGTCGTATTCTCCGGCATCTCCGAATTATTCTCCAACGTCGCCTAATTATTCTCCGACGTCCCCTATATATTCGCCGACGTCTCCCGGTTACTCACCGACATCGCCAGGGTACTCCCCTACGTCTCCATCTTATTCGCCAACATCCCCGAGCTATTCACCTACATCTCCAAGCTATTCCCCAACGAGTCCAGCGTATTCACCTACGTCTCCCAGTTACTCTGCCACTTCTCCCAGCTATTCACCAACTAGTCCATCTTATTCGCCGACTAGTCCATCCTATTCACCTACAAGTGCGGCCTATTCGCCGACATCTCCTGGTTATTCCCCCTCCTCACCTAGTTATTCACCAACTAGCCCTGCTTACAGCCCAGCATCACTCAGCTATTCACCATCTTCGCCAAATTTCACACCAGCTGCACCGGCGTATTCGCCCACAAGTCCGTCATATTCTCCAACATCGCCGGCATATTCGCCGACTTCCCCGAGTTACTCGCCGTCGTCACCGCAATACTCACCGTCGCCGAGCTATTCGCCGACATCACCGTCGCATGCGGGAGGAAGTCCTACTTATTCACCGACAAGTCCACAATATTCGCCAAAGAGTCCTCAATATTCGCCAACCAGTACGGCATATTCTCCGTCATCACCGCAGCACCCAGGAAGTACTAGGTATTCACCTTCATCACCAAATTACTCGCCTTCGTCACCAAATTACTCCCCTTCGTCGCCCAGCTATTCACCATCATCGACCAAATACTCTCCAACTTCACCAACATCACCACAGTACACTCCAACGTCTCCGACATATTCTCCTACTTCGCCAGCTTATTCGCCGTCATCAGTTGGCCCATCAACTTATTCGCCCACATCACCTAATTACTCGCCCACATCACCTTCACATGACGATGGTGATGATTAGAGCTTAGGTTAGGTATTAATTATTATTGTAAGTTAAGATTTAAAAAGATGTTTAAAACAACAACAAAAAAAAAAATATTTTTTGACAAAATATTGATGTTAGAAATAAAGTGTATACATAATTTCATTAAAATTAAACTATTTTAATATAATATAATCTTTACTTTTATTTATAAAAAATATAGTATAAGCTACCCTTTTGGAAAACGTATGCTAGTGCCCTAATATTCAATGTTTTTTTAAAGTTATTTGTACTCAGCCTCACTAACGTTAAAAGAATTCGAGCGTCGCAACTAGAACACAATAGCGTTAAAGTAAAATGAATCTGAAGGGCCTTGATTTAAAGTCAAAAATTTTGTACCACTGATTTTGATATCTAGATAGTATGCCAGTTTATTTTGATTTCTGGATAGATCGGAGATGTATGGATGAACTTAAGCTTTAAACTAAAGACGTTAAGGTCCATTTTACTTTGACGCTTAAGTGATTCGATGCTCAAATTCTATAAACGTTGGTATAGATGATTAAATATTAACTGGCGTATTTCCACTGAGACTCATTAACAATAACAATAGGATTGTCGTGGCGGGTGAATTCAAAAGTATCATCAATAAGTAAGTATCAACATAATTATTATTTTTGTAAAAAAAATTATAGAGATTCGCTCGCCTTAAAAACGAGATTAGCCGTAGCAAAGAGTCGAGGCGACGGTGCCCAGTGCCACTCATCTATTTTGTGACTGGTGACCATTCCGCCTCCACTCCTAGCAGTCGGCGCATTTATTAAACGTTTCAAAATGAGAAGACCATAGGCCAGTGCCCTGTTTATCAAACATTACAAGTCTACAAGCTCACAAGTTACAAGTTACAAGAACTTTTTTACAAACTCTTGTAAATTATGTTTATCAAATAATTTCACAAAACTTGTAGGATTTTACAAGACTTGTAGAACTTGTATTTTTAATTTATACACTTTATTTTTGCTAAATTGCAAATCAATTTTTCAACCGTAATAAATGTCGATAAAATAGAAATTACGGTACCATAACTAGTCAAGTTATTGTTAAAAATAAAACTTTTTTTCAAATTATTTAATTTTGTGTTAAATAACCTATTTGTAAAACCTATTGCTTCTTATTTTATTTACCTACCTACTTTTATTTATTCTATTTCGGTACCTACACCAACAGGAAGTACCTATACTATACATTATTTTTCATGAATTAAGGTTAGACTTAAAATTTGGAAAAATAGATAGGTAGACTTTAAAAAATTTCGCTATTCGAATTACACCGCAAAAAATGGCGAAATCTGATGCCAAAGTTACAATTATTCTTCAATTCGTGACAAAAAAGATATTTTATTTGGCGCATTTACTGATAAATTATCTAAAGACCAAAAAATAGCAGAGTGGAAAGAGATACTATTGCTATGTCAGTCGCTTGGACTTGTATCTGCCGAAAAAGATAATCCCAGCGTACTCGTATGTACATGAGACACGTTTTGGTCAAAATTAAGAAGAGCAGCATGGATAAGTTTAATAAAATTACACCTTTGAATTATTGTATAGTTATTTTACCTATTTACTACTAGGTACTAGAAAATTTAATTATTCTTTTATACAATATCATATTTGCATACAACTTGTAAAATAAATTAAGAGTCAACGGAGGCTCTCCAACTTTTTCGTTACAAGTTACAAGCTACAAGCTACAAAGGCATTTTTGATGAACAAAACCACAAATACAAGTGTGAAAAACACTTGTATTACAAGTGATATTACTCGTAGCTTGTAGTTTACAAGTGTAGTTTTGATAAACGCATTCTTGTAAAAATGCACAAATTTACAAGAGAAACGCTTGTAATACAAGACTTGTAACGTTTGATAAACAGGGCACAGGTAGTTCGTAATTTGCGGAACAGCAACAATTTTTTTAAGTTTTATTGAAAAAAAATCAAAAACATCTCTCATTTAGTTAATTAAGTTTGACATATTAATTTTAGTAAAGCCGTGCTCTTCTTACTTGTAACGAATGTTATTTTTGAAACGCCTGGCGCCATCCAGTAGATACGGGTTATTCCCGTTGAGTCACACCCCCGTGTGTAACACTGTGACACAAGGTGCCAACAATTTCTAAACATTCCCGTTGAGTAACACTGTTACACAACGGGAATTTTTCGAAATTGTTGGCACCTTGTGTCGGGTTATTCCCGAAGAGTCACACCTCCGTGTGTAACACTGTGACACAAGGTGCCAACAATTTCAAAACATTCCCGTTGAGTAACACTGTTACACAACGGGAATTTTTTGAAATTGACGGCACCTTGTGTCGGGTTATTCCCGAAGAGTCACACCTCCGTGTGTAACACTGTGACACAAGGTGCCAACAATTTCAAAACATTCCCGTTGAGTAACACTGTTACACAACGGGAATTTTTTGAAATTGACGGCGATGGATGTCGCGACTCGCATCGTGCGATCTGCGTCTGCCTCTTGGGTGGGTGCCTACTGAGGCTTTTTATACTTGCACAATATGAAAATATCAAGACCTTTATAAATTGGAAATAGATATTTAATTTTAATATTTCTATTGTACCGGTAATATACTTATCTGTTTGTGGTGATTTCAATAAAGATTAAGAACATTAAAAACTAAATTTGTTTAATTTTTGGTAATGAATTTCGTTAATATTATCATACGTAGGTACTTTATTATTCCCTAGACTAAAGGGCCTAGCTAGAGGCATCGAAATGGAAATATCCAAGTAGCTACATGCTGGAAGAGGTGTGCTTTAGAAAATGACAGTTATTTTTTGAATTTAGTTCCGAGCAAGGAATATACCTACTACTCTCTAGAGATTTTGGAGTAGGTACGGTCACATGACTGCTGCTATCGGCACCAAAATGGCGAAAATCAAGTTTGCTTCAAAAACTGGTTTTCAATCGCAGCTCCAGCGAACTAGTATTAATAGAGGTCAGTGAGGTATAGGTAGGTACCTACAACAGCTTCCTGATCTGGGTCAAATGGGGATTGTTTTATCAAGTCCGGGCCAATTAAATAGTCGTTCTTGAAGTTAACCGCAAAACACGTCACACACACGGTACACATGCGCGTGGAACAATACCTGCGCGAGCTTGCACTCGCATCAAAGGTCAGACGCGAGTATTTAGCTGTCGGGAACAATTTGTCAAAGTGCAAACTTCGCAGGCTACGACACGAGTTTTTGGTCGTCAATGTTCCGCACACGCAGATATCTTGACGCAGGATTAAGGGTGGATAATAGGTAAATGATACACAATTTGTGTTTAATTGAGAATTTTATAAAAAAACAAAGAAATACACTAAACCGATTTGAAATAGGAATGAATTCTGAACTAATACAAATGCTAATTAGTACTAGGTACCTAGGTACCTATTTAGTATAAGTAGGTATAAACGCTTCATTGGAACTTGGAAGATTCTTATCACAAATGGTGGTTTAATTTTATTTTATTATGAACTAGCTGATGCCCGCCACTTCTCGTCCGCGTGGAATTAGGTCTTTAAAAATCCCGTGGGAACTCTGACTTTCCGGGATTCCTCGCTTAGTGTAAAATATCGTATTCAAAGGCCTAATTGACTTCATACCTGTTCATTAGTTTCGGCGTGATGCGCGAACAGACATATAGCCAATTTTTTTAAAATAAGTATCTACCTCTACCTACTGTTTTGTATTCTGTAGGTAGCGTATCGTTAATAGAACTTCCTCCGATTAAAATTTTCAAAATACAATACTGACTTAAAAGTCTTAGCTATTATATTTTAATGTAGGTACAGAAATCGTTCAGTTACAATTTATTTACCATGTAAGTAGGTACCTTAACTTTGAAATTGTAAATATTACAGCTAGCCTTATCTAATTACTATACAAATCAAGCCCGCGTGGAATACTTTGCAATGTCTAATGTGTTTAAATTTATTAAGAGGCCGCTTACATTTTCACGCAAACATCTAATATTTTAAGCTCTTATAATCTTATTTACCACCCTACCTAGGAAAGATTTTCTTAATATTATTGATTCGTATTGACATTAAATTACCGTAGGTACCTGTACCTACCGTCCAGAAGAAGGGGTTGTAGGTTGTACCTATATAATTTTACTAAGTATTTTTATTTAGTATCTATACATTTAAGTACCTACTAAGTTCATTTCTACTGCTTAATGTTGGTTGGTACCTGCCGATATCGATGAAATTTGGTACAGAGTTAGCTTACATCCCGGGGAAGAATATAGCTCGTAGTTCGAAGAGTCCTCACGGGATTTTTACAAAACCTAAATCCGCGCGGACGAAGTCACAGGCATCATCTAGTATCTAATAAGATAGTTAGGTACCCTACAGTAGGCTTAACTTTGCTGGTATATTACTCACTGAAATAAATACAATTATTATTAATCGATTAGGACTAGGTACTTATTTGTGCAGCACATACATATAAACATCAAACACAGCCATTTTATATATTTCTACTTATTAGTTTTATGAAATAAGATAGTTATTAGGTACTTATTTTTTTACCTACTTTACCTACTTTACCTACTTATCTGATCTCCTTAATCTAATTGTCTAAGTATTGTTTTCTTACCTAATACCTACTCGTAACGGATAACTAAACGTGGTAAATGTCTAAATATTTAAAACGGGTGCCCCCGTTTTAAATATTTTGTTTTAGACATTTGGAGCGATAGCCAAATGATGGCTAAAAAAACCGGCTAAGTGCGAGTCAGACTCACGCACTGAGGGTTCCGTAGTAGGTACAGTCGTATTTTTCGACATTTTACATGATAAATCAAAAACTATTAAGTATGCATAAAAAAGCTGTTTTAGAATGTACAAGTGAAGCCCTTTTATAATAATATGATACCCCACTTGTTGAAAATACCTACATATTTGTTCATGAAAACATTTTTTTGTGATGTAATGAGAATCAAAAATTCACGGTTTTCGGATTTTTCCCCTAATGTATGCTATAAGACCTACCTACCTGCTAAATTTCATGATTCTAGGTCAACGGGAATTACCCTGTAGGTTTCTTGACAGACACGACAGACAAACAGACAGACAACGAAGTGATGGTATGAGGGTTCCTTTTTTTCTTTTTGAGGTACGGTACCCTAAAAATAAAAGCAAGATAAAAAAGTGCTGATACATACAGTACTTAAATAAAATGAAAAACAAAAAAGAAGACACCAAAAGCAAAGAGGCAATATATTAATGTATGGAAATGAGACGAAGATGAAGAAACGAACGAACGACTTTCTAGGTATATGATATCCTGACGATTCAGATCCTTCAGTAATACTTTTTTCTCGGTAGTAACACCTAATATGTTTATATGAAGAACTTTGATTGAAGCATCTTATTATTTATGGATTGATAGTATGCCTTATATATTATGTAGCTCTGATTATATTATTGGTAAACTTATTTTCCTCTATATATTTCTATGATGCGATCTTGATCAACGTATTCAAAGATATGCGGGGCGTCCATCAATATTCCGACTGTGCCAGCGGTTGTTACAATAAAAAATATGTAAAGCTGCAGCCTGTCGATCACCATTGCAACATACTTCCAATCTTCTCGCGTCTAAAAGAAATATTACAACAATTAGGTAGGTACTTAATTATTATTACATTAACAGCCATACTCAGAGTCGCTTAATCGTTACTTAAGTTTAGTTAAAACGAGACAGAGCTATATCTCTCACATAAATCTGTCTCGTTTTAACTCAATCTTAAGTAACGATTAGCGACTCTGAGTACCGCGGTAAGACTTAATCTACTTTGGCGATTTTTCTTTTTAGGCGATAGTTGAGTTCATGGTTACCTACTACTTAATTATCAAAAAAAAATGTCCAAGAACGTTCTAAAAAACCGGCCAAGTGCGAGTCAGGCTCGCGCAACGAGAGTTCCGTACTACAGCCGTATTTTTTCGACATTATGCACGATAATTCAAAAAGTATGATGCATAAAAATAAATAACAATATGTTTTAGAATGTACAAGTAAAGCCCTTTCATATGATATCCTATTTCATATACATATAGTTATCTTACTTCGAAAATTGAAAATTCTAATTATTAGTTCATGGCCACAATTTAATTTTTTTGTGTGATGTAAGCCTAATTTCACGGTTTTCAGATTTTCCCCCGAATGTCTTCTATAAGACTACCTGCCAAATTTCATGATTTTACATAGGTCAACGGGAAAATTGCTGAACATACATAGGGGTGATTTGAATACTCCTTAATAAAAGGTATTTAAATTTTTCTTTTAGACGTCACTTCTCCGGCCAGCCTGTATAGTATAGGTAGGTAGGTATATACTTAAATTATACCTCTTTAAACCTACCTGTATGTAGAGATCTTCATTACGCAAGTGTTCAGCTATAAATTCGACCGCTTCAGTAGCTTTAGCAGCTTCAGGAGACAAGAGTAACGAATCAGAGCTCTCGGATTCTCGTCTCTCGCCGAGTCCTAGGCCGCCGAGTGCTCCGAGACCACCCAGAGCACCAACTTCTCCGCCACCGCCAGATGCTCGATTTATTTTGCAATTGGGGTGATGCAAGTCCGATAACTCCATCGCTTCCATTTTGCTCTGTTTAGCTCCGATTGCGCTGTCAAACCATTAAAGTTAATTTCATTCAATAGGTACTAGGGCAAAGAATGAAGCAAGATCCCAGGACCGTCAAAGTTACTTATTTTCTGAAAAACGAAATGTGTGAAATAGAGACGTGTTCATACTTTTAACGTACGCATATCTGCTAACTAAGGCCGACGACGTAACGGCCAATTTGTAGGTGCTCTAATGGTATCTACGTAAAAACGTTAGGTAAGTAGGTACTCACTTTTCTGCTGATTTTTACGTGTTTTTCATACAGTTTTTTTTAAATTATTAATGTCTGGTGGTGTGGTCCTGGTATCTTCATCCTATATTATAGGTATTTCTCTATTAGTAAAATTGAGAAAAATCAAATAGGCAATAAGTAAGTAATATCTAAGCGTTGCGTCGACGATAATTTGCCTATCGCATGATTTGGACTGTTCGTAAAAAATGTGCATACCTACCTACTTACTTAGTAATTATTACCTTATATGCTTTGGCAAGTCGTGAGGCTGTTGAGGTGGAGCACCCATCCCCGGCATTTCCATCATCCAACGTAGACGTGTCTTTCGAGGTCGCCGCATGAGAAGTCCCGCCGGTAAATAGTGCAAAAAGACACTTCGGATCCAAAGTGGCATTCTGAAACATTAACCAAAATATCTTTGTAGGTCACATAGGAACATATAGGTATAATCTATCCGTATAAACAGACTTAGGGGTGTGAGCTGCGATGGACGACCCCTTACATGAGGTCACAAGGAAGGCAGCCATCATAGATGAATGGAGACACATATACTTATACTTAGTTAAGCGTGCCACAGCATTGCAGTGACGAATGACTGCGATTAAGAAGAAAAAAGATTTGTCCTGACTGACTGACTGATCTACCAACGTACAGCGGTTAGGAACTGGAAATTTTGACAGTAGGTTCCTTTTATGACGCAGGCGTAGGCGCTCACCAACAAAAAGGATGTATGAAAATTTCACCCCTGAAAGTGCTAAATGGGGTTGCTTTGTATAAAAGTCTGACAATTTTCAAGTTAAGTATATCCTTGAAAATTGCCACTTATTGGACTTTCAATTAAAAATAAATAAATACCCAAGTGTTCCAGGATTTTTGTAAATTGCACCCCTTACAGACCTATTCCCAGAAATTATACCCCAGCTGGGGCAGATCAACTAGTACCTATTTGATACGTATATCCAGTATTTATATAAGCTCCAATAAAGTCCAGAATTGAATATTTTAAACTTACCTGTGCGTTCTGGGTCCTCTGAAGTTCCAGTTAATGATTATGACTGTCACGAGTATACTAACAGTATTCATGATAAACGTAAAAAGTAGATATTTGGCAATGAGGGGCAAAACAAGGGATGTTGGTGGAAGAATCTTCGAAACTAGGAGCAGGAACACGACCAGTGACAGTAAAATGCTTATACCTAACGTAACCTGAAAAAAGAAAAAGTACAGAATAGGTAAAATAAACTTGTAAAATAATACTACTTAGACAGATCTTGTAAATATACAAAATTAAACGTGAACATCTATCTCTAGATATGGCGTGAAATGCCCTCACAGCGCGGCGCCCATGTTTTCTGCCAAGATAAATCGAAATATTTTCAAGGCAAGATTGAATAGGCATCTTCTGGGCAAGCCCGCTACGTAAAAGGTAATATGCTACAACCTAGACCTCGTCATTGCTTTTTATTAAGCATGATTATCGTCAAGCACAAGCCTATCTCACAATAAAAAAGTAATGCTTACCTTCTCTCCAGCTTCAGCTGGTAAGTAGAAGACAAGAACGCAGAGGAAGGAAATTAACACGGTTGGAAGAATCAAGTTGACCGTGTAAAACAAGGTCTTTCTCCTAATGATTATGTAAAAAGTAATATCCGTTTCAGTTGGATGGTTGCCTTCGTATATATTTAAGTAAGCTGGAACTTCAATAATATCCCATGTACCAGACTTCCAGTAATCGGAGAGATCTACAAAATTTTTGTTATTGTATAAAGCGAGTGACACTTGGTCTCCATTGAAAGTCCATGATCCGAATTTCATGATGCAAGTTTGTTGATCGAATGGGAAGTATGTTACGTCGATGGTACAGGAACTCTGAAAAAAAAAAATTACACTCAACAACCAAATGGTTATGCCGAAGGCAGCTTACCTATGCGATTTTTTAAAGACTCTACGTTCATCCTAAATGCGAAAATCTGTCTGTCTGTTTGTCTGTCTATCTGCTAGCTATTCAGGCTCTATCTATTAAAACAAATTTTGATGAAATTTGGTACATAGACAGCTTGCATCCCGGGGACGGAAAATCAAAGAGTTCTCACGGGATTTTTAAAACCTAAATTCACGTGGGTGAGGTCGTAGGCATTATCTACCTTACCATATTTACCTGATATATAGCTGGTGGCACCCATAAAACTTCTCCGTTCGGATAAATGAGCACATTAGATTTATATCGTACCTCATAATTGCCATCAGCACTGAAAAAAGTTAAAATCTTTATTTTTTACCTTTTTCTTACAATCAAGGGAGAAAGTTGTTGTGGTTATGATACTTACTTGTTAAAAAGTACAATATCTGGCTTCCAAACCTTATCAGGAGGCAGTCTCAATACACCAATACCTCCGTAGTCAGCTTCGTCCCACATCAGCTGATAGTCCATCCATACCAATCGCAACCAAACGTTTGATTTCATGATTTGATTCTTTTCATTCTGTAATTGAAAGTAAAAAAGTTTGCAACTTGTTTATGATAATATGATTCTCGTGAGTAATCATATTTAAGTATACCTACTTAATTTTTAAAGTATCTTTTTGTCCAGGACGGTGGAATGCTGCATTTCATTAATATAAATACAATTAAAATTATAACTTACCACGTTAATCAATTGAACGAAGGCCAGGCCAAAACGAACATCTACTTTTTGTGTCATGTTTTGAACAGGCCGGATGAGTTTGTTGTATCCTCGGAACAGATCTCGGACAAGTCGCTCTTCGTCCTCTGAACACCATCCTGACCATATACAATATTTTCGGTTTAATTAATAGACTGTAGGTATACGAGGCAAGGCCACTCACCAACTAAATGGTCTCACAAGTTGAAATATCTAATTAATTCATGAATTCTGCAAAATCGTGAAAATTCTCACCAACAGAGAACCAGGAAACCTGATTGAGTTTGAAATCTAAGTAACTCATTGATCTTCAGCTTGGTTTTTGATGAAGGATCACAAATCATAAAGAGATGTATATAATTTACGAAAACGTATATAAGTAATTTACAAAAATGTCTGTCTGACTGACTGACTGTCAACAATCCGTTTTGCCGACAGGTAGGTAAGTATATCGCAATATTTCACTATTTGTTATATTCAACTTGTTTACTTTTCACTGTTAAATAAATAAATATACTTTATTCGGCTAAAACACAAAAAAACAAACAAATATAAGGTACCATAGAACCCGAGCCATGTTTGCTATTTTCAATTCTCAAGAAACTAGAAATGCTGAGTCTAGAAATCTGAGATTTTCCAATATACCTAGCTAGTTTTTCTATAACGTAGATCACCCTAAGAAAGCATTTTTAGTAATTCTTCTCTTCTCTATCTTCTATCTAGGTGAAGCCAGACGGTTAGGTTTTTACATTTTGCTTAATCTTTGATTTTCACATTTAATAGTTGAGGGGCATTCACTAACTAGATATATCTGCTGATGCTGCAGCTTCCGATCAATAAGGACCATTTCACAAGATATTTTTATAGAGTAAGATAAGTTCTGAGTTTTTATTCTTATTATCATTAGAACTATGGTAGTCTGTGATAAAACAATTTTTGCTTATTTTATTATGATCATGGATTCAATACTAATTTTATAAAATCTGGTAGGTAACTAATTATTATTTGTAATCTAAAATATTATCTGCATTATTAGATAGGTACCTACCTAAGGAAAATCTGCATAGTTACTTCTACAAATAAGTCACTATCCAAGTAATTATGAATTATACTAAAATATGATTCAATATTATAGCTTAAGAATTTAGTTGGCAATAAATTTATTGTTAAAGCAATTTGTTTCGTGAACTTTCGTTGGCAAAACAATGCATATGAATTTAATAAAGGCATTAAGTTTTAAATATATATAAGTAAGAGCCAAGTAAGTTGTAAGTAAGAGTAATTATGCCGCCAAAATCATGACCGCGTACCTGAATACAGTGCTGCAAAGAGCGCGATGGCCAGCAATGGGCCGCGCGATCCAGTCGTCATGGCGGCAGTCACTACCGCACGGCAGAATATAACCACGTACACGGCGGCGCGGCGCCCCGCGCTGCCGTAGCCGCGCCCTAGCGCGTTGCCGCCCGCCCAACTTTACGGTTGATTCAGATTATATTATAGAGTCCTTTCAGTAGCTCTTTTTAAGCATTTTATTATCTAGATTCATTAAAAGTTTGTTTCAGCATATTCAAGCCCTAATTATCATTAGCACCTGATATGAGCATTTTATGATTTAAGGCATATACTAGTATATGCCAAGAGATAATGCATTAATTAAATGGGGTTGTTATTGCCTATCAAAGTACAATATGTGATGAATATGTATTCGGACAAGGACGTTAATTAATATTGCAGATTAATATTTCGTATTATCGTTATTATACTTAATCATCGTCGTATAGAATAATAATCTAATACAGAACCATAAATAGGTATAATATTATTTTAAATCACCTTACAAAATTCCTTTTGATATTTTACATCGGGACCCTTTCGATTTTCAAATTGACAGATAAGTACCTAGGTACTTAGGTTTAAATCAAAACAAAGTTTTATGCATTTATTGAATTCTAGATAAATTAAGACCAGTAATGATGGAGAATAGACAATAGAAATGTACTTAATTTTAACTGTGATACAGTCAGTGAAACACTGTATTTAATTTACTTATGGTAAAAGTTTTAGAGCTTTCTTATTTCTGCTGTGCTAAAGCAATATGTGCGCATGTGCAGTTATCCCTCGGGATATCATCGATTGTCTACAGCTACTTAGCCCTCTACCCACGAACATTTAGGTCAAGGCCTACTTTGGTACTAACAAGTGCCTTTTTGTCGCATATTAGGAAAATGCGAATACTTATGTAATCGTATAAAATAAAAGACATTTTCATTCGTTTATATTTAATAAACAAAGTGCAATTCAGAGTATTAACCCTAACAATTGAACAAATTACGGGGACAGACATCGTCCCGATGCATGCTGGCGTGAATGCGGCGCATTAGCCCATCATCGGGTACAAAGATAGTTGCACCAAACGAGAAGGTACCTAATGCGCCTTATTCTCCACCCAACTCTCCTAGGCCTCGACGGCTTAGGAGAACTCGTTATATAACAATAAATAAATAAAGGGATGATGGAAAACACTGGCACATAATCACATTCGCTCCGCAACTTCCAAAGGAACGCCTATGATTATTTTACAGCGATACCTCAGACAAGAAAAACAGAATTTTCAGGAGGCCTGCGAGGGTACAATCGTTTCGACTGAATGTATCCGCGCAGCTCCAATTATTAATTATACGTTTTTCTTTTAAGAGGCTAACAATGTTTTCGGAAAATTAATCTTAATGGGTAAATTTTCAAATGGCTGATATAAAAGGTTTGGTGAGATGAGAGTAGGTATATTGAACCTCGGCGGGTAGGTATATTATGAGAAATAAGCTTTCATGGGATCTTAAGTCATGAGAGCTAACCAAATCAAGGTTTATAGAAAATCGATATCGATTCATTGTTCTGTGGCGCCATGAATAAGTCGCCGACATACCTATCAGAAAACACATGATTTGGTTGAACGATAAAATAATGAAAAGATGACGTGAACCAACTAATTGTTGTAGATGTATGTATAGATATTAAAAGTATGGCTATTTATATGTCAGTTTGATATATTCGCTGATTAAGAAACTTTAAAAAGCTACAATATTTCAGTATTAGGTATGATCGTATCGAAAGAAGTACAAGGTACAAACGTGATATCACCATGTAATGTAATGTAATTACTTGTATACGTTAAAAATCCGAGATCCGAGTATGATTTTAATAAAATAATATTTTAACTACAACTTTTAACGAACGTTTTATTAAGCTATAGCTTTGGATATTTTACCATTTATAACAATATCGACCCGTTCACAACGAGGCCCGTTCACAACCTGTACCAATTGAATCAACATTGTTTGTAAAGTTCTATTCTAGCTACTGACACAAATACATCTGAAAATAAAGTTAGGGATCATAACCACGATTCACGGAATCGAATAAGAAGGAAACGAAGGGCCATTGCTTCACTGCCCAAATCCTAAACTGTACATAAATTTCAAGATTCGAGAAAGATATTATAACAAATATTTAAATATATAAACGCGACAGGTTGATCAACGGTAAGAAGGAAGACGTTTTTGTGCTACGATTTTTGAAATTGACCATAGTCATTCATAACATGGTCTGAAATGGCGACTATACTAGCGTGGCTCAGTATAATATAAGCTTTGCCATCGAAACGCCACGCCGGCGTCATAAGTCACTTATTGCCACGTTAACAATTTCTTATACTTTTTCTGTATGATCACAGAATAATATGCGTAAAATTACTTTTTAACTGAAAGTTTTCACTTGTTTTTATGCGTAATAACGATTGCTGCATGATAAAGAATGTTTATTGCTTCTATGTGTGAAACACAAGTCGTTCATTTTTGGAAGAGCATAGAATAAGCCGTTGAAAGAGAGGCCTCAGAAATAAAAGGACAAGATACAGGACAGGCAGTATTTTGTTTCAATGCGTAGGGATGGCAGTCAGCGGTAACTTATCTCTATAGGGGGGCGCGGGCGCCGAGGCGGGCGGCGGCAACTTCTTCGTCGCGGCTTCGACGCTCGCACCGCTTCACACATCACAACTTAATTTATATTCGCGGTATCACAGAACGTTACGCATGCGCAGCCGCAGGCGGGCGGGTCGCTACGACACCATGATGTGCGGTGCGGACAGCAGCACGGCTAGCGTGGCAATGATTGTGAACAGGGTAAAGATAATAAGGCACAGTCTGTCCACGACCATGGCAGCGAATTTCCAGTCGCGCGAAACGTCCGCATCTTCATCATCTTTGCGCATCTGTAACAATATTGTTTTGTTAAATTTCTGGATAGGTTAGTATAAAGAGCCTTTACTCCTTTACAAACCTGATCTGTGATGACTCGAAGCTCTTTTAGTATGAGCGAGAGCTCGTAGTCGACACCGAAACAGCTGTGTGCCGCTAGACCCGCGCCATTTTCTTCGCCACTCCTGCGAAAACACGGCTCTGTAACTCTCTGAATACTATTGCGCTCTACTCTACAGGTTCGGCAGAGGAACGTATAGGGCGCTACGGGAGTTATGCTGATCGATATGATAAAGAAAGACCCAAGAACCAGAGTTGAAATTTTGATCTAAGTAGGTACCTATTATGAAGTATCTAAGATGTGAATTTAGATGAATTAATTTGGATGTTTGTAAAGCTGTTAGGGCCAGGTTGAACTGCGGAACGTTCAAGGCGGGTTAGTATTGTAACCGTGCTATTTACGGCGAGTAGTGTTCGTGTAGATCGTCGAGGGACCTGTAGTATCGGCAGCAAGGCGGCTGCTGCGCGTGGGAATGCCGGAAGTCGTCGTCGATGTCGAGTACGTTCGCTAGGAGCGACTTGGACGAGCGTTCGCGCAACTCCAAGTCCGGAGGAGGAGGCGCCCGCGCCGGCGGCGGTGTTGTCGCGGGGCCTGGCCGTGACATTCGCAGGACCCAAGGCAGCCAGTAAAGAAACACGCACCGAATCTATAAGAAATGTACATTGATTAATTCACTATTTATGCAATTGCTTGTATATTATAAAAAAAATTATGTATGTTGGTCTATCTTTCTGTTCATTACCTATACATTCGCGTATGTATCGTTCATCCAGCTGAGTTGAAACTTTGTACAGTATAATATGGTAATTCTGTGAAGGTTTCTAATATTACAGTACCATCAACGAACAATAGGTGGCACACGAGTCGTGATGCAATGGATGCCGGGCATTAACTAGTATTATACTGTAAAATGTACATTTAAAGAAAAATGATTCCTACTACGGTAATTTAAATACGAACCCAGTCGCTCATTTCGTGTGTATCTGCATGTCGGTGGTGGTAGTTGAGGATAAGGATCGTAGACACTACCGAAGAGGCCACCATAAACATGATGCAATTGAAATATGTGCCCAATAGTGGTACGGCATCTGACGTCGCTGGCATCGTCTCCGCTACCATGTTCAGAAACACTGTCAGCGACAGCAGAATTGTGACACCTGCAAGTTAAATACAAAAAATTATCCAGTTCAAAAAATCACAATTAAACATAATATACTTAAATAAATAAAGTTTTCATCATATTACCATACTGATTATTTAAATATACAGACACCAACGGTCCCTAAACTAGGTTTAATTGAACCTATGTATAGGCGACAGTGCTCTTCTTAAATAAAAACCACATTTTACAGAAAAGAAATCAAATCTGCACGTAAGATAGGATAATGATTGAAATGAATTAAAGTCATTTTACCTAATGAAAGTTTTTCGCCGGAATCAGGTGGCAAAGTAAAGCCCAATAAAGCCATTGAGGCTATAAGCACGCATGGCACGATCAAATTGAAAAAGTAGTACAAAGTTTTCCGCCTAATCACTACCGCGAAAGTAATATCGATGTACGGCTCGGGGCAACAGTTGTAGTAGATTTCATTACGCTTGCCAGGTACTCCTGTGAACAAACCAGTACTAATATTTAATAACCAAACTGATGAGGAAAGTAAAAATGAGAAAGGTTTTATAAATATTGCGTTCGACCGGAACTTGACTTAGAGCACTACGGTGCGCCTCAGTTGAAATGACTTGCTAGGAATGACTGGGGCAGTGATTTATCAATTGAGGAGCTAGCGAACAAAACAGTGTAGTTGTATGAAATAAAATTTTACAGGAGGAGCAAAAAACTGAATCAAAGCTAATGAAACTTTTCTGAAATACGGTTTTGATCGAAATCACGAACTTTGGACTCAATTTTAGAACAGTTTTAGGCTGTTTTGGTTGGAAATGAACAAGTTTGTGTTCAGTGGGCTACAAACATCCGGATTAAAGAAAAAAAGTATATATAGTGTAGGTAGGTACAGGTACAGTTTTGTTTGTCAGCTTCTAATTGTTCATGTACTTAATACATATGAGAACATTTATTCGAAAGATTCAGTGAGCGACTTGTAAGTTGTAATTAAAATAAACCACTATGTACCTATTAGTTCCCATTCTCCGTTTGTAACAAAACTGCTAATATCTCCGCCACCTTCATCTTGTAGTTGAAGATCCAGCTATAAATAAAAAGGCTAAATAAATAACGGAATATTGGCTCTTATCATTTGGACCTTCATAGTCAAGGAAACCTTGGGTTGTACGTTCGTACCTAAGAAAGGCAATGTTTAACTATAATATGTATTACAATTTTAAAACATAGCATGGTTATGTTTATGCCTAATTTCATCGAGCAAATTAATCATGGTTTAGTGAACATTCTTTGTATGTTCTTTACTTTTTTACTTTTTAGGGTTCAATAGTAGGAGCCCCGTAAGGAACCCTTATAATTTCGCCATGTCCGTCCGTCCGTCCATCTGTCCGTCCGTCCTTCCGTCCGTCCTCGGTTAATCTCAGAGACTATTAGTGCTAGAAATCTGTAATTTGGCATGGGTATAAATATTAATCACGCCGACAAAGTGATGAAATAAAATTGTGATAAATATTTTTTTAAGGTAGCTCCCCTACATGTAGAGTGGGGATGATTTTTTTTTTCTCGTCTACCCCATAGTGTGGGGTATTGTTGAATAGGTCTTTTAAAAATACTGTGGGTGTGGGTTTTTATTAGAGTCAAGTGTCCCCCCCCCCTCTATCTAATCTAGCCAAATGGTTAGTATATAGGAACGTGAAAAATTCCCAGCAGTAGTATATATAATCAATTTTAAAGGAAAACTATCATGGCTAAGTAGGGTTCACAGGTTAAGGAGTTATATCTGTTTTTCGAGGATTGTGACTACGGAACTCTGCACTGCGCGTGGCCCGCCACGCACTTGGCCGGTTTTATAAATCGCGTATGTCATCTGCAGAGGGATAGCATTGATAGAGGTTGAATGCTTGGTGAAACTGGGTCCGAGTCTACTTACTTGATAACCATCATAAGTCCAGCTGCCAAATTTCATTTCACATCTTTGGTCGTCGAACGGAAACCAGGTGATGTCTATTTTGCAAGTACTTTTAAATATTCCAGGTGGTACATAAAGACAAGAGCCATTGTTTCGCACTACTACGTTTGTGGGGTACGTGCTGTCAAATCCTTCATCCGCACTGTGTAAAAAAATATCAAACAATAATATGATTGAGGCTGAAGATAATATGAAAAAAATGCTCAGGTGTCTTTTCAGTTATGTAATTCTATATGACTATAAGGAGTTACTATTATATCTTCTGTGGCTGTAGCGGAAGTCAAATGCTATTAAGTAGGTATACCTTAGGGGAAAAATTACCTTTTCGTACCACTTGCTCAAAAAAGTGACATTCAATGTCAAAAAAAAGCGTACATAACAATAGTCATTTTTAATCTGTTAAAAACAGGGAAAGAAAATTGTACTGAATTTAATTCATCCCCTAGGGAGAGAATGTGATTTAAATTTGGAATACTTAGGTACCGAAATTTATACTGAACTTTTTTTTTTTATTTTTTTATTTATTCAGATACAAGATAGCACTTGACTGCAATCTCACCTAATGGTAAGTGACGATGCAGTCTAAGGTGGGAGCGGGCTAACCTGGAAGGAGTATGGCAATTTTTATTAAACCCATACACCTTTGGTTTCTACACGGCATCATACCGGAACGCAAAATTGCTTGGCGGCACGGCTTTGCGGGTAGGGTGGTAACTAGCCACGGCCGAGGCCTCCCACCAGACACACAGACTACATCTGTGTTTTTTTTAAAATTACCAACATAAAGAATGTTTAACAAATCCAATTTCGACACAGCAAAAACCACGAAGGTTTACACGATTGAGTTTGTATATAAAGCATTGTACATTTTTTTGAAAAAGGAATACGCATTTATTATGCAGTTATGATTATTAAATAAAATTACGAAAACCGACAAGGCCGTATGAGATTGATGCCTTTGCTTTTCCGACAAAAAAATATTAGTCTAGGAATTTGCCGCGTTTATGTTTTCTTCAAATACATAAACGTTAAGTTTATTTTAATTTATTTTTATAATCAAGTGAATGTTCTAAAAATACGTTTAATAAATGCTTATATCATATTATTATTGTGTTATTTTTTTCGCAAATGGTACGAAAAGTAGAATATTTACCTCGGTGATAAAGCTGTCTTAGTCTTGGGTGAACTTAAATCCCTCGCTACACTCGCGATTTAAATCGTCACCCGCGACAGAAGACACTGCTTTATCCCCTTGGTTAGTAATCTACTATTTTTTAAAGTTATTGCATCGTTTTGTGTTCAGAATACGCGGATTTGATTCTTAAAAAAACAAATTAAACCAAAACAAATGCATTTTTTTGTAAGTAAGTAATTAGTGGTAAATAAAAGCACTAAGTTAAAAATAAAGATTTATCGATTAGAACCCCGAAATTCTTTCAGTCATTTCTATTTTGTTATTTTGCCAAAAGTGATATTTGAGGCACTAAATAATTTTTTGTAGTCGTTATTTATGATTTTTTTCTGAAAAACAACACTTTCAACTTTACCGGTCAACCAGTATCACAGTGTAATTTAAAAAAAGTGCTATTACCTGTTGTACATAAGAACATCAGGTTTCCATAGTCTGTGAGGCGGTACTCTTAAATCTTTGACTCCACCGAAATCAGAAGTGTTCCACCTCAAGTTCATATCATTCCATTCCTAGACAAGTTGAAATAATAATTAAAGAATAAATAGGACAATACATTAATACATTAATAGTTTTGATTTATCGTATAAAATGGCATTATTGTAGGTCGGCACATTATGTCTAAGTTGTTGTTTTTTTTTCTTAAATTTTTCAGGATATTAAAGTATTTTCGTGGATAGTAAGCAATGTAAGTTATTTTAATATAATTGAGGAGCTGGCGAGTAATATGGCGTAATTGCACAAAATTAAATTTCACAGGAGGAGCGGAAAACTGAATGAAAGTTGAAAGCTCTTAAAACGTTACTGTAACCATCTTGATTGAAATCCTGAACTTTTGACTACATTTTAACACAGTTTTAAGGGGTTTTGCTTGAAAATGAGTGTGAGAGAAAAAGTTTGTATTCAATGATCGAAATAATGAATTTTGGGCTCAGTTTTAGGTCGTTTTGATTGGAAATGAGTTCAGATATTGTGTTCAGTGTGCCAAAAATGTCTGGATCAAAGAAAAAAAAGTATTTTAATCAGAAGTATAAGTAATTTCACCGTTTTGCTCGCCAGCTCTTCAATTAGGATATAGGTTTTTATTTCATCTAATTAGAAAGACTGTCAGACTTTTAAATTGATATAAGGGATGACATCAAATCAAAATAACATAAAGCTAATTAATTTAGGAAAGCCCTAAATTGTGTCTAATCTAGACTCTTTACTTCTTGCCGTAAAAAAAGTTAAAATCACAATAATTATTATGCAAGGTCCCTTAAACAATTTAAATTTTAGACGGCAGTCATATCCCATACTTATTATTTGTTTATTTACACTGTAACTTGTTTACTTAATATAAATTTAAGTGTCGGTTTATTGCCCTAATACTTACTAGTTTAAGCCAGATGTTAGTTATTAGTAGCTGGTTCTTTTCATCCTGCGAAGAAATATTTAATTAAAGAAATTTAGTTATGGTTTTTATTTTTTGTTTATTAACGAATGAACGCTAAGCTTAACTAACTCTCCGTTTTCTTTTGTTAGGAAGTTTTTTTAATTAACCTAAAACATAAATCGAGACATACATAACCTAGAACATATACCTATAAGCGTTGTAGCTGTAATATATTACTAGAACATACTTACATCAAAAATCATTAAATTTTTTAAAGGCTAATAGCGGTGCAAAGTTTTAGAGACAAACAAAATTGTCTCTTTGAGTAAGTTAATTGTAAAACTCCTCTGTACATTTTTATTTTAAGCCCTATTGAAATAACAAGGAGGTTTTTATGGAAATTGAGAAAAAACACAGACAAAGTACCTATATTTTACATAAGCAAGGCTCTGATTTGCATGAACGTGAAGCTGAAGGACAATTGAACTCTTCTTTGAAATGTTATGATGCTCTCATCGAAAGAAGTTACAGCAAAACACCAGAATGATTATAAGTCACAATTAAAGCAGGCTATTGACACACCTACCGCAGGGCCAATCTAAGTCGCACGGTGGAAGGGGAATTGTATTTTTTTACACACAAGAGTCCTGAGACATTTTACAAATATCTCAAACACTAATATAGAGATTAATATTAAAATAAATTATTGTTTAAAACTAATATAATTATTAGCAAAACTACAGAAATTGCCCCAATCCCGCTACACACACGACGGAGCTAGGAAGGTCTTGCGCTCCTGCACCACTCTGAGATAATCTAGGAAATTGCCCCTGCTTGCCTATACACAACAATTAACAAGACAATTTAGGGTCAAATTCCTGGATTGCCCCTGCGCCAGGTGTGTAATTAGCCTGCTTAACAAGTGTAGGAACAAATATAATGTTGCAACACTTTACCACGTCTATGATCTGCATGAGCGTAAGGCCGAAGGAGAGCTGAAGCGGGTCACTCTCGTTGACCACGGGCCGCTCCAGCACGTTGTAGTGGTCCAACAGATGATGTAACAGCCGCTTCTCGTGGTGACCACAGCGAACCTCTAAACATAATATATTTAATTTATTATTACTTTTCAGTGCCTAGTGGCCTCTTACCCGGGGGATCCGGGGTTCAATCCTGGGCACGCACATCTAACTTATTGGAGTCAATATGCGTTTTAAGCGATTAAATGACACTTGCTTTTATGGTGAAGGAAAACATCATGAGGAAAGCTGCATGCCTGAGAATTCTCCATAATGTTCTCAAAGGTGTGCGAAGTCTGCCAATCCGGACTTGGCCAGCGTGGTAGATTATGGCCGTTGATAGGTCAGTCAGTCACCTTTTCCTTTTATAATTTAGTAGAACTAAGTTAAAATTTCTATCGTTAATTTAAAGGCATGGAATTTCGAAAAATCCTTTCTTACTGGATACTTCCTCTTTACAAAGAACAGACCCTCCAAATTTTGTCTGTTAGGCAGCTTTGCGTTGATAAATCAACAGCATTATAAATATAATATAGCTCTAAAACAAGTTTTCCACGCTAAAACTAACTTCTAAGAGTAATAACTTACAATAACCTAAAATATAATCAAAACATACAATTAAAAATCTGTAGATAATTTGGCTACCCGTGCGAAGCGGAGATGGGTCTCTAATTTTCTAATGAAAAGCAAGAAGATATCATTTTAGATGAAAAGCAAGATGTATAAGACGTCTGATAAAAAATGTTCTTCCTCCCTGGAGTTCTGTAAATTTCATAATATCCTTTGCGTCAGATTTATCCTACGGCGGCTATGATATTAAAGCCATTTGCGGAACCAATAACGTTACCTACCTACACCGATGGTGAGTTTGAGGATAGTTTCAGAGGTGTCTATATTACAGTAGGTTTCGTAAAAAATTGTGTTCACAACACCCAGTTGCCCAGTTGTTTGCCAATTTACGATTAGTAACGTCCCAAACTCCCAACCCGTTCCATAATATATATATATATATATATAATACTAGCTGATCCTCACGGCTTCGCTTCATGATTCTTTAAAAATCCCATGGTATCACCACGATTTAAGAATGCAATTCCTTACAGCATCAAGGCTGAGGAGTTGGATCCTCGAGTTCAAAAAGTCTTTACTTGGTAGGTACTAGGTAGCTACTACCTACTTCCAATATAATCGCACTGCGACATAATCCGATATACTGAACCGATAAAATAAAAAAAAATCGGTTCAGTAGTTTCAAAGATTACCCCCTACAAACTAACTTAACGACATTACCTCTTTATAATATTAGTATAGAAGTATAGATTGATAAATAATAATAATAATATAGTAAAATAATAAATAGTAAATTATAGTAATAGTATATAGTATAATAGTATAGAAGCATAGATAGTATAGAAGCCTGCCTGTCTGTCTGTTTGTCACCTTTTCACGGAACATCCTTTTAACCGATTTTGACTTTTGAATTTTGAAACAAGCTTTTGATAATAGCTTGCATCCCAGAGACGGAAGTAGGTTACTTTTATCCCGGAAAATCAAAATCAATGAGATTCCACAGGATTTATGACAACCTCAAATCCAGCCGATGAAGTCGCGGAAATCATTTAGATTTAGGTACCTAGCTACTGTTTGCCATGTCGATATAGTAACGAAAATGACATAAGTTTTCATCATCATCATCAACCCATCGCCAGCTCACTACTGATCACGGATCTCCTCTCAGAATGAGAAAGGTTTGGCTACCGTCTACCACGTTGGCCTAGTATACATCGATGCCTTGCCTAGTATAGATTTGCAGACTTCACACACCTTTGAGTTCTTTATGAACCTCAAGCATGCAGGTTTCTTCACAGTGTTTCCTTTATCGTTAAAGCAAGGGATATTTAATGTGCAATCAGCAATGCAATTTGCTGTGTGTGCTTGTGAGAAAAATCCTTATGATTGCAAATGAGGCTATAAAGTTTTTAAAAAAAAATTCGGATACAAGTTAGCCCTTGACTGCAATCTCCCGTGGTAAGTGACCATGCAGGCTAAGTTGGAAGCGGGCTAACCTGGAAGGAGGGAAGAGGAGGGGGGGGGGGGGGGCAGTTTTTGTTTAGCCTATCGGTAAATCCTTTTGGTTTCTATAGGTATATGGCATCGTACCGGATCGCCACGGCCAAAGCCTCCCACCAGACCGGACTAGAGAAATTTTAGAAATTATAAAATTCCAAATTTCCACTGCCAGTAATCGAACCCGAGGCCTTTGACTAATAAGACCACAGAGCTCACCACGTCACCAGGGAGGTCGTCAAGATGTAAGGCTCGTTGACTGAGACACACGAGCATAGGTACTCGTGAACTCTACTTGTTACGTTAGCTGACAATAAACGCTCTTGAGATTGCCTCCAATAAAATGACATTGCTTAAAAGCACATTCTTTTGTGTGGAATTTTCACCACTTAGGTTTCGACGGGCAGAATCTTTCACGGTATTTCGGTGTTCAACTAGGCGTTTGTAGGCGGGCTTAAATGTGCTAGACGTGGGCATTAAGCTTTCCGCAAATAGTAGATGTGAACTAAGTACATCTGTGATATGATTTTTTGCAAAAACTGACATCATAAAGGCTGGTTTTCTAGTTCTCTTTATTGTTTCAATAGTCAGTACATACCTATCAACTAAATTAATGTACAATGTAGGTACATACATGTAGTCTTCCATAAAGAAGATTCTATATCTGTATATAAATCTAAGTAATATAAATCTTCTATATAAATTTAGAGTATCTGCATCCTTTTCTTTGTAACAATGGTAAAAAATGTAGTAAAAAAAGGACAGAACATGAACTTCACATTTAAAGACTCTAAATTTTAGTGCACGCTACAAATTTAAACAGTACGCTCGTGACTGTGCGCAAAAATCACGGGTTTTACCATCTAAAAATTAAATTTAAAACTGTCATACTGCGTCTGTCCTTTTCATATTACATTAGTAAGAAGAGGATGCGAATACTCTAAAATTAGGTTTTGCTCAGAATCAGTACCAAACCAACTGTGATTTTCGACAACGAGACAATTCTAGATAAAGGCTGATGTAATGCATTTTATTTTAGGGGTCCTTAAATTGATAATTTTTTATGAACTCCAGCCCACTATTTCAGCGTAGTAGACTGAGGAAATCCTTCTCATTCTGAGCGTAAATTCGTACTCAGTAGTGGGTTGGCGATTGATTGATGTCGATGAAGATGATGCTTGCGTGGTAAAATGAGTTTTCATTTGATTAAAATACTTAAAATGCCTAGGCAACTATAATAAGTCAATGCCTATAGGTTAAGTATGTCATGATAGATACATATTATGTTGCTGTGGCAGCTTATCATTTATTTTATCAAAATATGATGGTGTGTCCAAAAATAAACCTATGGATAATGGATGACCTGACCACAGTTTAGCGAACGCTGTTTGATAGTGGTGGCAATAAATGAGGCCTACTTTCAACTGTGTGACTTTACTTTATTTTCCGAATTTACTGATACTTAGTTTCAGTGACGATTCAAAAGCACTTGTGAAAGTATATATTTGAATAAAAATCGTCCTATTCTATTCTATTCCAAGCTTAAATAATTTTTTAACCCTACTACTACGGTCCGATTATCTAATCCGAAAGGGAAATTTTGTGTATGCTGTTTTATAGGAAGGATTGTGGATCTTAACTTAATAATTTACAGAGGAAAATTATTAGAGGTCGCAAATTAGTGGTAGAACCAGATTTTCAGTAATATTTATTAAAAATACTTAGTTGGTAGGTATAAGAAGAGGTGTAGGTAAATGGTACATTGGCTAAGTATTTGTTTATATGATATTTTGATTATTATTTTAATACCTATACTGATAACCAGATTGCAATTTCATTTTTCTCATAATACCTACGTATTTTTTCGTTCTAGGGTACATACATTAAGATAGTTGGTAAATGATTGCCTGCTATAGTCATAATATGTTTCGTGGTAAAAGAAAATAAAATTTCATCTAAATTAGTTAATCTACTTAGTAAAAAAATATAAGAGTTTATTAACAATTATTCGTTGACGCTCCCCTTGTTGTCTTGGACAAGGGTAGTGGCGGTGGTTGTGACGGGTGGGATGGCAGGTGGTAGCGGCTTACCCCTCGGCCAGAGCAGGCCTAGCAGCAGCAGCACCGCGGGCGCCGCCTGCAGCGAGCGGCGCGCCCGGCCGGCCATGTCAGCGCCGCGAGCCCGCGCCGCACGCCGCGCCCGCGCGCCGCGCCATCTTCCCGATCCGCGACACCCGCGACACCGGCCCCCGCCTCCCGTAGCCGCACTCCCGCCCCTCTATTCCGATCCCTCGAATACGATCAGCTTAAAAATTAATTCTTTTACGGTTTTCATAAATCAAATCTTCTTCAGGACCGCTCGCCGACGGCCACGCGTGCCGTCCGATCCTCGAGCATCGCCGACTGCGCCGCCGCTGGGTCTGTCGAGTTAGGTTGTGTTTTTGAGCATTGTTGTTCAGCGGAGTGCGGCCGACCGTGGGGCAGCGGAGCCGCCGGTGTGCGGACTGGCGGAGGCGCCGCAGCCGCGCAGCCGCGCCGCCGCGCCGCCGCCCATTCAAGCGCCGCGCGCCTCGCGTCTAGGGTTACCATTGCTGTGTTCCAATTGCTTGTCATTACAACACCAACGTCGAAAGAAATCGGGGAACTACACACGAAGTTGATCTACAGTTTTAGAATAGAGGAAATATTTTAATCGTATTTATAAAGCTTGTGTACTGTAGCTTTTGCTATTGACAAAGTAATTTCAAACAAAATTTTGCGATACAAGATTATTTACCCTATACATTCCTACGGATACAATCTCCAGAAGATTCCAGTATTTCCTCCGAATGACTCAATCCTGCTCGTCACAATTTAGGTACCTGAATATCTATTTTTTAATTAAATGTTGTCCTCGGTAGGTAGCCCTAGTTTCGCTCGGCGCAATGCCCGCGCCGCTGCTTGCCGCCTCGGCCGCACGCTCGAACGCCCAAACTCTTTCTCTCGTGCTCTATCTAATTATGCAAATTTTGTCCCTTTACGAAAGCTCTTAGCTGTTGTTTTAATCCAAAACCAGTGGAAAAGGTTTACTTATCCCAATTGAATGTAAAAGGGTGGATTTCCCAACAGCAAAATTTAGACGGCATGGATGAAATCGGTAGTGTCAAACGTTACTATACAGTTCTAATATTTTTCTCTAGGTAAGTAGAAGTTACCTATGCGAGGCAATAAATATTTCTTGATTAAGACTGCAGTTTAGGAAATAACAATGGTTAAAAGCGGTGAATTTATCATTTCAGTGGCACACCATTTTTCAGTGTTATTTCCCTCATAAGACAAAAACTATTGGTTATTTCGATATATGGCTACGTTTATTTAAGTAGGTAATGAATATTGTCACAACATAGTTGGATAATAATATCTACCCAGTTTGGGAAGTAAAAATGCATGTGTCCCAGAAAGTCCTCTAAATTCGATGTCGTTTGGTTTATCAAGATTATTTTTGCAAAGATTCTAGATTCTAGCTCGTTAAGTACGTTTTAAGAAATTAAATATCACTTGCTTTAACGGTGAAGGAAAACATCGTGAGGAAACCTGCATGCCTTGAATTCTCCATAATGTTTTCAAAGGTGTGTGAAGTCTGCCGATCCAGAATTGATCAGCGTGGTAGACAATGGTCAAAACCCTTCTGACTCTGAGAAGTGAGAGGAGACCCATGATCTGTAATGATCATGATAATGATGATGTATGTATGATGTAGGCTGCTCAGTAGTAAGTAATGTTTAAGCCTGTCTCTATTCGTTTTCGGCACATTTTAATTTCGGTGGATAGTTTCTCTCATTTCGGTGGCTAATTCTATCATTTTTGTGGCTAGTTTTATCATTTCGTTGGCATCAAATTTTAAAAAACTATTCTCATGAGTTTATTAGACATATCTTGATGGCATTAAATAAGAGTATAAGACCATAAATAATAACAAGAGGAACAATAAAACCATAGTTCAAATTTGCATTTTTTTAAAACTTAATAATAAAAAGTCCACCGAAATTAAAGAAAAAACGGCTTTGTTGAAATTGATCCATTGACCCTTTTTAACCAGAGTACGTTGGTGGCGCTAGATAGGTAGGTATACGAAAGGTGGAAATGTAAGCTAATATTATGATCTAGTTGCGTAACAAGCTGTTAAATTACGTTTTGGTTACCGTTAATGACCGTTAATAAATATCAAAGTGGGCACGAGTCAGTATTCATACCTTTTTGTTTAAGATTAAAATTTTGGTCTTAAGTTTCGATTTCGATTTCGAAAATTTCGAACCCTGAATTGCATTTATTGACGGTCAAAATTTAACTGTTACAGTAACGTATCTTTAACCGCCTGTCATCTATCTGGACTTAAGTCAACACTCGCTTATCAGACTCAAAGATATTTTTCTAGAACACTAGATGAAGCTCAGGACTACGTCCGTGTTTATTTAGGTTTCTAAAATCCCGTGGGAACTCTTTAATTTTCTGGGATAAAAAATATCCTATAATCTTGACGACTTCCCTGGCGCAGTGGTGAGCGCTGTGGTCTTAATAGTGGGAGGTCCCGGGTTCGATTCCTGGCAGGGGTTTGGAATTTTATAATTTCTAAATTTCTGGTCTGGTCTGGTGGGAGGCTTCGGCCGTGGCTAGTTACCACCCTACCGGCAAAGCCGTGCCGCCAAGCGATTTAGCGTTCCAGTACGATGCCGTGTAGAAACCCAAGGGGTATGGGTTTAATAAAAACTGCCATACCCCTTCCAGGTTAGCCCGCTATCATCTTAGACTGCATCATCACTTACCACCAGGTGAGATTGCAGTCAAGGGCTAACTTGTATCTGAATTAAAAAAAAAAAAAAAAAAAAAACTGGCTTCAGGATGTAAGCTATGTATCTTTGTACCAAATAGATAATGCCCGCAACTTCATCCACGTGGATTTAGGTTTTTTTATAAATTCCGTCGGAAATTCTTTGATTTTCTGGGACAAAAGTAGCCTATGTCCGTACGGCTCCGGGATGGAAGCTAACACTCTGCCAAATTTCGTCAAAATCGGTTAAACTGATGGGCCATGGACAATGGACATACAGTATGGAATTATTATGGATTAAACTTGCATCTCAATTCTTAATACTAAAATGGCATGTGTAAAAAAAGTACAAGCTGTATCCATTCCAATCGGTCACGACTTTAATGGGGTTAAGAATAAGATGAGCTTTCGAATTCCAACGATTGCAATTTTGAGTGTTGAATTTTGTGGTTGTGTCGAGCGGAGAGCGCGGGAGGCGCGGGGATGCTGCGCGGCGGGCGATCAATGAGGGACACTGCCCTCTTCCTCGGTCCCTCCGCCGCGCGCCCCCATACTGCAACCTAGTACCACGAGCTGTCGACTTTACTAATTCGCACATTGACTGCAAAGGACGTCAGACAACCAGTAAAATAACACGCGACACCTATAATAAAATTTTCATTCAGTATCAAAGTAGCGTTAACATTACGTAATAATTATAGATTTTTAGTTTAAATTAAATTAATTGAATGTTGTACCTGCCTTCTATCGATTCTATCTTTGACGACCTCCCTGGCGCAGTGGTGAGCGCTGTGGTCTTAAAAGTGGGAGGTCCCGGGTTCGATTCCTGGCAGGGGTTTGGAATTTTATAATTTCTTAATTTCTGGTCTGGTCTGGTGGGAGGCTTCGGCCGTGGCTGGTTACCACCCTACCGGCAAAGCCGTGCCGCCAAGCGATTTAGCGTTCCGGTACGATGCTGTGTAGAAACCAAAGGGGCATGGGTTTATTAAAAACTGCCATACCCCTTCCAGGTTAGCCCGCTATCATCATAGACTGCATCATCACTTACCACCAGGTGAGATTGCAGTCAAGGGCTAACTTGTATCTGAATAAAAAAAAAAAACTACATATTGAATAGTAGACCTCGTTTTGTAAGATTTTTTTAAATACTTGTGTATTTATAAATAGTAAACTACCTTATGTACGCGACTTCGTCCGCGTGGACTACACAAATTTCAAATCCCTGTTTTAGCCCTTTAGGGGTTGAATTTTCAAAAATCCTTTCTTAGCGGGTGTCTACGTCATAATAGCTATCTGCATGCCAAATTGCAGCCCGATCCGTCCATTAGTTTGAGCTTTGCTTTGAGGCAGTCAGTCAGTCAGTCAGCTTTATATATAGTTTTTTTTTTTTTTTTTTTTTTATTCAATATAGGTGTACGCTTGACCACAATCACACCTGATGGGAAGTGATGATGTGGCCTAAGATGGGACGCGTTTACCTAGAAGATGCCTATTCACTCTTGTTTTAAAGATACCCGGGTTGTAATTGGTAGGAAACACATATCGCGGAAGAGTATTCCAAACCTTAGCAATACGTATGAGGAATGATGACGCAAAACGTTTCGTGCGTGTAGATGGAATGTCGACGACATAAGGATGGAAACTCGCCCGACGTCTTGCTGTTCGGTGGTAAAATGGTGAAGGGGGGACAAGATCGAAAAGATCCTGAGCACACTCTCCGAAATATAATCCTATAAAACACTGATAAGCCGGCGACCTTGCGGCGGTGATCGAGACTTTGTAGTTTCGCCAGTAAAGGGGAGTCTTCGCGTATGAGTCTCCTAGCTCGACGATCAACAGCATCCAGAGCCGCTAGTTGGTACTTAGCGGAGCCATCGAAGAGGTGACTGCAGTACTCCATGCACGACCTGACCTGAGCTTGGTATAAGGTAACCAGTTGGCGCGGCGTGAAGTACTGCTTGACCTTGTTAAGAATGCCAAGTTTTTTTGCGGCGGTCTTGGCTTTGGCTTCGATGGACCTTCCGAAGTTGATGTTAGCTGAGATGTCGAGACCTAGGAGATCAATGTGATCAGTGATATTAACCTTAACCTTATACCTACTGTTTATGTTCCTCTGCGAAAAAGTGAGTATAAAGTGTAAAAGCTTCGAAAGCTGTTATTACTACTTTGAAGATTACCTAAATTTGAACTTACTTCAGTTCAGTGTTTTGGAATCATTCATACAAATAATGCACGTTGCATATAGGTACATATTGTACTTACGACATGATGCCCGCGACTTCATACGTGTGGAATTAGTTTTTTTTAGAATTCTGAGAGAACTCTTTGATTTTCTGGGATAAAAAAGTACGAGTACTCACATTTGAATTCGAGTTGCTACTCGTAGCTATCTTTGTACCAAACTGATAATGGCCGTGACATTGTTTATTTTATTTTAATTTTATTTAGTATAGGAAATTAACAGCGAAATATTACAATAAGTGTCTTAGATGCTAATTACAGAAATATGGCCAATTACACTATTTTGTCCAAGTGGATTTTAGTTTTGGACGGTTTTGAATGAAAATCCCTTAGGAACTCTTTGATTTTCTGAAACAAAATTGCTTGTGTCCGTCCTCGGGATGTAAGCTAACTCTGTACCTTTTGTCAAAATCTGTTTTACTGATGAGACGTGAAAACCTAGAAGACAAGTATACACACTTTCGCAATTATTATATTATATTATATTAGGTTGGATAAAATCATTTAATGTAGGTAATACTGGTGTATTGGTGGTGTAAAATAAAAGTTTAATATGTCCCAATCATCTTAGTTTTTCTAATCAAGATCCTTATATCCCAATACAATGGGGATCTGCTGACACAGCAGAATCTAAACAGAAACCATTACAATACTTCAGACTCTATACTGCTGTAGGTATAGCTATATTATCATCGTCCCCATTATTGGTGCGGTCGGTAATAATTAATTGTATGTGATTTGGATGGAGCGTAGAACAATGCTATAGTCGGAGTTCACGATCCAGTTCTGCGCTTATTGGGCGGTCTGAATATATTTGGTAAATGGTAAATGTCTCTAGGAGCAGATTGTGAAACTTGGTGAAAGCGTTCTACTTGTAGGGTTGCTGCGTCTTTGTGAGTGTATGCCAGAAATTGGCTGAGCCCACGGGTACCTGACTACCGACTAAAGAATTCAGAAAAATGGATTTGCCAATTTTCATACGTTGATACTTATTCCTAATTTGAAAAATAGAAAGACGTTTTTCTTCTTCTACCTACTTTTTCGTCGAGTGGAAAATTATACAGAAAGGATATAATAATGTGAAAATCATGACGCTTGTTTTGAACATGTTTTTGAAAAGTCGTTTAAAACCTGACAAGTGAAGATAGAATCCGTATTAAGACGACAGTTTTGGCTCGTAACCAAATTCTATGCCGTAATATCAAACAATTTTCATCACAATATTATTATATGATTATGAAGCGGAGGATTATTATTAAACTATATATTAAACTAAACTTGAATTTGTATGAAAACCTCAAAAAAGTCAAAGGCATGTGCTTAAACTGCGGCACCCTCCTAGTAGAACCGCTCATTTCTCCAAAAGTTTTTTTCCACTGGGCCACTTTTGTCACTTGCCCAGATATATAATTGAGACGCGAGAACATCTAGTTTGTAAACTAGATACTTATACTTAACTTTCCAACAAAATGTTTGTATTAAAATCAATTGGCTACCCTACCTAGCAGTCTATTGCTGAATATTTTACAAAGACAACGGCGATTCATTTGCTCGAAAATAGGCAAAATAAAGAACCGTTTATAAGTCAAATGTCAAAAATTAACGAGAGGTAGAGGCAGTGTGCATTTGTGGGAATTGTATGAACTAGAAAAAGACAATTGATAAATAATTACCTATAAGAGTAGCTTCATTTGAAGATATTATTTGTAATCTCATTACTTTGAGTAAAAAGTAAAATACGCAATATGTCTGTTTTATTTAAACTTATCATCTAATTACCTAATTGAAGTGATTTAGTCTGTAACTGAACGATCAAAGAATTGGAAGTTCTGTGCATGGCATTTCTTATAGTAAGTAGGTACTTCCTTTCATCAATATTTCAGTAAATTTTTCGGTAGAGAGATACTTGGTAGAAGAGTGGAACTGGAAGGCCTTTGCCCGCGTTTTTATACATATAACGATGCCTAATTTCTCGTCCTTTCGCTTGTGCGCTCTATGACTGGGCACATTGGATAATGATAATATCCTATCTCTTCATTAGTAATTTGTAGGCACGTCATATACACGCAAGTTTAATTAATTCTGAAAGTTGAATCTACTTGACGTTGAATATATTAAATTTTGAATGCAAATTGAACAGCATTCTACAGATAGGAGCACTAGAATTTCCATACGGTAAATGCCAAAGTAGTTGTGTATTATAAGTTAACAGGTTAGTAGGCTTATTAAAATTGCATTTACATAATTTTATACTTAAAATATTATTTTAATATAATTTTTAGTATCGTTTGTGTGATCTTAAGTATTTTATTCATTTTTTAAACCAACATACGTAACGCATAGAATATTTAAATAGCTATTTTTACGCGGTACCTACTCGTATATAACACAAGTGGCCAAAGGCGTGGTCGTCGCGTGACCGCCATAATATGCGCGCTTGCAAATCGCATATTACACGCTGTTCAGGTGCAACCAATCATTAGTGCATTCCCACCGATTACTTCACTGTGAAACGAACCATGAAAACTGTAACGGCCGTTTTGGATTTCGTTGAAAACAGAATTTCCGTGCAGGTAATTTTATTACAACCTTGTGAATGGTTGCTCTTAATAGAAACATAATTATCGTCGTCGTCATCAACCGATAGATGTCCTTTGCTGGATAAATATTACTGATTAATTCTAGATGTCTTGTAGGGACTTCCACACACTGCAGCGTTGCGCTGCCTGGATCCAGTGGCTCTCTGCAACTTGTGTAAAGTCTCTACCTAGCGGGGGATCTGCCAACGTTGTACTTTCCGGTACAAAGTTGCCATCCAGCACCAACAACTGTCGGTTCTCAGAAGTATACGTGCCTCACCAATTACCACTTCAGCTTCGCAACCCGTTGGGCTATGTCGGTTTTACTAATTTTCTCATTTTTGATTGGATCACGTAGAAAATATTTATTTTATGCTTATTAATAAATAATTAATCTTATCTTAACGTAGGTATTTGTTACTGTACTTGCAGCATACTTGAGCACCAAATAGAGTAGAGTAATTGATAATCAAACACTGATTACAATTTGATGACGGCCATTACCATCCGACAATAATATTTGACCCAAATAGCACTACCCATGGAATACGAAGATGGTTTCTAATGATACTTATTTTAGGTAGGTAGCTACTTTGCCGGCTGGTTCATCAACGCCCAGCCCTTAGATCTAGAAAGCTGAAATCCACAGAGGTTGGTTCCCTTTGTATTGTTATTTTTCGAGAAAGCGATAAGTAGTAATACTTAAATCAAATATTTAAAAAAATACATAGTTAGTACAAGTTACATAACTAAACAAAACCAATTTTACGACTTTTTTGAAAATTGTAATCACACAGACCGGTTCAAACTTTAAACGATGTAGAAGTCTTACAAAAATGGACGCTGATTCGGTCGCCATTGTTCTGTAGTACATCTGCAAGTACAGGAGTCAGGTCCAAAATACCAAAAGGTCAGATGCTTACTTGAAATTCAAATCCAAAAATGTTTTCATGCCAAAATTTTATTTTAATAACACATACCTACTTAATAAGACAAAAAATCAGAAAAATTAAACACAATAAGCACATAATAAGTAAAAAATACAGAAAAATTAATACCGTTTCGGATCAAAACTATAAAATCTTAATAATATGTGAAGCATTTTCGCATTTTTTTAAATCAAGAAATTACTTATGCTGTTTACGTTTCCAATAAGATCTAAAAAGCACATATTTAATTAGTTGTTAACCGACTTCCAAAAAGGAAGTGGTTCTAAATTCGGACCGTTTTTAAAAATGTATGTCCGATTATTTCGAGGTTTCTGCACTGATTTGTAATTTTTTTTTAAATCAACAGTAGAAGTTTTCATGGTGGTTTCATAAAAAAATCTGGATCCAACTCCTTAATCCTGATGCTGCAGGGTTACTGCCTGCCTAAGTTATCAAAATTTAGGAAGTGTTCACAGTGAATTAATATTGTAGTTACCAAGCAACGACTACATGTTTGAAGTCCAAGTCCTAACTCCTCAACCCTGATGATGCGGGGTACAGCACTCCTAAATTATAGTGATTCAGGAACTGCAGATAGTGCAATATTATTTTAGGTGCCAAGCCTAGACTATATTATCATTGACCTTTGAATCCAAACTTCTCGATCCAGATGCTGCAAGGTACTGTACTCTTTGTTCTGAAAGTCACCGATAACTATGTCGGAGGATTGCCAGCTATAAAAAAAGGTACTGAATTCCTAAGCCGCGGGGATTCGGGAATTTCTGACTGTGAATTAATATTTTAGGTATCAAGCAACGGCTTTATGATTACACTCCAAGTTCGAGCTCCTCAAACTTGATGATGCGGGGTACAGCACTCCTAAACCATAGAGATTCAGGAACTGTTACTGGTGAAATAATATTGCAAATGCCGAGCAATGACATATTGTTATTGAATTCCAAGTCCCAACTCTTCAATCCTGATGCTTCAAGGTATTGAACTCTTAGGCCGTGTGAATTTGGAAAGTTTTGCTGGTGAATTGTTATTTTAGGTACTTACTAAGCAATGACTACTTACACTAAAAAGCGTAATTATTTTTTTTAATTAAAAAACCGACTTCCAAATCCACTATAAATTAATAAAATATTTTTTGTTTCTACACGTGTATGTATGTATGACGTCGGGCAAGCATAATAAAAGAAACTAGAATAACTAGAAACTAGAAATAATAAAATAAACTAGAAACAACATAATATATACAAGTGTAGAAACAAAAATTAAGTATTTTATTACTTGGTAGTGGTTTTGGAAGTCGGCCTTTTTAATATATATTTTTCATAATTATATTATTTCAAAAGGCTTTCAAAAGTAGCAATATTTTCAATATGGGGCCTTAAATCGTTCAAAGGTTTTTAATGGTAAAATCACTCAGCTGAGTTTTATTGAAATAAATGACTTATTAAATGTTTTTTTTACATCGGGCCGCTTGTAATCAGATTCAGTTTAAATTGTGAAGCGTATTTTAATTAAATTTTATCTTTAGGGGTGAACGGGTTCAGGTTTCATTTAAAAACCGCAAAAGTATGCCAAAATTAACATAAATAATACGTCTTACTTATGCGATGATTTTTACTATTTAAGTATCATTTCCCAATTTATTACAGTCCGTAATGTCTTTTATACGAGATTTATGATTGAAATACTTGTAAATAAGTGCAGTGAGTATTGCGAGTAGTAAGGTCCTAAGTTTTGTACTCTAATACGTTTAATCCACATAGGTCATTATACTTAGTTACTTAATTTGTTTTTTTCTCTTTAAAATTAATAACGTTTGAGCAAATATATCAATAATTGTAATTGTATACTATATTAAAATCTTATCAAAATATTTTCACTATGTTACGTTTGAAAACAAGGAATACCGAGCTGTTGGTTCGAAGACTATTTAATTAAACGTAATACAAAGCTGGTTTTATTCAAAGTTTAATGATAACGGTCATGCTCCGAGTATTTCGTGATGAAAAGAGAAAGTTAGGGCTATGAATAAAATCATAAGATTTATTCGATCGGGAAAGCAGTCACTAATAATAACCATAATAGTTACTATGGAATAGAACAGGTTGACATTCAAATCAACTTTGACCACTATCTAAAGTTATATTATGACGTAACAGTGTTTTCACTTGCGTTCGCTATAGTTATATTGTTGTATTCAGGTTTCGATGGATGCTGTACGTAATATAAGCTTATCTTCAACTAGTGGAGCTCTCAATCAATCGTGTAATTTATATCATCAATCATCGTCATATCAACCGACAAATATAGGTCTCTTGTAGGGACTTCCACCCACAGTCTTGTGCCGCCTGAATCCAGTGGCTCCTGGCGGCACGTTTGATGTTGTCTGCCCACCTAGAGAGGCGGGTCTTTCAACGCTGCGCTTTCCAGCGCGAGGACGCTATTTTAGCACCTCGGGATCCCAACGTATATCAGTTTTTCAAACTATATGCCCTGCCCATTACCATGCCACTTCAGCTTCGCAACCCGTCAAGCTATGTCGGTTACCTATTCTGCTTCTCCTACGGATTTCCTCATATCTGAACTATATGAATAACTAGCTTATGCCCCCAAACTACGTCCGCGTGGACTACACAAATTTTAAACCCTTATTTTATAGGGGTAACCCCTTTAGGGGTTATTTTTATAATATACTAGCTAATGCTTGCGACTTCGTCCGCGTGGACTACACAAGTTTCAAACCCCTATTTCCGCCCTTAGGGGTTGAATATACAAAAATCCTTTCTTAGCGGATGTCTACGTCATATAGTAGCTATATGTATGCCAAATTTCAGCCCGATCCGTCCAGTAGTTTGAGCTGTGCGTTAATAGATCACTCAGTCAGTCAGTCAGTCAGTCACCTTTTCCTTTTATATATTTAGATTTAGATTTATTTTCAGGGCTTAAAGTAGTTTCTACTAAAGTTAAAGAGTCTTTAAAGTTTATAAATTGTTTTGAATTCTAATATTTTTCTATCAATTTGTTTCTCAAATGTAAGTAAGTACCTACCGATTAGACAGCTTGAGTGTGCGTGTTTACTTGCTAAGCTTACAAGGTTTGTCGTGTTCGAGACGAGTTTATTTCTCGTTCATGCCTTACTAGGCAATTAAGTGAACCTCTTGCTCTCCCATTATGGATGAAAGCGGTGATTTTCATTAACCTGAAATGTTAAAAATGTTGCTCTCGGGGAATTCGTACGCGCTTTTGAGTCTGGTGTAACTTGTAACTACAGTAGGTACCTACCTACTAAATAAGTTTCGGTGTAATGAATGAGTTATATTATATTTTAAAAGAATATTAAGTTCATCATGCTGACTAATATTTTCCTTTCCCCCCAACTAAGCGTTAAGCTTGTGCTAAGAGTAGACTACAACAATAGTGCAACGGGTGGGGTTAGAACCGGCGACCTTTCGGATTTCAGTCCGCTTCTTTAACCTTTGAGCTATTGAGGCTATATTATTTACTTAGTAGTTACACAGACTTCCTGAGTTATTAAAACTTGGCTCTGATTTATATTTTGAAATAGTTCTTAGAAACTCAATAGGGGTGTTCGTACACTGTAATTTACTAATTAGGTATCATGTTATAGTATTGGTGGTTTTGTTGTTGGCTTAGATTCATATTTTTTCTACCTATAATTATGTTGTAAACATAAAATGTTCGGTAAGCGCAGTGTAGGACGACCCCCCGCCCGCTGGACCGATGACCTGAAGAAGGTGGTGGGGAGCGGTTGGATGAGGAAGGCGGAGGACCGTGTTTGGTGGCGCGCTCTTGGAAAGGCCTATGTCCAGCAGTGGACGCAAACAGGCTGATGGATTGGATTGGATAAAATGTTCCAAGCTGAATTTTAAGTTATTTATTTTTGCCCATTGGCATTTTAAATATTATAATTCGTAACTTATGGTTATCTAAGGGTTATCTATTAAGTAGGTATGTATATAGGTAAAGTTGTGTATCATTAACGGAAATAGACAATTAATGACTTTCTTGATTCGCAACAAGATTTTACTTGTAACTTGTAGGACAGACAGTCTCGTCTCGTATCTATAAGCGGACGTTTGACGCATTTCTACTGCAAGATAAGGTATTGGTGAACCCAATAAGTAAGTACTTACCTAGGTACTTAGCGAATATTTTAATGTTAACTAGACTTGGTAGTATCTGTTGTCATTCTGCTATTGTGAGACTACCTATGTTTCGAATATTGAAAGAACATTTAAAGTTTAACTGAGTCATAAAATTTAAGTTGCTTAACTTAAAAAAATTGATTTCTGATTAGAATTCGTAACAAAGGCAAATCATGATCCTATAATAACTTGTAGTAAGTATTATTGGGATAAAAAGGATTTTCCTCATGTGTTTATCAGTCGTGCCTTGCCATGATATTTGAAAATTCGGAATCATTTTCGATTGCGAATATCATCGAGGCAGTAGATTGTAGAGATGGTACCTACACAATAATTAACAATGGAGTAACCACAAAGAACAAACTCATCGCGCGTGTTGTATTGATAGCTTCCGTTTTGAAAGGAAGTTCCGATCTCAAGAACAGGCATCGTAATAGACCGGAGGTGAAGATGATGAATTAAGAGCGATAGTTGAAGCGGATCCATTACAATGTACACTTGAGCTATCACTTTTTTTTCAAGGTGAACTTGGGAGAATAAATTACAATTATTTCAGAAAGACTGAGAACGCGGACGATAGAATTATATTATGAAGGGATGTGCCGATGTTCACAACCACGAGTTTTACAAATTACCTAACCAATTTGTAAAACTGGCGTAGCACCTAAGAGACGTTTGCAAAGTTTACACGATCATATTTGAAAGCGAGTTACTTGAAAGTAGGTAGGTAGGTATATTACTGGAATCATAATAGGTATTTAGGTGTTATTTTCAGCTAAGATGCCACAATAAGACAGAGAGACAGACGATGGCCCTATTCGGAGTGTAAGCGCATCATACAATACGAATGCATTTGGTGAAAGATGTAGGGGGCATATACTGACGATAATGTGAAACACACTGAATATGATATGCTGAAAGATAAGAGAGGTTTTCAAAGAACAATTAATTGAATTAACTGTTGATTGTAGATGACAAGAAAGCATAGTGATTGATAACTTATCTCACGGGTTATCTAAAAACATGTAAAATTAATAATACTTTCACTTGAGTATGTACTTACTTCTTTTCAGAATCAAACAATTATCAAGATATACAATCAGGTGGAAACCGTTAGACTTAACAGTCAAGTTCATGACAAATCAATACTCAGAAAACCTCTAGTGAGAAAAAAAACGAAGCCAAATAGGTATGAACTCTACAATTACCTAATTCAATTACAATTGTTGACTCGGCTTCGTGTTCGGGCGCCAGTCGTATTAGAACGGCGGGTGGAAATCGAGAGTAATTTCTGATTTTGGATTTTTTTGTGCAAGTTAAAGAAATGACATAGTAACGTGGAACTTTCTTCGAGATCGAACACGGTACGGTGTCAAGTGCGATTATAGTGAACATTGTGGCAGGGCGGCGAGTCGGTGAGAGCGCGGCCCGGTTGCGACCGGTCGGCCCCACCGCCAGCGCGCGCGCACACGCCGCTCCGCGCCGCCGACGTCGCGACGCACCCGTGTGCGATACGCTGAACCGCACCGTCGCTATCATAAAACATTTTCTTCCACAAATTCGTGGCCTTATCGGTGTGCTAAACGAAGATGTATTAACGAGTGTTATCGGACTGTATTGCCAGTGTGTATGTACCGTGACTGATACTGATGTTTGAAAGCTGAGATTTCAGAGCTTGTGATATATTAGGGTGAGTTAAAAGTTTACGCTCTATAATATTGTGATAAAATATGAGTCGCCGGACGATATAAACAATAGCAAGGTGAGCTATTATGCGGGTTCCCGTGTCTGAAACCGGGCTAAGGTCGAGGTAGGCGCCGCGTGTGTGTAATGAGATTAGGGCGGGAGAGGCTGCGGCGCGTCCCGAGGTCCCGGGTGCGCCCCGCGCCTGCCTCGCCGCCCGCGCCCCTTCCGCACCCCACCTGCTGTTTTCCGCGCCACCTGAACATGAACGTATCCTATTTTCTTTTTCCGCCCGCCTTACCGTACAACGCTTTCAAAATTAATCAGGTTACTATTTATAGTATTTTTCTATGCTCTTTAATCTCATTTTTTTATTTAATGCTATTTTGAACTATAAAATAGTAAACAGTAAAGGAAAACGGGTCAATAAACGCAAGCTTTGAAATACTACTATTTAAACTTACTGAACTGACTGACTAACTGACTGAATGATCTATCAGCGCATTCCTCAAACCACTGGACGGATCGAACTGTTTGGCATACAGATTACAGATAGCTATTAGAAATGACGTAGGAATCCGCTTAGAAACCACTAAGGGGGTAAAATAGGGGTTTGAAATTTGTTTGAAAGTCCGCAATTTTTCAAGCTCTAAGGAACTTGTTACTGGTTTTGGATTTCAACTAAAAACAAAGAAATATAGTTATTTCAGGATTTAAGGAAATTCTAAGGGAAAGAAAAGGGAAATTTAAAGGGGTTTCCATAGGCAGATAGCGGGTTATACAAGAAGTGACACAGACGGGATTCTAAAGAATCTAATACTCCGCCGATGAAGTCGTGTAGCAAAAGCTAGTGTCAAAAATATACAGATAGAATATTTTATTACCTTGCCAGTGGTCCCGCTGGGACAATAAAACGACGTCGCGTCGGGTGAAAATAATCATGCGTTTCATATTAAGGTAATCTGGGACTTCTTTTCTTGAAAAGTAATATTATGATTTTCAGTGTGATATGAAAATAAAATAACTTTTGTAATCCGTATCCATATTGCACGTCACCCGCGCGTGCGGGTGTGCGGAGCGTCCCCCCGCCTCATTCCCTGATTGTCATTTCAACCTGTCACGGACTATGCATACGACTTGTAACGGGGTCACCATTTTTGAAGCATGCTCGTAGGTGTGGTTTTATTCAAAGATGCGTAAACACTGCGGCATTACCTAAGCATTCTGTGCAATTACGTGCATGCGTGTCATACACAGACGGCAAGGGGCAGAATTTGCTTCACTTTAAAATCCGAATGTTTGAGCTTTCCTTATGTGGAGTTGTACATAGTGTCTAAAGAATACATGCGGACATAGGTACCTACATAAGATATAGGGTACATACCTACAAGTATATCGTCAGGTACAGGTCTCTTTTATTTCTTTCTTAATTTTTTTTAAATTGATTAATAAAAGATTTTCCCACGACATTTTTAAAACAGTACCTAGGTACTTAAAAGAAATTAATTTTTTGAACTTAGTTAATATTCTAAGTTTTATTTATGTTATTCAAAATTAATTCCGAATCATTAATGTCTACCGTGTCTACCATTTCATTCATGCCGTTATAGAGCAAAACTGGATATTTTATTGGTCTCTACATCTGATATAACGTGATAAGACGTAATAATTTTCATCCATTTGGCTTTTTATTACATTTTGAAATCGATCTCATTGGTCAGCTATGGAAGGATGTTCACCTCTCGCTTTGCAGAGGGGCTAGGGTAGCCATATTTTCGTCTAACATTATAATATAGAAATATTTATCTAGATATATAAAAGGAAAAGGTGACTGACTGACTGGCTGACCGACTGACTTACTGATCTATCAACACACAGCTCAAACTACTGGACGAATCGGGCTGAAATTTGGAATGCGGATAGCTATTATGACGTAGGCATCCGCTAAGAAAGGATTTTTGAAAATTCCACGCGGACGAAGTGGCGAGCATAAGCTAGTTTAGATATAATAATTAGACTATGTAGGTTAATTTAGGAACTAATTATTATCATATCATTCAGAAAGCAACTAGGGTAATAGTTTCATTAACCAAAAATAATTTTGAGAGTTCGAATGTAAATATTATTTAGACCTGAAGAAATACCTACTATGAAACTTTATTTAATATTTAACTTATTAAAAACTAAATAACGAGTGGGTCAGTAATTCTAAACTAAAAACGGCTAAGTACGAGTCAGACTCGCGCACCAAGGGTTCCGTACTCTTCCTTTATCTATGCGTACCTACTACAGTCATATTTTTTCGACCTTTTGCATGATAAATCAAAAAATATTTGTGATTTTTTTCTGACGTTACCACAAATTAACGGTTTTCATAATTACTCCTTAACTTGAGCTATAACACCTATCTGTAGTCCGTAAAATGACTCCCCACGCACCATTTTTAACTCTATGGGTCAACTGTCATGTCAAAAGTACGGTTCACCTTTAAAATAAAATCGTACTTTGACCTGAAATTTGACACGAAATGTTAAAATGGCACGCGAGGAGTTAAATTTAACGCATTATACCTACCAAATTTCATGATTTTAGGTCAACGGGAGGTCACTTCACATGTAGGGGAGCTACCCTAAAAAAAATATTTATCACAATTTTATTTCACCACTTTGTCGGCGTGATTAATATTTATACCCATGCCAAATTACAGATTTCTAGCACTAATAGTCTCTGAGATTAACCGAGGACGGACAGACGGACGGACATGGCGAAATTATAAGGGTTCCTTGTTCACTACGGAACCCTAAAAATAGCCTTAAGTAATTTTTTAGCGAATTCTTGTCACCCTAACCCTGGATGGGACCGTGGTAAACGATGTCTGATGTCATGCCTCCGACGCCCACTTCACTCAACTTGGCTATTTGTATAAAACCAATTCTAGTCGAAAATAAAGTCGAATATTAAAATGCTTCTTGCTTAATATAAGTCGATTCCTTATATTTTATTCCGTCGGTTTTCGATTTCATACAAAAATTTTGAAATTTAGTCTGGATGAAATTTCGTTCTCAATAAATTGTTCTTTAATGACACATCAAAACGTCTGATCTTTAGGATGATGAATGAGCCAATTTGGATATAGAAGTGAAAGAAATGAAATTCTCGTTGGAATTTTGATTTGTTTGAAAAACGCTTAAAAAACGAAAGTCCACCTCTATTCAATGAATAAAGAGATTTTGTCTCCTTACGAGAGCGAGTCTTTTGAAAAACAGTAACGGGGTCAAATAAATATTACTAACACCCATGTAAACGTGACTCTATTAAAGAGCGATTTAAGTTTATGGTTGTGGGAAACATCAAAGATAATCTTTTCACATACATTGGTTTTCCATTACCATTACTTTTCATTGACTAAGAAATTTATATCTATTAGTACCAGCGGCGTAAATGTGGCTAAAACAATGGGGTCAAAATGTATATAAAATACATAATATTAGGTTTCGTGATTTTTAAAAAAAATACCTAATGATGATTCCATTCAATTAAAATATTTATTTATTTGCCCAAAGAGCTTGTTGCGATAAGATGGAGTGTCGACACTTTAATTACCCAGGAACAAGAAAGATTTTTTAATTAAAATTTTGATATCAGATTTTGGTATTCGTTATCTATGCATTACACTTTTTTTAATTATTTTTAGTGACACTCCTAGCAGATACGGTCTGAGCCACTGTTCTCTCCTCACGGTGAAATCAGAGCCAGTTTTAAATTCCATCAGATATAATTATTATGTTCAATGTTAAAATTACAAACAGACATGTTCTCGATGTTGTAAAGATAGGTAGGTACCTACACTTAGAATTTACGTGGTGAAGTAATAATTAATGTTTCCGGTCTTTCGTTAACGTTGCGAACATCGTTTGAGAATTTGATTGAATACAAATGAATGTGTGTCAATATCATATCAGCCACTGAAATGAACATAATACTATATACAAGTACGCTGGAAGAGGTGTGCCATAAAAAATTACAGTTATTTCTTGAGCCGATTTGAAGCGCCCCACCGAGCGTTTGAGTCAAATGGTCTTCGTGTCGACACTGTATTGACAATTAATGTCTTGTAACTAACATTTAGTTTCGAGTACGCTCACGTGACTGCTGCTGTCGGCACCAAAATGGCGAAAATTAAGTTGCTTTAAAAACAGGTCGGCAATCGCCGGTCCAGCGTAGGTACTTGTATGTGTAGACTGTAGTGATATCAGCTCATTAGGCAACATCACCATATTACCACATTACAATAAAATAAATAATGCTTACAAATGCAGATTAATTTTCACTTAGGTATTCGAAATTTGAATTTCCTTATTCGACAAATTCTGAACACTTTGTTCATTTCGGGAGACTTTCTATGTACTATAACTACTATTGAATTTATAGCCTTGTGATTAAGACGTTGGCCTCTTATTAAGAGGGTCGAGGGTTCAATTCCGGGCATGCACCTCTAACTTTTCAGAGTTATGTGCGTTTTAAGAATGTCACTTCATTGCTTTAACGGGGAAGGAAAACATCGTAAGGAAACCTGCATGCTTGAGAGCTCTCCATGAGACTACGGCCAGAACCTTTGTCATTCAGTGAAGAGACCCATGATCAGTAGTGGGTTGGCGATAGGTTGATGATGATGATGATATGATGATACCAGTAAGACTTAAAGAGCATAGTGTTTCTTATGAATAGATAAATATTCGCCTTTCCAATAAAAGTACAGGCATTTATCCAACTAGAGATAGGTCATAAGGTTAGACAATTTTTTTAATTAGTAAGGGGGATGTAATAGCGAATTTAAACACGCTTCACGATAATCTATAATGATTTGATTGTTCACGACTATGACGCGAAGTTACCTGACTGCTATGTAAATGTCGCGTGCCGATGGAGTCATGGGTTCGAGCGTTCGAAAGCCAACTCTAATAAATTGCAAAATGTTTAGAAAACAGGATATTTTACATAATAACGGATGTGACAATGTGTTCTCGTCATTTCTTAAAATACACTTTATGTATGCACCCATTTTGCACATAAATAACGATAAAATGACTTGTGATGGTTGACCCGTTAACGGTTAAATTGATGGTAAAATTCACAGTTTTTGGTTTAGAAGCCTCTAAAAAAAATTCCAACCAAAACATTGTAAGACATTGAAAATGAAAATAAACTTAAGTACCGAGGTATTTATTAATTATTGCAGGTTGAAAATAATTGTTTGGGTATCATAAACGCAGCTTATTGCACAGAGCACGGCCGAAAGTAATGTACATCGACCTTTAGAAGGAGATAGCAAATTTGTAGAGCACTGTCTCTGTCGGTGGGACCGACAAAGCGTCATATAGGTATGAGTGACAGAGATAACGCTCTACAAAGCCGAAATGTCATTCTAAAGGCCGATGTACATTACTTTCGGCCGCTATTGCTGGCTTAAATCATCTAAGTAGTCACAATATTAGTTCTATATGTCAACATTATTCTTTTAATAGTCGGTCTAATGTTTTGGCATTACCTAACTAGTTTAATTATTATAGTTTTTGTATTCTATTGTCAATTCTATTATGTTAATTATTAATTCTGTTATTCTATTATTAATATAGTTAGTCTATAGTGTGAATATCATGAGTGTATGTGTGTGTTTATTTAAAATTTAAATGATATTTTTAAAAACTTTTCAGTTTTGTTTTTATTTAACGAATATACTATTTGAATTTCCATGTTTATTTTACGAATCCATTTTCTTAGATGCGGATTTATTTATTAATATGTGTAGTGTCAAACATAAAATTCAAAGACTCAATATAAGTACCTACAGCACTTATATTGAGCATTTCTATCTGTGAAAACTTGTCATTAGCTTCAATCTTCTTCTGTTTTTACCTATTCATTTTTTCATATTAGCTGTAAGTTTTCCTGTTAAATAAAATAAATAAAATAAATCAAATGCATTAGCGGTAGGAGTACATTTTGTTCAATTAGCTACATGCATCATGCATACTATATTACTGTCTCGAGGCTGGTTTTGTTGCTTACACAAGCACTATCAAGGATGGTCTAATTAGTCGTGCTACAGTGATCGGCCACTATTTGCCCCACGAAAATCATGCCAAAACACTCACTCACTGTATTTCATGCGAAAATGTAGGATGCATTGCGTGTAAGGTACGGCGAGTGCCTCTATTGTTTTTGTCAGGAACTGGTTTTGTAAATAACAGGAACTGTTGTTTACTTTGGGTGTTAAAAATATAAGATTAACTTAATAAAATGTGGTAGGTATATTTTTAATGTAAAGTTTTGCTGAATACATAATTAATTGGATTTGCTTTGACCTAAAGATAAAAAAATACTTATAAGATATGCGTCCGTTATTTACTTCTTTTTAATCAGCTTATTCTTCCAGATTTTCTATACTATATTAAAACTATAGATTCTGCAGGCATATTATATAAACAGGGACAGGCCGATGACGTGCTGAAAAGGTTTATAAATATGAAATGACGATATTTGTTCTAAGTTCTTGTGTTATTTTAGTATAACAGAGTAAATATATTCTATTAGCAATCCTTATGAGGTCTTAAAGTTTGCTAACCACATTTTATGAAAAATGTTTAAAAGGGTCATTTAGCGCATACCAAAATATCATATACTAGCTTATTCCCGCGACTTCATCTGCGTGGACTACACAAATTTCAAACCCATATAACCCTTAGAGGTTGTACCCTTAGGGGTTGTATTTTCAAAAATTCTTTTTTAGCAGGTGTCTACGTCATCATAATAGCTATCTGCATGCCAAATTTCAGCACGATCCGTCCAGTAGTTTGAGCTATGAGTTGATAGATCAGTCAGTCAGTCAGTCAGCTTTTCCTTATATATTTATATGGATATCTAAAAAATTACATTGGTCTTGCGGTCTTTTTGTAGATATAGAGAGCAGTAGCAATGACCTATTTGATTTCTGTATAATTTGACTATCAAGTTTTAAGCGGCGTTGCGTTTCACCTACTTGCGCACCCTACTGTGTAATTACTATGCTTCTTAACCCAAAATAAGTGTTTACGGTCAAATTTTATTCATAGGTACATTATTATGATGATTCATAAATATTCATAAATCTCCTTAAATTAAGTAAGTATATCAATGAACTCTAGCTTTGTGTTTGTTTTTATAATATTTTTGTAACGGTTTCTATTAACTGCATAAAACGATTATGTTTAAATAATTACACCTAACTTTAAATATTCAAATAATATGAGTACTCATTCATACTCACACACTCACAAACTCATAGTTCACTCAAACACAGATTTTTGATTTATATTTAGCAGGTTAAGTTGTGAAGATTCAATTATAATTGATATCGTGGAACAATACCTACAACATAATAATATAATATTATTTTCTACTTATTACCCTGTTTCTCTTTTTGGCTTACTCGATAAGAACGGACGTGTAAAAAATCACAAAGTAAATTTGCTCTCCTTTTTGTATGAACACTGTCATGGAATACAAACCCAGGTCATTTGTGATCTCACTGGTCTGTAATGGTCTGTAGGGCAGCAATTTATTTCCAAAGTATTTTTAAAGATATACTACCTATACTTAATCCATCCGGTGTGATTGTGGTCAAGCGTTTGCCTTTTAATTTCCAAACAATAAATAATCATTGAGTATTTCAATACTTTTTATAAAGTTATCTTGAAATAAAACTATTTTGTAGATAGGTGCCTTATAGCACTAATTTCTAGAAAGTTTTTATAATGTGCCTACCTACTGCAAGTGAAATTTTATTTGATTGAAGATTTAGGTGATGTTTACTCAAAAGTCGACACTGTGGTTTATGTGAAAATTGTTGAGAAACGTGAGAATGAGAGGCCCTTAAACGGAACTCGGGTGTAACGGGTCGCAGCCCTGGGCGTTATGCTAATGCCTCGATCTCCGCGGCCGCGCGATGGCTTCGGCGCTGTCGTTGGTGCCACTAACCCACATCTCTGCCTTCCGATGATGTGTCTGCTTGTGTCCAATGCGTTCTCGAACACGCTCGTTATACTTTCATATCGATCGACGAAAGTACCTGCAATCGTGAGTAGGAAATAAGCACACGTTAAACTTGTAAAAATTCTAACATCTGATTGTTAATTTAATCTGTCGATATTTAAACATTTCGACCGGATTAGTGGGTACATAGTATGAAAATGATTTTGTTAGGTATATTTGTTCTTCAAAATGTATTCGCATACACAAGTAGATTTTATTTATGAATACTTGTATTTGTTCCGACTTTGGATCTTCTTGAAATGCGGACCCAAGCGCAACGGTGAAAGAGAGAGGCCTTGCGCAGTTCTCGCATGCCTTTCGACGTGCGCGCAACTTTAACCATTATTGCATATTATGCAATCTCATGCATACTTTTTGTCGACAGATTCTGATCGAAAAGCGGCTATTCCAACTGCTTGGGTGTGCGTCACACGCGGTATGGAGACAGGGGCGTCGGACGAGGAGTTCATCACTATAGTTCCGGTAGGCGATAATAAGCCTGCTGCACAGGATTCTGCGTTCGTAACAGTGCTTACAGTTGGTGCTGCGGCGGGTGCCGCTAAAGTGGTTGTATGTAGACCACGCGGAGCACGACTTGGATTAGGACTTAAGTTTGAAGGTGGTTCAGCTGCCGCTGAGAGAGTTAGGAGACTTTTGGTACAATCATGTGCGGAAGATAGCCCTGCTGCTAAAGCTTCAACGCCCTGGGGTAAATTAATACCAGGAGATGAAATCCTAGCTATCGATGGAGTAACAGTTTCTAATTTAACAAGAATTGAATGTGTTCGTCGTTTAAAAGACTCAGATGAAAGCTTAGAACTTCTCGTGAGACATTTTGAAGCTGAGAAACAGCCTGAGCAAAACAGTATGGACTTTAAAGAAAATGTGATAGATAACAAACAGAGCTCTGAAATAACTAGACCGTCGACATTACCTCCTCCTGTTCCACCCAGAAAATTGGGGAAGAAAAACTCTTTCAAAGAAAAATCTATTCTTCAAACTCTTGGTGAACAAAATACACTTGGAAACATAGATGCATCTAAAGAGGCTGAAAATGTCAAGGACACGCTGCATAGTTCAGTCATTCCTATGATAAATAAATTGTCACGAAAATCATCTTTTGATAGTCACATACACAGGCAAAAGGAAAGTATTGCTTACTTAAGAAAAGGATCTCCTGAAGAAGTGAGACGCTTAGTACGTAGACTTTCAGACGGTAAAGCTATACCTCCAGATGCCGAAGTTTATTTAGATTTGCTTTCTAATGAATGGGAACGCTGTCTTGTCTTAGCAGATGCGGAGTCTGATGATACGGGCAGCTCTATTTCAACAGTTGTTGATAGATTAGGATCAATGGCAAATTCTGTTGAGAATAGCATTCCATCAACTCCAATAATGCAGCCAAAATCTATAGATATTCAAAAGGTACTGAATAGCATTGAAAACATTGATTCCGATTTATTGAAAGACATGACCAGAGCAAAACTTTTGGAAATAAGCGATGAATCTAGGAAAAATGACAGAAAACTATCAGATAATGGATTAAAAAATCACGAAATAGAAATCCAGAATGCTTTAGTCACAGAAAACACAATAGCAAAAAAGGTGGAAAAAAATGATAAAAACAATAATCACACCCAAATATTGAAACGTAATACCGAAACAAATGATTCTACAAAAATTAATGACAAAACTTCAAAGCAAGAAAGTGTTTCGGAAAAACCTAAACCAATGCCGAGGAATACGAAAGTGGAACGTTCGGCTAGTGAAAAGAAACGCCGTCCTATTCCCATTCCAGAACTACTTTCACCACCACTGTCCGAACCTCTTTTAACACCAACAAAGAAAACGTGCATAGAAACTTGGTTGCAGAGATCAGAAATTGAAATGAATAGCAAAACTGAAGATAAATTAGAAGACAATTCTGTACCCGAAATATTGCCTCGGCTTATCGATTTTGTGCCTAAAACTCAATACAAAGACAGTAGTGGCAGCGAATCACCGCCAAGTACGTGCACACGACCGACCACCGCACCACCGCCGCCTCCTGTAGAGACTAGAGAAGATGGCTCCGGGGCATCACTCGACACAATAGGAGAGTTGGATGAATCCAGTGACGTCACCGACAACGTGTAAGTATTTCAACACTTATTTTTTTACTAAGAAAAGCTAACATTTGCAATTTACATTGTCTGGGGTAATAATATGACAAATGCTCAACTTATCAGGCTATTATAGCATGCGGCCGCAAATTATACAAAAATATTAGCAACACTTTTTAAATCTCAACCATTTGAATGAATGAATGAATGAAATATGCTTTATTCTACACCATTATAAAAATGAAAGACATAGTAAATAAAACAATAAACATCAACAATAGAAGTACAATTTACGATAAACGATTTATTTATCTGTCTTTACATCAATTCTTTTCCAAAACTATTATAAATGATAAAATTTAATTATTTACCTAATTAAAATTATTAATACATGGATTTTTATTTGACTTTTGTCGGGTTAATAGTTAATACAGAAAAATAATAATTATATATTTAAGTAAGAAAAAATAACATAACTCGTAGCTATCTACCATCGACTTTCCACTTCCTATAATACCCACTCGTATGTAATGAAGTAGATGTAAATCTTTACTTCTTCAAGAATGACCGTCATACAAGGTCTTTTAATGGATTGTTGACGATGTATGATAAAAATCGGAAAGAATCATTGAATCTATATGAATGCAATATAAATTATACTTGGTATTTTTCATTTAAAAATTAAAGTTGTGTTTTGTAGTTCAGAGAGTCCTGGGTGTCCTTGGACCTTAGTCACTTTACTGATATAGTGTATACCTAACATATAAAATCATAAAATTGGGAAGACTAAGAAGTAGATACCTAACAGGATCGGTAAATATGTAAGGTGATTCCGATATTATTAGCGTTGTCACTTTAACAAAGAACGTTATTTATCTAGCGTAAAGTCTAGATAAGGCTTAGCTATTTAAACAAGACTCGAGTGCGTTACCCTTTGCTGATTTTATAGCATGCATAGATAGCATGCAACAAAGGATGTGTACACAGTGAATATTACGGCATACTACCTAGGTTAGTATACTTATTAAAATTCTATTATATGCATTTACTTCTATTCATATAAATAATATAATATACCACAAAAATACAAATCATGATCAACCCAACACCGGCTCACTACTGGGAACGGGTCTCCTATGAGAATGAGATGGGTTTAGACCACAGTCTGCCACGCTGGACAAAACATAAATACGTACCCATAAAAAGAGTGGATTTCAAGTAACATATTATATTCTGTGCCGGGAGGAAACATAAAATAAGTGATAAATTTCTTAATATAAGAAATATTTAGGTACTCAAAAGCTTTCAATATTGACTAATAAAATGTTGATGATCACAATCATCATGATCAACCCATCGGCGGCTCACTACTGAGCACAGATCTCCTCTCAGAATGAGAAGAATTTGGCCACGTTCGCGCTGGCCAATTGCGGATTGGAAGATTTCATACCCATTTGAGAACGTTATAGAGAACTCGCAGGCATGCAGATTTCCTCACGATGTTTTCCTTCACCGTTAAAGTAAGTGAAATTTATTGCTTAAAACGCACATGAAATCCAAAAAGATATACATAGGTTAGGAGGAAGCCCAGGATAGAACCCCTGAACTCCCGCATAGGACGCAGATGTTTTACTCACTAGGCTATCGCCGCTCGCCTGCAATTAATGACAAATAGCAACCATAAAAAAGTAGCCCTATTTGTTGTAAAAGTGCCGGCAGTCATCAGTGTGAGAAAGTTCATTTTCACCTCAGAAATAATCACTGCCTGCAATTGATAGCATCCATTTATAAAGTAGAACCGGTGCTGTGCAGTGGTTAGACATGGGCCCTTTCTTCATAACGGAAGCGTGCTAATGTTTCTCGTGTTTACAATTGTAAGAATCAGGTGGAAATTAGACCCATAAAATATGTGAAATGTTTCTGTGAGGGTAACTGATTAATAGTGACGTAGAAATAAAAGCAACGAAACTATTAATAACTAACGCCCAAGTGGTTTGAACGGTCGTTGCCCTTCTGATTCGAAGAAGAGATATAAGATTACCTACCCAATGCTTTACTTATGTTAGTTCTCATCCTGCGTAGATAAATAGGTACTCAACAAAAAGTTTGTTCTGAATTTATGGTACCTATCTAAACTCCCTATAGCTAGGAAAAACTTATGTTAAGAGTCACAAAGAAAAAAATAAACTGTAAGGAATATGATAGCTGTATTCTAAATTTTAGTCGATTGAGCTATAAAAATTAAACGCCAATAATTTTTTACAACATTCTCTATTGTAGAATAATTGGCAATCAAAGAAATCATTGGTAGGTTCTTATATTCGGTGCGGTTCCAAATTCGTATCTTATTTTTGTAATAAGAAAAATTTGGATAATTTTATGTCAGTTGAACGTATTATTATACGTATAGTAAATAGTCACAAAAACATGGAGAACTCCAATTACTTACCTAAGTATTAGAATAAACTAAAGACAGTTAATGGACTGATACAGGAATTAATCATAAATAGTAGTTAATATTACTTACTAGATAACGCCTGCGACTTTATCATAAACCTTATGATTAGCCCATAAGATAGCGGGTAGGTATTAGGATTGAAGCTGCTATTGTATAATGGTGCTTTATGGTAGAAAAATCAATATGGGAATAGGTTTTAGATTTACATAAGGTCATACCTCATGATGAAGAATTTGCAATCCCTTGTAAATTCGACAGAAACGTACTTAGAACGTACGCAGCACTGATAATATAAAAAGTTACAAAGCGTTTTCACTTTCTATTGTGTTTTAGACAAATGAGATTTTTACCAGTAACAGAAACAACAGACTATGTAGAAAGAAAAGAATATTTTATTCGTAACGGTGACACACACGGAGAGTTTCTGTATTTTCAAGTAAACTAACGTAACAATGGCAAGCAGTAAGGGTGGTAACGGCCAACTGCACCCCTCCACCCTTGCCTCTCACCCTTAAAATGCACCAGCCTATACAACCTTTTGTGTAAACTCTTTGACACGTATAGACTATGTACGCGAGCTATCCTGATAGAGCTTTGAACTGGTAAATGTATTCAGTATGATCAAAAACTTAGATATTTATGGCATATACTCGTGTGCACCATTGAGGCTGATCCAATCTCAATGGTGCACAGGACTATCAACATCATACATAATATAGTATGTAAGTAGTACCTATCTACCTAATCATTTTTTACTCGCCTCCGCCAAATCCGAAAGGAAGGGTTATGATTATAACAGTCTATGTATGTAAGTTATTTAAGTAAATATGTATGTTTACTAAACTACTGTGCCGATTTTGATAAATGAGGTGTATTGACACCTCATTTGCTATTGGTGATCATTTGGCGATTTGCTATTATGGTTCGGGCGACAAGGGCTTATATGTATATTATACTTATATGTATACTATAAGTCATTGGCTACAGCCTATATTTTATATGAACATACTCAATCTGTATCATTATTGGCGGATGTTACATCGACAAAAGTGGGGGTCTCTGAAGGATTTTTGCCATCCTATTGTTAACGAATCGACTGAGATGACGAATAAAAGTTCTCAACTATAACTACAATATTAAAATAAACTACTAATCGAAAAATAAATAATTAAAACTACCTATTCCCACTTAAAGACATTCCTATTATAATCGACTATTATAATCTGCGTGATTTTGCTTTGAATGAGCTACCGTTGATCATCTAAATTGAAAAATGTATACCTAATTTGTATTGAAATTGCTAGTTAATGATAATATACGGCCGATTTCACAATTGATTGGAAAATAGAACTTGTTAACTTTTTAACATGAACCGTTAACCGTGCCTACACCATTCGGCAATGGCGAGACTAGGATTTATTCTGACCCCCACTGAGAATTGGTTTTCATGTAAAATGATTGACACCTGACCTTCTTGACCCTCGGATAGGGACTGTGGTAGGTATAGCTAGGCGATTCTTACGACTTACTCGCCTGTCGACACCTTAGAATACCTACCTATCTGAGGGCAAAGGTATGAATTCCATAATGAAAAGTTTTGTAGACCCAACTGGCTGAGCTTTCAGTTTCCCACATTGTATTGTAACTTTTTATGATATGAAAATGAACTATTGAGTTTCTTGCCGGCTCTTCTCAGTAGAACTTTGTTTCCGAACCGTGGTAGAGCCCCAAAAGAAAAGTAAAGTTGAAGTGTTAGTACTTACTAGTGAAAACATGAAAATTTAAATACCTAATAGGTACCTATGGGTATGATTCTTTATTGTTTGCAAGCATTGTTGATTGAAGCGTTTTGTTCAGGAGATAGATTTGGTTAGAAGCGGGACTTATCCCTTAGTGGGAAATATTTCTGGAGCATCATGAGATTAAAATATGATTTGCCATAGTATTTCAATGTACTATAGATGAATCAACATCCTCTAAAGTATGTACGTGAAGACAGGTTAGCGTCATCTTTGCAACAATGAGTCATTATTATCTGATGACATGTACATTTGGTGTTAACCTATATTAGCGTATTAGGATGTTAGGGTAACCATTTACACATTTTGTAAAGCAGTACGAGAACATGTGTGGGGAAACGAGCTGCAATGGCGGTTTTTTTTAGAAATCTTAAAAACACTGTATATAAATAATTATTTATTAACTTAAGGTGCACAGAAGAAGGTGTGTAATTCCTTGAAACCGAACGCAGATCAAATCGATGTGACTCCTCGTTTCTAATTCGAACCGCTAGGGAACGTCATTCCAGCATCAGTTTTCCACTCCACTTTATAACTAGTCGGCGGTAGACCTACCTTCAAGTCAAGAGTGAATAGACATCTTCTAGGCATGCGTGGTCCACCTTAGGCTGCATCATCACTTGCTAGCAGGTCTGATTGCTGCCAAGCGCTAGTTTGCAGGACATCTGAGAAGTGCGCTAGGAAATCTAGACCATCCGGAGAATTCAATCCAGTTGGTAATCCTAATGTAAGTGAACAACATTCAAGGTGAAACGAGATATTTCAATATGCGAAATAGAGTTGCAGGTCATTGGAATGTTACTGTTACATGTATTTGATTTCGTTTCGCAGACTTGCATGCTTGACATACTTTGTGACTGTTTACATAGCGTTGAAAGTATTTAGCAACTAGTAGGTAAGATGTCTAAATAATAATTATTAATCTCAAACATAAATCTTCATCATCGTCATCATCAACCCATTGACGGCTCATTTTTGTGAGTACAGGTGTCCTCTCAAAATGAGAAGGGTTTCCATGCAGTTTTCCTCACAATATTTTCCTTCACCGAATGCAAGTGATACTTAAAAGTTAAAACGCACACAACTCCGAAAAGTTGGTGTTGTGTGCCCAGGATCGAACTTCAGACCCCCAACCAAGAGGCCGACGTCTTAACTTTTAACCACTAGGCTATCACCGTTTATCTTAAACCGCTTACATAAATCTTTCTATGATTCAATAATTTTTAAGTCATTTGTTATTTTTTACAATATGCAACAAAACAATAATAATTAATCGTCTGATGTAGTCATTTAACAGTAGAGAAAGAAAGCCATTGTGTAAACTGTGAGGTATGATGACAAAGAAGCGAGGATGATACCATAATGCATATACAGGCAGAATGAACTATTATAAAGATCTACGCTACGACACGTATGACATAGCATACGTGAACTATGTAACCAATGTGATCTGCAACATCCATATCAGTATTGCTACATCACTCTAAAATCATTAATGACCGTTGATACATTTTCGTTTATATTCTCATGGCGTATTATTTTGTCTCTACATTTTTTGTTAAGAAAGAACAGCATAGTGTTATTCCAAATACGCACTTAATTTTTCAATTATTAGTACCTATGTTATTACATACCTACGAATAAGATAATTTTTAGAAAATGTCATCTCGGATGGTTATTTGGAATGAGAAAAATGTTCCATAAATACTGTATATGAGAAAAGCTATTAGTGTATGATACACTATGTCAATCGATTATAATGACAAACAAGCAGATAAATGGCTCACAGTCACATACATAATGAACTATTATGAAGATCTATGGGACAATAGGCGAACCATGTATGAATGTGACCTGCAATGCAACATCGTGTTGTTGTTGATACTCGTACATGACTCCGAAAGATGATTAATGAACGTGGGTATCTTTCGTTTCTTTTTTGTGATTGTTGTTGTTTTATCTTTACATTTTTGTTAAGGTTAAAGAGCTAATTTCTGTATCACATTTACTTCGAACAAAATATTATATCCATGTTTTGGGGGATTTTAATCGTTCTCCGTAATTGGTAAGTATATTTACATGTACCTACCTACCTACATGGAGTTAAATTTTAGTCCCAGAAAATATTTTATTATCTGTGCTTCTAGGACTACTAGCAATGCAAAGGCTCATTTGGTATTAAAAGTCCTGTTTAATGTTTTTGAAATTGCATCTCTTATCCAGTACCTACACATTACTCTTATTATTAACTAGATGATGCCCGCGAGTTCGTCCGCGTGGATTTATGTTTTAAAAATACCCTCCTTGATCCGGGAACTCCTTGATTTTCCGGGATATAAAGTAGCCTTTGTCCTTCCCTGGGACGCAAGCTATCTCTGTACCAAATTTCGTCAAAATCGGCTGAACGGTTGGGCCGTGAAAGGCTAGCAGACAGACAGACACACTTTCGCATTTATAATATTAGTATTAGTATAGTATGGATATCTTATTAGTTTATTTGAGCTAAAGGTTCTAGGTCAATCAGATACTGTTTCTCAAAAAACTTATTGGATTCATTGAACCATTTGAAAGCCTTGCAGCAAAAGATTATGATTCGTAAGAAATCTGTTCGAGTTGAAAAGAAAGTATAGACTCGTATTCCGATTATAATCTACTGGACTATAAATAGAAAGAACTTTATTATAGGCATGTTTGACATACAACGCCGATTCTTAATAAAGTAGATTATAAGTAGTTCAATGGATCAATTGGCGAACGAGTTGAGGCATACGTTTCACTTATTAAGGTTACTCATACAAATATCAAACGATTACTTATTGCTATTAAGGTGAATGATCATTACCAATAAACGAATATTAATCATGAGCCCATTAACTTTCTCGCGATCTTTGAAGCTTTTTTATTTACTCTAAATAATTTTGTTGTTGATTAGGTAGCGTTTATTTTGTGCTTGCAAACATACCTACTATTGTTCTCGTTAATTTCACCACACGAGTAGAAAGATATATCACTATGCTTACCTTCTAAATGGTGTTTAGTTACCTATTTATTTATAACTTTATTCACCTAGTGTCTTCTTGATGTGAACATAGAAACATTTAATCTAAAACCGGCCAAGTGCGAGACAGGCTCGCGCAACGAGGGTTCCGTACTACAGTCGTGTTTTATGGACATTTTGCACGATAATTCATTATGATGCATAAAATTAAATAAAAACCTGTATTAGAATGCAGAGTTGAAGACCTTTCATATGATACCCTACTTGATATGTTATCTGATTTAGGAAATTGAAAATACTAATTTAGTTCATGACCACAATTTAATTTTTTGTGTTTTTATTTTTTGTGTGTGTATTTTTGTATTGTGACCACAAATTCACGGTTTTAAGATTTTTCCCGAATGCCTGCTATAAGACCTACCTACCTGCCAAATTTCATGATTCTAGGTCAACGGGAAGTACCCTGTAGGTTTCTTGACAGACGGACAGACGGACAGACAGGCAACAAAGTGATCCTATAAGGGTTCCGTTTTTCCTTTTGAGGTACGGAACTATAAAAAGTCATCATCATCATCATCATCATCAACCAATAGACGTCCACTGCTGGACATAGGTCTCTTGCTCTAAATAGTAGCATCACAAAATTGGATTAACTAATAATTATTAACAACCGAAACTTACTTACCTAGTAGGTAGGTACTCCGTAGGTAGTAGGTACTACTCGTACAGTTGAAGTTTTTACTGGCGACGACGACGGTGTACCTACTACCTACTTAGTAGGTAGGTATACGTCTAGGGTTGCCAGGCGTCCGGATAAAGCCGGACATAGGTAGGCTTTTTGATTGCGTGTCCGGCCAAAATAAACGGTGTCCGGCTTGTCCGGCTTTTGATAGGCTTTTTACATTTCGCAAACGAGCGTGGCCGAGCGCAGGCGAGTCGATTGTATGTCGCTCCCGCAGGCGGCAGTGGCGCCTGACAACAAGATTTATGACAATAATAAAAAAGCTTGATTTTACATACAATTTTTCTGTCGTACCTATTAATACTAAGACACAAAATCCTCAATAATGTAGAGTGTCCGGCCTTTCTATCCAAATGTCCGGCCAAACTGGCTGGTCTGTCCGGCTATTAGGTTTGGCGACCTGGCAACCCTATATACGTCTACATCTACAATCGAGTGAAATGTAGCTCTTGGCATTTCTAATCACTACTGTGTTACACCCACTTTGTAACTATATACTACTTGATACAGCCGGAAGAAATGCTCACCGAAACTTACTTTGTTAGAAGTCGCGGTTAACAAAGGCATACTTTCAATGTTCCGATAGCTTTTTATAAGATTACTAGCTTATGCTCGCGACTACGTCCGCGTGGACTACACAAATTTGAAACCCCTATTTCACCCCCTTAGGAATAGAATTTTCAAAAATCCTTTCCTAGCGGAATCTGCATGCCAAATTTGAGCCCGATCCGTTCAGTAGTTTGAGCTGTGCGTTGATCAGTCAGTCACCTTTTGCTTTTATATATTTAGATATTCAAAACATCTTGATAATATAAGTCCTTACCTAGTTTTAGGGCTTTTTGTACGCCTATCCGTCCGCCTATGTAACGGCATGAAATAGTGTTATTTATAAAAACTATACCAACACCTCATGCCTACCTATTTGAACTTGCAAATAAATAGATTTTGATTTAATAATAAATGATAGGGTGGTAATTTAGCTAAATAATTTGCTTGCCGTTGGGAGTGATAGCTAATAAAAATAAAAGTAATTAGAAATGTAAAGGGTCTGAACAAGGTAAACTAGGTAGCAAGGCCACGTGCCGCCGAGTTTTCGAAAATACAGTAAAGGTGTTCAAAGATAGTAAAAAAATAAAGCTCTGCATATAATTTGCTCTAGTTATGTTAATTTGAGTACCTATGTCATTCTCCAGCTCTTTAACTATAGGTACCTACCCTTGCAAAAATCACGTCAACCCGTTGCTCCGTTGCGACGTGATTAAAGGACAAACACACTTTCGGATTTTTAACATGGGTAGTGATACACATGGAACATACATGTATACAGGAATAATATATTTAGATGGTTTTAGTTTGTAATATACATATATCATAATATATTATTTTGTATGTATGAATGTATTATATAATGTGACAGGAATTTTATAAGTAGGTAGCAAAGTCGTGGTCAGTTTACACTAGTTTGTTTACTAGTGGCTCTATTGCATAAGTCTAGTGCTTCAACCGCGATCAGTGCCAAATTGCATTCGAATTAAATCTTTATAGCGTCAGGGATTTCCACTTCAGTTATATAACGAACTGAAACCAATTTGAAACCGCAATTTGGAGATAAAAGAAATAAAACTTGTAAATCTAAAATGGGGTAGTTTTCAGAAACATTCAAATTTGGATTAAATATGTATAATCCAACAAATTTTAATGTTCTCATCATAAACACATCACCGGCTCACCTGCACTTAGCATGGGTCTCCTCTGAGAATGACACACACCATCATAGAAAATTCTCAGGTACTTATGCTGGTTTGGTTCTAACCTCTTTTTCTCTTTTTGTTTTGGCCATGGAAATTAGAAGGACATGAAGGTGTTTTTATTATAAGGAAGCAAAGTAGGTACGAACAAAACAACAATCATAAAGGTTCATTCGAATCGCTATTTAAAAGTCACTAGTTCTCCTTTGTGTCAGATATTCGAGCTTTTATACAGGTGGATGGGAAAGTAAAATAATTAAGACGCATTTAGTGGTTTTAAATCACCACAGTGTTTTTCAGCAGATTCTTTTCCCAGATAAAATTTTTTTATTAAGTTTTTTTTAATAATTAGTATCGATTTTTTTCAACTTTCTGCTGTCTTCACCTACTAAATGGACTACAAGATATCCTAAAGAACCTAAAGAAAAATGGTTTCACTTGGTATTATGGACCATGACTAAATTTTATCAAAAGTTCAAAATTACCTACTGTTCGAGTAGGTACAAACAAATCATAAAAAAATTGTAAATAGCGCCCATCTAAATATATAAAATTCAAAGTCCTGACTGACTGACTGACATATATATCAACGCACAGCCTAAACCACTGGTCCTAGAGACATGAAATTTTAAGGGTGTGTTCTTTTCAAAGAGTAGGTATCCACTAACAAAGGACTTTTCGAAATTCCACCCCTAAGTGGGTTAAATAGGGGATGAAAGTTTGTATGAAAGTCCGTCATTTTTCAAGTTATTTGGATGAAAATTAGTATTTGGGTATTCGGTCACTAATGAAGAAATACGTGTTCCAGGATTTTTGGAAATTCATCCCTCACCTCGATTTTCTAAATTCCACCCGAGCGAAGCCGGGGCGGGTCAGCTAGTTACTTATAAAGTAGGTATTTAAAAAACATTTTAATGTTAAATTTATGTTATGTGTGTATGTCGTCATAGAAAACCCATTTTTAAGGATATCATCAGTGTGAGTACTTTATACTAAGTATGTAGAAATAATTGTATGTATTTCTGAGTTAAGATATTTTGACTAAATTAAATTACACATAATACCTACTAAACCGTAGCCGATAGCCAATTTCTTAACAGGTAGTTCTGTTGAAAATAACATCGAATAAATTAATATGTCATAAAAGCTATAATTAAAATAAATTTAAATGAATACTCTTTTGGTAAAAGTCCGAAAAGAGTATTCATTTAAATTCATTTTTGCTTCTTGATTTCTGGAATGTAGAGTTTTGAAAAATAAATTTAATTTATTTTTAATTTATTTAGCTTAATGGAAACGAACAATTACATGAATAGTTAGTAAGTACATATTATATAAAACACTTAAAAAACACAATAAATTAGGATTTTATTAACTTGTTCAAAATATTAAATTAACGGTGGTATTAATTTTAATCATATTATTTATCCTTATATTTTTGCGGTTACCACTTACATTTTCATTCGAGATAATCAAAGTAAGTAATAATGCTCCGTTGTGATATTGACCCACATTCTGATTTTCGAAAGAGAAAACGTGATGCATATTGGACACTACAACATCAACATTAGCATCCATACCATCTTGTTTATAAGTGACAGCTTAATATAATTGATTGTTAGCGAAAACAAGGTTGTTTCATGTAATTGCTTTGTTTTTAGGGTTCCGTACCTCAAAAGGAAAAAGGAACCCTTCTAGGATCACTTCATTGACTGTCTGTCTGTCTGTCCATCTGCTGTGTTTGTCAAGAAAACCTAAAGGGTACTTCCCGTTGACCTAGAATTATGAAATTTATCAGGTAGGTGAAATACCACAAATTCACGGTTTTCGGATTTATTCCTGTACTTGTGCTACAAGACCTACCTAGGTAGGTATTTTCAATTTTCAAAGTAAGTAACTATACCAAGTGGGATATCATATGAAATTGCTTTACCTGTACCTACATTCTAAAACAGATTTTAATTTATTTTTATGCATGATAGTTTTTGATTTATCGTGCAAAATGTCGAAAAAAATACCCGAGTACGGAATTCTCGGTGACTCGTCCTTTAAGTTAACTGAATTGAAAGCTGAAGAAATTTTAGTTATTTTTCATCGAGTAGAAAAGTAGCAAGTCCTCTAAAGTCCTTGCTAGACAGGAACAGTTTTCTCTTTTATTGTAATAATGGGTTAAAATATACGCAAGGTCGTTCTCATAAGTTGAACCAAGGTGCAAGTCATTTTAGACGAGACATACCCATACAACGTTTGAGGTCACATACCTACCTACTGATATTCTCTCTAACGGAATGCCTTTTCAGTTACCTAGTATTGGCATATTCTGTGTGCGTACGTGCAACACTTTGGCATTACTTGTGGTGGTTTGCCAAGAAGCGATTCGCGAGGTTGTATTCTAGGGCAACACAATTTTGCGAGTGTTTTACTTTATTTATTCTTTGCGCTAAATAATACGATGCAGTTTACGATTTAATATCTTCTTATACTTCAAGGTAGACACCTTTGTACTGAAAGTTAAGGTTAACTCTTAGACTGATTTTACGTGAACCTATAAAATTATTTTTGTCATTATGAGTAGCTATATAATGTATCACATCTCAATCTGAATCAATAGGTACGAATCTTAAAAACAGAACTTTATAATGAACTAGAATATTATTGTAGAATACTAATTTAATTACATAGTAGGTAAGTAGGTATGCCCGCTGGATCTGTGATTGACGACGTGCTTTTGAAGCAACTTGATTATCGCCATTTTGGCGCTGATAGCAGCAGTGAGCGTCATGTGAGCGTATTGTGAACAAAGAAGTTGGAAGTACTACTACGTAGTACACCGAAATGTTAGCGATGAGAAATCTGTCAACACGGTGACTATTTAACACAAAGTGTCATTTTTAATTCCTGGGACGTTCGGTGGGGCGCTTCGAATCAGCAGAAAAAAGATTGTCATTTTATGTATGGCAAAACATACCTAGCGCAGGTATTATGTAAATAGTAAGTAATATGTAATATTATATGTAGATATGAATAATCTGGTTTGTATATAAAAAGCTATTTTCTGGTGAGAGGCTTTAGCTACGATTAGTTACAACTCCACTGCCAAATAACATAACGATTCAATTCGGTGTTATTAAGAAACTGTTTGGAAGTAATGGTCTCTTAAAGTGACATATAACCTTACCATCTTAACTTCATCAGTTACTTTTAGATGAAACTGTACCTAGCCGAGCGCAAACCTGTCACCAATAAAGAAACTGCCGTTATCTTTTGTGTCTATACTATCGAAATTTTAATATTAACCGACATAATTTATAGATTATCTCGACTTAGTGGCCTGATCGTGTCGCCAGAGTTGGCGGCATGCGGCGAGCTTTGCCCGCTAACGGTACCTCGTACCCGCGCCGATTGGCCCTGCATCGCAGACCTTGTCTCCGCAATCCAATACATCTTATACTGTTATTAAATTTATGCGTGTATCTATCCGATGGTACTTTCACCCGTTCGTTACAATCGTAAGCATCCATCACGACGATGGTATCGATATCTCGTTTTGTGTCATCATCGTCATCGTTATCATTCGACATCGACATAGATATCTTGTAGGGACTTCCATACGTCAAGGTCTTGTGTCGCCTGAATCTAGCAGCTTCCTGCGACACGTTTAGTATCGTCTGATTCTCTACCTATCTACTCGGGGTTTTCCAACACTGCACTATCTAGAACTATCTGGCCTGCCCATTGCCACTTCAGTTTATGTAGGCTACTCTGGTTCGCCTACGGATCTCCTCATTTCTGATTTGATTACGTACAGAAATTTCAAGCAAAGCTCTCTCCATCGCCCGCTAAAATGACTCTGAGCTTTCTTATGAGGCCTATAGTCAGCGACCATGTTTCGGAATTCTTGGATTCATGTCGTTTTGTGTTCCAACATTTATTTTAACACCAACAGGCTACAAGAAACTGTGCTTTATGTTCCCAACCGATTAAAGTTGCATGCCTGTGTCTTTTGAAGTTAATAGGCATCGGTGCGTCTGTGCAGGTAATTAAATAGTTAGTTGGAAAGCCTGCGAAATCGCGATAATGCGGCTATGGTTCTGCGAGCCAGTCGGACGCGTTTCGACGCATAGATTCCTCGTGTAAGAGGCGGAAGCGGTGAGAAGGGCCTTGATCTTGTGCTCGTGGCATTCATGTGAACATATTTATGCAGAAATGTACAAGAAATACATGTCGCGAAGTGGCAAAGAGCTCGACGTTGTGACAATAGAGCGTTCGACCCTATTCGCACGCTCGTCCCTTTCTCGACTTATTGACTAGTTGGCTGCCCCGCTTATAAGAGGCTATTTAACTATTTACACATACAATATATTCTACATATTAGTTCAAACAAAATTCCACTCTAATGTAACTCTAATTATAAATTGTAATTAGTAGATATGTGAACCTACTCAAACTGAATAATAACCGGTATGAATATCTACAGTTATGTTAATATCAATCTTTATGATTAAAAAAAACCGGCCAAGTACGAGTCAGGCTCGCGCAACGAGGGTTCCGTAGTACAGTCGTATTTTTTCAACATTTTGCATGATAATTCAAAAACAATGATGCATAAAAATAAATAATAATCTGTTTTAGAATGCACAGGTGAAACCCTTTCATATGATACCCCACTTGATATAGTTATCTTACTTCGAAAATTAAAAATACTAATTATTAGTTCATGACCCCAACGTAATTTTTTTTTGTGTGATGTAACCATAAATTCACAGTTTTCAGATTTTACCCCAATGTCTGCTATAGGACCTACCTACCTGCCTGCCAAATTTCATGATTCTAGGTCAACGGGAAGTACCCTGTAGGTTTCTTGACAGACCGACAGACAGACAGACATACAGACAACAAAGTGATCCTATAAGGGTTCCGTTTTTCCTTTTGAGGTACGGAACCCGAAAAATGGCTTTCGTACTATTATAATTATGATAATTTATGACTATCGTTTCGGTGAATGATAATAATAATAATTGGCTTAGTTTGGAGATTTAATTAATTAACATAATCTGCTATGCGTGAAGTTCGAGCATAGACGTTAGGCTGTTTGGGATAATCTTTACTGTACGTTGTTTGAGCTTTTCCGTAGAGGAGTTGTCGGTAGAAGACAATACTACATTTAGGACACTACTTATATCCCATTTCTTGCACGTACGTAGTAACTTATTAGGACAAAACTGATACATTTGCTATAGGTAGGTACCTACCTACAATTACGCGTTGCTCTTCCATAGAACTTATCTTGGTTTTATGGAGTAGAAGTGAATAAAATATTTTATACTAGACTAGCTTTTTTAGTTCGCGACTTCATTCACGTCCCGTGTAGCCTACCTACTTCTTGTAAGCCTACCCCTCTACCTTACTGTGAAAGTCTCTTTAACTTTCCCTTCCCTTTTCTAAAATCCTGAAAAACCTACCTATTTCTTTATTTTTAATCCACCTTAGGGGTTGAATTTTAAAATATCCTTTCCTAGCGGTTGCCTACGTATGTATATACCTATTACCTGTATATGTATCTAAATTTCAGCCCGATCCATCCCGTGGTTTGAGGTATGTACTGATACCAAACCACGTAAGAGTCAGTAAGTCACCTTTTCCTTATTTATATTACGTGTTCGTAAAGATGATTCCCGCAACTTTGCCCGCACGGATTTAGGTTTTTAGAAATCCACCGCGAAAACGTAACAGACAGACTCGCTTTCGCATTTATAATATTAATATGGATAGTTACTTTACTTGAATAGTTTATCGATTGGAAAGCACGTAGATACAATGTTAATTTAAGCCTAGCTATACACGTCTGGTGGAACAAGTCACTCCTCGACTGATGTAAATTAGAAATATGTACCTAGTGGTGCACTGCAGTAGCGTATGCCCCGCCCTTGTAGTTTATCACTAAGGGGTAGTTCATATTATCGAGATAATTGTTTTTCGATATCAATGCAAGTTAATTTGAATTTAGGAGAATATTAAAGTTTCATATTTCTTAATAGATGATGCCCGCGACTTCGTCCGTGTGGATTTAGGTTTTTAAAAGTCTCGTGGAAACTCTTTGATTTCCGGGATAAAAAGTAGTTTATGTGTCTATGATGCAAGCTGTGTCTGTACTAATTTAGTTTTTGAAAATATCTTGGAAGTTCATCGATTTTCCGGGATAAACGGATGGGCCGTGTAAAGGTAACAGACAGATAGATACTTTTGCATTTATAGAATGGATATTAATATGGATTTCAAGTAAAGTTCATCTCCATTTTTTGTCAAATTAATCGAAATATACTAGTCTTATATTGGCATGAAAACGCGAATAACACTGACACAGAATGCACAAATTCTTATTACTAATAGGTACCTACATTAGTAGGCTACAAGATTGATGTTACATTAAAGTGTTACGATCGGCTAACCTGAGAAAAATATGTATTAACAATAGCTCATTTATTAAAAGCAAACACAAAATTAATGTGTATAATATATTTGTTTGTTTTAATAAATTCTTGTTATTTTGTACGAGATTTACACGACAATCATTTTATGCGAATAAGCCTGGTAGTTTTGAGTTCATACAGCAGCTCTTGGCTTTTTTAAAGATTAAAAAACATATTGAACATTTTGAAAAAAAAAACAAACATGTTTTTAATCTGTCGAAAGTGGAAATATCATTATTTGCACATACTCGAAATATATTCTGGGTCTCATTATATTATACACTCTGGGAACCGCATATGCGCAGAGTGTAGACGAGAGACTATTGTCCGCGGAGGACAAAATATATGGATGACTAAGAACTGCATCACCACGCACGCGGTGTTAGTACTAGTACGGTGAAATACCGTAGTAAAAGACTTTTGTCCTCTGCGGACCATTGTACCTCGTCTGCGCAGGCCTTCATAGTGGTGTTAAAAACTGCGGACTGTATAAACATTTGCACAAAGAAATGTAATAAATTTATTGCTGCAACGGTACAAAGCATGTTTTAAAGATATATTAGGTATATACTTATTACTTATATATTATGTATCTACAAGGATTTAGCAAGAATGTAACCGTACGTTGTCGGACAGAACATGTAGTGTGGGAGCAAACATATTTTTTGTTGAGGATCTGCAGATACTTGCTACGAAGGGTTGTCAGTTTATAGGGTAAGTAAAATTTATTTGATCAAAGTCACATGCTCCATTTTGTAATCTTCGATATATCTAAACTACCGACTCACCCCGGCTTCGCACGGGTGCAACGGGACTAATGTAGTATCAGTACGTGGTTATTTTGTTACATTTCAAAAGAGTAAAACAGCATTTTCGATGAAAGCTCTCAGTCGACTTGATTTCTTCCGACATTTTGAACAAATATCGTCATATTTTAACAAATTAACACAATTAAATATTAAACTATAGGTACGTATACACCTTCTCTTGAATCACTCTATCTATTAATGAAACCCACATTTAAATCCGTTTCTTAGTTTAAAAGATATAAGCGTACATAGGGACAGACGGCTAGAAGCGACTTGTTTCATATTATGTAGGACAGATAAGTCAATAAGCTATCTGTGATATGTACAGAAGCGGTCAACTGTAAAAAATACATTTTTTTATACATGTATTTTATATGCAGTGTATAGTAGGTACACATAACTACCTTGTGGATTACCTATGTAGTCCACAAGGTAGTTATGTATACGGAATAAGATATTCAGGTCTATAATGCTGCCGTCCTATATCTAAAAACGACTTTATGCAGTTAGCCAACTAAAAAAAGACGTAATTAAGTGATCGCCACAGCCCACAAGACATAAAAATATAACTGAGATTGTTTATTACAGTTATATCGACAGCATACAATAGGAGGGTACATAATTATAAATATATAAGTATCTAATTATTTTTAATTAATAATAATTGAAGTAATTAACTCGTCATCAATCTTCATATACCCATATGGTATAGTCTACCCAAAAATTGGAGTTCTCTCTTCTAAATTACCACTTTTATTATTCTTAAGATTAATGGAAGGGAAAATTGACAGCCCTACGTGATAGGTAATGAAGAACGACGCAACGCAATATTCTTCGAAGTGTCGCCCTCTAACGGTAACTTTGTGCTGGACTTTTACATTTCAGTGCCTTATTACGCATTTTTATAAGCAACGGACTTCTTCTTACTGAGGTATATAAAGTTAATTGTCATAAGTTTATCTACTTTCTCTGTTTTATAATCCATCCAATATTAAAATATTATATTATAGGAAAAGTGTGTTCATGTGCATCCCTGAGATGCAAGCTATCTCTACTTATACCCATTTTCGTCAAAATCTATTAAACGGATGGGGAAAAGCTAGCAGACAGACGGAGAGACACACTTTCGCATTACCGATATGGATTTCATCGAGGAAAAGAATGGAAGAGATTCCTAAAAATAACATTTACTAAAGTAGTAATTTATTAATAAACATAATCAATATGTGACGTTAAACCTATAATACCTAGGTAGGTATATATAATATACGAACGAGATAATAAAATGAAATGTTGGTTCGGAATGTAAACTTATTATTGAAGCAGTATAGCTATACCTTTACATTATTTCGACACCTCCCACGTAAGTTGTTGTATCCCCAAAACCGCAACTTTTCAGTAGAGCGTTTTAAAGATACAAATTTAAATTAAAGCTTCATTTTTCAATATTTTTTTGTGAAATTCGGTAAATGGTTATATTTTACAGTACTTTTAACTATTCTGAAAAATACTTTATAAAAATACTTCAAATTTCTGAGATTTTGTTCATACAACATTTTACGTGGTGTTTCATCTTTGGAAAATGTTGTATGTGATACTTACAACAACTTACAGGGGAAAACAAGGGCTTAATGTCATTGTATGTGTTAATTACAACAGTGTACGTTGCTTAAATTATAAAAATAGTATTGTATGTGTGATACTATTCATCATTTTCAACCAATAGAAGTCTTCTGCTGGACATAGGTCTCTTGTAGAGACTTTTACTCGCCACGCTCTTGCGTCTCCTGAATCCAGCGGCTCCCTGAGACTCATTCGATATCATTTGTCTACATAGTGTGGGTCTGCCAACGCTGCGCTTTCTGGTGTGAGGTTTAAGTACTTTAGGACCCCAACGTCTATGAGTCCTTTGAATTATGTGCCCCGGCCATTGCCACTTCAGCTTCCCAAACCGTTCATGTCGGGTACTCTGGCTTTTGGACAAATATCCTCATTCCAGATTTGATCACGTAGAGAAACTTCAAGTATAGCTGTCTCCATCACCCACTTAGTGACTCTGAACTTTCTTATGTGTCAAATCTCAAATCCATAATATTATGTCATCACTGGCAACATGCGCTGTTCGAAGACTTTAGTTTCCGTACGCTGCCTAGCTGAATTGGACTCGGTGGCTGATCTGTTTCTCGAAATTGGACTTACCTAACTTGGTTGTGTGTCCCAGTTTTACACACTCTTCTATAATTTTTAGCAAAGAGCTCTCAACGACTAATGGGTGGGCCGAAACATAGGTATTAGACATGCTTTTCGTCTTAGTCATGTTCATTTTCAGGCCCACTTGTTATGAAACTTTAATAAGGTCACTGTGCAGTACATCCGGTTTCCCAGTCTCTGCGATAACAACTATGTCATCGAAAAATCGAAGGTGAGTAGCTATTAATGTTAATGCCAAGTTAATTCCAATCCAGAAGCTTAAAGACGTGTTCTAAAGTAGCAGTAAAGAGCTTCGGAGAGTTGTGTCTCCCGTTAAGTGTTACTCGTCTGGCCCTGTATGTGGACTGACATGGTGGTGTTTTTATACAGGTACCTACTTCAGCATTTGTATGTACCGGTAGTCAATCCGGAATCTCAATAGCGACCTTAATACAGCCCAAATTTCCACTGAATCGAAAGCTTTCTCAAAGTTCACAAACGCTTAGCAAAGTGGCCGATTATAGTCTTCAGTTATATGTATAAAATGTTGCAGCTTCTGAATGTGATCTATGGTGCTTAAGCTGTTTGAGAATCAAGCTTGTTCAGGATGCTGAAAGTCGTCGAACCTGTAAGACTGACTTACGATAACAACAGCTTGTAGACATGTCTCTAAAGCGAAATGGTTCTTCTTGAGTAATGTTTAACTTGGTAATTACAGTATGCAATAAACCAAATTAACTTCAATATAAGATTCACTATTAATTCGCACACCAGAAGGTACCTAGTAGAATGTGTAAGGTGACTCAATTAATACAAAAACTGCTTCTGTATGCAAATTCCAGTGAATAAACTATTATTTATTAAGGAGTTATCGCCTTTTTTAAAGAACAGGACCGTTACACTACAAACAAACCATCTTTTAAAATTTAGAAAATAAAATAATAAGAATCACTACGCTCCTGTGCCATGCTCTTATATTTTGCCAATATTTTTAAGCTCCTGCTCCACTCTATGATATCTTTCTTCTTCTGAGTCGTTCACTCTTGACAAAGTGTTCGTGGCTATGAATTTTTCACTGATGCTCGTGCGATCTCCCTCCAGTGACTTCTGTTGATGGCATTATGTGCACACGTGGAGACAGGCATGTTTGTTGCGGAGTGGATTAAGTCTGTCCACCTAGTTGGGGAACGCTCACGTGGCCGTGTGCCCTCCACCTGACCTTATACCACGAGGTATTCGATGGTACCACTCTTCCTCGTAATGTGCCCAAAGAACTTGGTATGGTATCTTTAATCCGGCGTTAAAGTTCCGAAGTTGCGTGTTTGTGTATCAGAGATCTACCGGTAGGCAAATGCATCTGCTCTAGATTGTAGTCTCATTTGTTGTCTTTTTTCCATGAGCTTGAGAGTATGGTCATAGAAATTATTTATTATTTTCGGACGATAGGTCGTAAAGAAAGTCTCAACCACCTGGACAGTCTCTACCAACTTATTATTGGCAAGGTAGGCTCTGAAATAATACAATATTGTGTTGATTTTTTGTTACTTACATGATATCCTAGTGGTATTATTAGCGAGTACTTATTTCACTATCTATCATAGGTTTACATCGTCATCAAACTAAACTTTAGCTTAGTTTTACTGGCGTACAATGTTGTATGTAAGAAAAAAAAAATGTCATAGCAACGTAAAATATAGCATGTGATCATACAATAAAATTTTGAGTAACAAATACCGATATAAAATGTTGTATGTATTACTTAACACAAAAATTATTATAATTCTGCAACGTAAACGGTTGTATGTCAATATACAACACAGTTTTTGGGTATCCTCAACGACGTAAATTGTTGTAAGTCATCTATACAATAGTTTAGCTTGGCATCACTATTAATAAAGTAAAATATGATAATAGAATAAAAAAATGCGTAGACAACCGAGATATATCGGAGACTTGACTCACAAACCTGGTGTTTGAAATCCGGCGTGATCTGTTGTATGTGTTACATACAAGGCGCAAATGCGTGACCTCGTCCTACGTAAAACGTTGTAAAGGTCGATGTGATGTTTTACGTCGTCGTCGTTTGAAAAATACAACATTATACGTCTCATAAGTACCTTAAAAAATAGCATTTTTAGCATTTTTTAAATTTGAATGTGTAAAATAGATAAAAATAGGCATTGTTATGTAAAAAACGCAAAATGCCAATTTTGTGGCTTACAACAACTTACGTGGGAGGTGTCGATTTATAAGATGGTTTAAAAGATAAGAAGCAGTATCATATAAACAACAATAACAGACCACAACATATTATAAAAATGATAATAGCAAAGTTAGGTAGATAGGTATGCACTTATGTGTACTTTAGAATTGTTTAGAAAGTATACTTAGTTACCTGGAAATACAATAGGAAATACCTATCATGAATTGCAAGAACTGTACTTAATTAAAAAACGGATAAAATATTTATCAAAAGTATAGCTGTTGTACGGTGATACAAATTATCCAGACACGAAGCAACCAATAATAAGTCTAATAAAGGTATATAGGACAAAGGCTATTATTTAAATTGAAAGTAAATAAAACATACAGCTACCTACTAGTTTCTAAATGAACATAATATGTCAAGAGTTACTAATAAACTGAATTAAAAATTTATAAAATACTAGCTGACCCGGCGAACTTCGTACCACCTAACAGTCGATTCTTTTTTTTTTTTTTAATAACTACTTTAAATTTTTCTCTCCGTAAGACCCATCCTCGTACTTCAAGGAAAATTATAAAAAAAGAATAAGCGAAATCGGTACAGCTGTGCTCGACATTTGCGATCAGCAACACATTCAGCGATTCATTTTTATATATAGAAAAAGATTAATCAGAGTTTTATAATGGGACGAATCTATATAGAATGTATATTGTAGGTAAGTATTAATTTAATTTAGTTGTGAATGTAATTGAAAAATATGAGATCTCAAAATAAATGATCAATCTTTATTAAACGAAGGGACTTATATCTGGAATTGTAGATACCTAAGCATTATTTATAATGGCAGTTTAATAGACAAGAAGCTGTATAATAAACCAGTGAACAACAGACCATAGATATAAAAAAAGCAACTGGCAGTACAGGCAATAGTGGCTATTTATATCTAGAGGCGGACAAAAAGGGAAGGTTGCTCGATCAATGTTATACGTGTACTGAACTAGGAATACCGGTATTCTGTATAAGGTATTTTATAATAGCATGGTAATATTATGTATGCCACACCGATATGAAAATCGTAAAATGCGTTTTACTTACTGCGAGTACATTAATGGGTCCTTATTCTAAATTATAAGGATATGCTAATCAACAAAGTTATTTGTATCGCTATTGCGCATACCTGCATATTTAATGATAGTTGGCATGTATTTATTGAGCATGTGTTTATTTACGATGATAGATTTGTCGTAAATAAACACATTTTACAAAGACTTAAATATTTATTGAGTTGTAGAAATGAAAGAAATTGTAAACCATTTTCTTAAGGCAGTGGTCCGACCGCCGCGCCGGCGAGAAAACGACTAACTATCGGCGATTTTATATCTCAAGAAACGCATAATAAATGTACACGAAAGAGATCATGAATAATACTTATCAAAAGTTGCTCTCTGGCTGTTCGCACTGCCGGCGACGACTCGCTTTACTAGTATTGTCGCTGCGCGACGAGCTTTCAAAACTAAACTCACTCGCTCACGATGCTCGCTCGCTTGAACACGTGTAACGTGCGCGCAGATTTGCACGGGACTGCGCGACCGTAGGCGAAAGGCACGAGTAATCGCTCGTCGCACTTGCACACTCGCTTATAGCCCAGCGACAAAACTATCGAAACTACACACTCACTTCCTGCTGATCGCCAACTCGTTTAAGTTTCTAGGTCTACTCGTTTCTCGTTCATCGTCGGCGGTCATACCACTGCCTAAAACTAATAAATGCCATTCCATAAAAGCAATTTATTGTTACCTAACCAACCACAGCAGAAATAAATGATTTGTTTGATAAAAAATTAGGTACTTAAATTTATTAAATACGAACAGTCAAACCTGGTTATTCTCATACAGAGCTTTCTTGCAATAATTTTGTTATTATTTGCGACTAAACCGACAAACAAACTGAATAATTTTATATTATTGTGTGATTAAGGATGAAAAATCGTTGTTATACGCGTTTACACGCGCGCCGGGCGGCATTTACAAACGTCCACAACACATTAGGGCATTTCCTTATTACCGCTCGTGCAGTCTGGTAAAAATATCAAAAGAATCTTACGGTGAGTTTGTTTGTGGTTGTATTGAGTTTGCCATAACGAGTAAGACCATTCTCACATCGAAGACACGGGAAAAGAAGTAGACAAATCATTTTTTGTTTTATCTGGGGTATCTGCAGCACACGAGTAGATAAGAATATCTAGTCATGTGTCTGCAGTATCTCTCAAGTAAAAAAACTGGCCAAGTGCGAGTCAGACTCGCGCACCGAGGGTTGCATACTCGAGTATTATTTCGACATTTTGCACGATAAATCAAAAACGATTATGCATAAAAGTAAATAAAAATCTGTTTTAGAATGTACAAGTAAAGCCATTTCATATGATATGGCTACTTGGTATAGTTAGTTATCTTACTTAGAAATTTGAAAAAACTAATTATTTGTTCACAAATTCATGGTTTTGGATTTTTTTAACTTGTGTTGTAAGACAGGTAGGTAGGTAGGCAGGCTACCTGTCGAATTTTATGATTCTAGATCAACGGTAAATATAGGTTTTACTTAGGTTTTCTTGATAGACATGAAGACGGACAGACAGACAACGAAGTGATCCTATAAGGGTTCCTTTTTTCTTTTTAGGTACGGAATCCTAAAAATATCTCAGCAGTTATGCGGCGTACGAGATACCAATCACGATAGAGCCTAATAAAGCACATCAGAAGTACCAGACTAATGGTCTGATTTCAGTTCATAAATCCGTATTTACTCAGTTCTTAAAATAGGTACACTCAAATATTATGGTTTAAGCAAATCAGGTTTTACTGAAGGTATCACTCTTAAAACGACGTAGGTATGTATTTTCTTTGTATCTTTTAAGGTCAAGGTGTCCTCTTGAGAGCTTTTAGGCCCGTTTAGTGATAAAACTTGGAGCCCGGTGGGTTCCCTTTAAATTTAACGGGTATCTGTAGGCAAAAGCCTGTAAAAGCGTTGAAAGGGACATTTTAAGAGGTATGATTTTTTTTGGGTTTTTAAGGGCTTCAAACAAAACCTGCATGAAATCGAAATATAGCAATAACGGCATGATATTAAGATAAAGAAAACATTTTTCTGTGAGTGCGACAGAGGCTACATAGGTACTAAGTTTGATTACATTATAGCTACAGAATTTGCGCTATAAAATAATTATAAATTGGAAATGCATGGATCAAAAAATTTGAAATTAACCTGATAATCCAACCGATATGTAAAATTTTGGCTGGAGTGGCATCACTTCTTAATGGCCATCCATAATAAATATTTTTAAAGGTCTAACGGTCTGAACACATGTGTTAGTCTGAGTATGTCCGACTAGTTTGAATCTTAGTTAGACTTTTAAAAGTACATATTAATAAGAATATCATTGTCAAATCCTCTATGTAGATGAACGTTGGATACGGCACATCATAAAAACAATTTTATTTAAGTCTACACTCAGGGGTTTTTAGGGAATTTAGGGGGATTTTTTTGCAGTAGTCGGCAGCACTGCGCCCATCAGACTTCGCGGTACTGTTGCTATTTGCTGTAGAGTATATCATAGTCACAGTCAGTAAGAATAAACCTTACTGTGATGTAGTAGATGCTAAATAGTGGTTACCTATAGAGTTATAGAAAACGTGTAAAAACTAAACCGTGATAACATTAATTATCAAAAAAACCTGTTTTCAACAGAAATGTATTTAGTATGGTTATATAGTTAAATTGCGTTAAAACGCGTGTTTCACTTATTACGTTTTTTATTTTAATTGCACCTTAATTGCTGTGAGATTAGACATACTCGTTAACACCACATACCTATTGTGGGTTCCACAGAACACCTGTTCAAAAGTCACACGAAGTTTTTTTAAGCGATCATCTTTCAAGACAGAAACAGTAAAGAAGTGAGACATAAATGTTTTAATAGTAAAAATAGTAAAAAAAAATTAATTGATGTTAAATTATAATTTACTTTTGTTTGTTATGATAATGCGCAAAAATTATCTTCGTGAAAGATACAAAAAAAAATCAAGACTTTCGTAGTCTTATTTTTTGTTTCTAGATAAAAATTATTTGTATTGAAAGCGATTCCAATGGAAGTCGCAACTCGAAGTACACCTAAACCTGCCTACTTGCCGAATAATGATAAAAAACTTGTTTTACGAGCTAAGGCAGCACCTCTATCTCCTTACTTTTTCTCAAGTTTGGAAGGATAAAAGTGATGATAGGAAGCTAGAGGTAACTATATACCTACTTCATTAGCTGTTATGAATATTAGGTAGGTACATTTAAAATTCACTGTATAGAGGATTGGCAATCACCGTTACGAAATAAAAATCCGCTTTAGTTTTTCTGTTGTCGGTAACTTAATTTAGTATTTAAAAATCATTTTTTGGTCAATTTCTATCCTAGTGTATTTATCGTTTCACCTGAATTCTATCCCATAAGTATTTTGCATTCTTTCAGTATATGAACCTTACCTAAGTGCAGAAAGAAATAAGTAAGTAATTATTAGAGTAATCTGACGCGAGGGATTGAGGATATTCATCTCAACAAAAACTCATTCAGTTTGCATTGACTTTCACTCCTTAAAAGGTTTTAAAGAATTGAAAAGGTTAAAAGAGTCATGCATTGTTTGCCTTCACTATGAAGAAACTTTGATCCAATATCGACTATCGATGTAACTGAATATAATCGTGAAGGTTTTCCGGCGAGCGAGCGACGGGCGGCTTAACCTGCGCGAGCGCATGCGGAGGGAGGGTGGAAGGGCGAGAGGGGGTCACGACGTGGTTAACCTAGGTTACACCACGCTCTAAAATGCAGACTTTCGCGCGTCACTTCGAATTCCCAGTAATTTTTTGGCACGTGTTTTGGCGGTATGCTGACACCGAAATGTCTTTTTCGATTTCTTTTCGTATTGTACCTACCTATATAATAAAGAAAAGCAAAAACTCTGTCTATTATTTTGGAAAGGTACTTACATTCACAAAAATGTAGTGGGTGAATACGTGCCAATGTTATTGGAGCAATGTCAAAATGCAAGTAGGTTAGGTGTGCAAAAAGTACGGTCTAGTACCTATCTAGTTCCTCTTTTTTGACCTGTGATGAGTTTTTTCCGACTTTATAGGTATTCCGTTCCGATTTTCAGTTTGGGATTTGTTTTAACATTATAACGCTATTTCTCTAGGCTATACCTACTAATATAATAAAACTGTAACTGGACGATTCCTGGACATAGGTCCTGGTATATTTTAAAAATTTGAATCCCCCACTGAAAATTGAGTAAATTTGAATCATAAGAAGCCGCAGTATTATCTATCGATTTAGATTTCAAAAATTAAAAAAAAAATTGTCGATGTTACTCCGTAACTCCAGCAAAAGGCCAATTTTCACAAGTTTTTTTAGAAAGGTTGCAATGTCAGGTTGTTTCATGTAAAGGTGAAGATCTGATGAATAGTTTCGGAGATAGAGAACGGAACTCCTCAAAGTTACTCCTCCAAAAATAGATACCTATGCCTAATAAGTAAACACACACCTACATTTTCATTAAATGTTACGAATAGGAAATAAGTTTTATTTCCTAGGGTTTTGATTTTGTGTTAAAAAAAATAAAAAACCTTGTCCCACGTAGACAAGTCACGAAAATAGCCGGTTAGATATAAACAACTAATGGCAATATGAGAATGTCTTTATGTATCTGCATAAATATCATTCTAATTAACGTTTTACATATTAGATAGTAGACTAGTAGGTAGTTTTAATTTGTATTATGATAAGGATAATATAATTAAAAGGTTATATTTGGTTTGATGTCCAATATTCAACAGCTTCAAGGCTTTGTCGCGTAGGATATTGGATAGGTATTTGAAATACCTAGTTAGGTATTCAGGCTTCGGTAGAGTCTGCTGGCATTCTGATTGTTGGCAGTTGCCGGACCCTGACATTTTGGTAGAGACATCGGACAGGTTTACGATGTTATTGGATTTAATTTAGCGACAAAGCAAGTGTAAATCGTTCGAGTTAATAAAGAATGCGGCTGTGAGTGTCATATTTCTTCACGGAGCCAGTAATTTATTTGTTGAGCTTATACTGACAAAATAAAACACAATGGGCCTTGTTAAACGGTTCGTATAAGAATTGATGATATGACAAGAATTATATTCGAATACTTAATAAACCTATAGATGGTTACGGTTACCTAATACCTCTAGTACGGCATATACCTACTACGTACCTAAGGTAGTTTTATTAATCGGTATTTTTATAAATGGTATAGGTACATGGTTATAAATAAATACGTAGCTGGATAAAATAAATAAAATAACTTGACTATTAATTACTAGGTAAATTAGATGAGTTACTTACGAAAAAATAGATACCTACCTAGAATAATTATAATCTACTAGCAGTTTCCCGCGACTTCGTCCGCGTAAATTTTCTGATTTCTTAAGAGATCAGTCCAGCTGGACAAAAGGCCTCACTTTAACTACTCACTCAGTCTCGCCAACAGAGAATACCTAAACGCCGATTTTCATATCTCTAACTTCAAAAACATAGGACTTTCATATTATAACCTTTCAACCCCCATTTCACCCACGCAGGAGTGGATTTTCGCAAAATATTTTTTAATTGATACTTACTTATCCTTTAAAAAGAGCCTACCTTCCTCAAGTTAGCAATAATTAAAACTGTCCCTTACAAACTTTCATCCCCTATTTTACCAAACTTAAGGGGGATTTTCCCCTCTGAGGGGAGGGGGAAGCTTGTGAGCTTAATGTCGATTTTCATACTTATAACTTCAAAAATATGGGACTTTCATATAACCTTACAACCCCCATTTTATTATTTTAGTGTTGGATTTTCGTTAAAAAATCTTAGCTGACACCTACTCTCTAGAGAGAACCTATACCTTCCAAACTTCAAGTTTAACATAAGTTTAATCCGTACCCTTATATAAATGCGAAAGTGTGTTTGTTTGTTGGTTTGTTGGTTTGTCTTTCAATCACGTCGCAACGGTGCAATGGATTGACGTGATTTTTTGCATGGGTATAGATAAAGACCTGGAGAGTGACATAGGCTACTTTTTATCCCGGAAAATCAAAGAGTTCCCACGGGATTTTTAAAAAATAGAATTTGCGGGCATCGGCTAGTATATTATAATAATGACCCCTAAGATACGGGATCTCCTAGTTTGGGGGCCAGGACTACATTTAAGTCAAAATGTAATAATTGTGGTAAATAAATATTCATATTCATTCATATTCAATAACTAAAACTTTCCCATACAAACTTTCATCCCCTACTTTACCAGCCTTAAGGGGGGATTTTTTCAACATAATTTTTACGGCATTTTGTTATCTCCAGCTAGTAACTAACATTGTTATTAAATCAAAAACCGTAATTCCGAGCGGGAGACATCGCGGTTAACTGCTAAGTATATACTTTATAAATTATAAGTATTCAGATAGAAAAACTAAAAATCGGACACGTACCTATTATAAAAAACCTGCCCGGATGAGTACAAAAAGAGGTCAAGTCCGAACCAATATTGGTTACAATATGTACTGTGTTGGTACGATTGGTCATTTATGCAAACATGTTAGTCATCCAATGAATCAATTAATTATATTGGACGCAGTGTGTTGATAACGCGTAGGGTTCTTATTAAAGACGTGACGATAACCATTATTTTCTCACTAGCACATGCTTATAATTAATTGTTGTTTCTGTATGTATTAAATTATCGATTACTACTCTTATAGTGTCAAACAAACTAATATGTAACTGATGCCCGCGACTTCGTCCTCGTGGATTTAGGTTTTTAAAAATAATGTGGGAACTCTTTGATTTTCTGGGATAAAAGTAACCTGTCACTCTCCAGGTCTTTAATCCATGCAAAAATTACGTAGATCTGTTGCTCGTGACTGAAGGACAAACCAACAAACAAACACACCCTCACATTTACAATACGGATAATGTGGGTTATACCTGTTAGAATCTACCTACTTATAAACTTTACATTACTAACAAAAAGTAGAGTAAAATTTCTCAAATATAAATTTAAATTCATATCAAAATCAGTCAAATGCGAGTCAGACTCGCACACGAAGGGTTCCGCACCATCGGCATCGTAGGGAAAGTACACTTTTTATTTTTTAGAAATTTTAATCGCGGTTATTTTGAAATTTTTAATTATTTGTTATTATAGTGGCAATAGAAATACACATTTTGTAAAAATTTCAACTCTTTACGGCTTACGAGCTACAGCCCACTGACAGACGGACGGACGGACGGACAGCGGAGGCTTAGTAATAGGGTCCCGTTGGCATCCTTCGGGTACAGGACCCTAAAAAGAGTAGGTACGTACTCAACTCGTAGGTAGTTTTAGTCTGAAGTACGAGTAGGTATGTTTTCTTTTTATTTTAGGTCAAGAACGGTAAATTACGCAGAGGTTATCGTTTCGAGTTCCGGTAGGTTTCATAATTTTCCATTCATTTTATAAATTTAGCTCCACTCGTGCGGTCAAGAAGGCACAAAACTTTAGCTATGTAAGTAGGTATATGAAGCAATCTATATGACACACGGGTCGAGGATATTTAATATGCAAATACAAATTGTATATAATATGTACAAATATTCAGGTGAAGGTTAATGGAGGACTAAAAAAATAGATATTCGTCATCGAACATTTTGACGATCACTAGTTTTGATAAATTTTATGTCCCTCATCTATACTAGTATTATATCTCCTAATAAGACACCAGTTCAACTTTAAGAGGGCAGATATTATAGCAGTCATTTTGTGCTTCTATTTCTAAGGTACCTCAAAAGGAGAAACGGAAACCTTATAGGATCACTTCGTTGTCTGTCTGTCTTTCTGTCTGTCTGTATAGGGTTGGGTCCCGTTGACCTACAATCATGAAATTTGGCAGGTACGTAGGTCTTATAGCACACGTAAGGAGAAAAATCCGAAAACCGTAAATTTCAGGTTACATCACATAAAAAAATTAAAATGTGTTCATGAATAAATAATTAGTCTTTTAACTTTCAAAGTAAGATTAACATACCAAGTGGGGTATCATATTATTATGAAAGGGCTTTACCTGTACATTCTAAAACAGATTATAAGTATTTATTTTTATGCACAGTGGTTTTTGATTTATTGTGCAAAATATGGGAAAAATACGATTGTGCTGTGGCGCGCAGGTCTTACTCGCACTTGGCCGGTTATTGATGATAAAATCAAATTAATGCAACACATAAAATGTCAAACCAAATAGTTTCTCCATATTATATTATTAGGATAGAGTTTTGCTAACATAATATTTTATATATAACTTATAATATAAATCTGGATATTTTTACGATGGAATTTATATTGGTAGTATTAAGTAGGTAGCTATTAGTGTCTTTCCTGCGATTTCATAAGCATAGATTTATTTAGATTTTTAATATCCCCTTGAAATGTCTCAAATTTTTAGTAAGGTTTTACTAAAGAAAACTAATATAATATTATTAATATAATTATATTAATTATTATATCTTTATAATGACGTATTTAATTTGTTGTTTTCAGGAAACCCGCAACCGATAACGAGACGAATAAACGAAAGTCACTGTACGAAAGAAATTTTTGGGATGGTGAGTAGAATGGATAATATTATACTTTAGAATAATAAATTAGGTATCGAAATAAAATAAGAATTAAAAACAATTCTTGATTGAAAATGTACCTACTTAATTAACACAACGCGACGTTTGGAACAGAAAAAGCTTTTAAAGCTTGGTAAGGATTAAATATAACACCGTAAAATAAAGTGGTGGTAGCCTTGTTGAAGATGTTAACCTTCTATTCAGGGAGGTCCGGGGTTTGATCTCAGGCACGTTCCTTTAACTTTTCGGAGTAATGCTGTATAATGTTCGTAAAGGTGTGTGAAGACTACCAATCCGCACTTCGCCAGCGTGGTAGGCTATGACCAAAGCCTTCTCATTCTGAGAGGAGACCTCGTTCAGTAGTGAGCCGACAATGGGTTGATGACGATGATGACCTATAGGTAGGTACCTATAGGTAGGTATTTAATTTAGCAATCTTTACATTAGAAATCAAAAAAGTATAGAAATAAGTCAAATAAGAGAACTCATAAAACACCTGCAGCAAATCCGAACTCGTTTTTAGCGTGTATTTTAGCCAAAATTCGAATAAATTAACAAAATAGATGGTTATTGCAAAATCATGTTTGACTATGTAAATTTCTTAATGGAGCCCGGGAGATAAAATATTTACTTTGATCACACTACCCTTTACAATATTTCATTGTATGTTTTATGTGAATTCGCAAACAAATTCATATTCATACTCCATACCTACCCTATATACTTAGTACTACTAATAATAGTTATAAATGCGAAAGTGTGTCTGCCTGTCTGTCTGCTGTTTTCATGGTTCATCTGTTTATCTGATTTTGACGAAATTTGGAGAAGGATACGTTTTTCCCGAAAAACGGTTCTCCCGGGATTTTTAAAAAACCGAAACTTACGCGGACGTACTTACCTTTATATTCAAAAATTAACTGGATAAATAGAAGGCAGAAAAAATGATAATTCCTTTGTGACACACAGACAGACGGTTTAGATGCACTGGACGAAACAATAAGGATTCCTTTCTTCACTACAGAACCCTAAAAGTCATGTCTGCAAAATATTTTATTTGCAAACCGTAATTTTTAAGTGACAATATGCATAATAATTAGTGATGGGAGGAGTTTCATATTCTTCAGTTCAAACGTATTATTGAGACAAGCTCATGAACAACTATCCATCTCTCTAAATAAGCTTTTTATAGTGAAAAAATTTTTTACAAAAAAAATAAAAACCGACTTCGTTACATAAACACTAAAAATTGAAAAATAATTTAATTTATTACCGAATATATTATGTATACAAGAGTTAATATAGTTCCATAATAATATTTTTTGGTGCCGGTGCCAATTAGCTTTAGCTGCGCGAATCGTCTAGACTTCATATTTTTATGGGACTCCACAATGGCACCTCATTGGCACCGACCCCAAAAAATATTATTATGGAACTATATTAACTCTTGTATACATAATATATTCGGTAATAAATTAAATTATTTTTCAATTTTTAGTGTTTATGTAACGAAGTCGGTTTTTATTTTTTTTGTAAAAAATTTTTATTTCACAATTTTTAGTGGCCCCATGAAATTATGCTATGACTGGTTAAAAATCTACTGTTTACTAAGCTATTACACTGATCGCGAGCAATTTACTCTTATCCGTTGAGGAGTTCCAGTATCTATCTTCGAAAATGTTCATCAGATCTTCACCAAATTGAAATGGGACCAACTTTGAAGTATACCCTTTCAAACAAAAAAAGAATTTTCAAAATCGGTCCAGGCGTTTTTGAGTAATCGGGGAACATACATAAAAAAAAGAAAAAAAAAAAAAAAAAAAAAGATTCCGACGAATTGAGAACCTCCTCCTTTTTTTGAAGTCGGTTAATAAATATACGAGCAGAACCCGATTTTGTTGTATATATTCAAATGTAGATATATCTACATAATATTATATGTATATCAGTTGTCTGGCTTGTGATAAGATTACGATATAAAGTATAACAATAGGTAGGTGTGTATAGAGAGTTAGACGTCGGAAACCTTACGTGTTCAAAGTCGTGAAAGTGCACCTTGCTCGATCGCCCTCTTTGTCACACCTGCCTGTTCCTTGCACATGGCGTAACATTTGTTGTAACGTTCCTTTTTGATTTGGAAATCATAAAGACTTTGTTCAAGAGACTTCGTCCGCGTGGGTTTGGACTTATTAAAAATCAGGCGAGAACTCTTTCATATTCGGGATAAAAAGTAGCCTATGTCACCCTCCAGTCCAGATCTTTAACTATAGGATTCATGCAAAAAAATCAGGCTGATCTGTATCATCGTTGCGACATGATTGAGTAAAAAACCAACAAACAAACGTACTTTCGTACTTTTTATCTAAGTCCTAATATTAGTAGGATGAGTAGCTATGTTAAAGTAAAATGTTAAAATCTAAATTTATAATATTATCCTGTTAATAAAGACAACGAATACGGTGCCAATTGGCACCGATTCCGTTGTCTTTCTCTAAACTAAATTTAGAGTATCTGCATCCTTTTCTTTTTAACAATGCTAAAAAGGGAGAGAACATGAACTTTACATTTAAAGACTCTAAATTTTAGTGCACGCTACTTTAAACAGTAGACTCGCGACTGTGCGCTAAAATCACGGGTTTTACCATCTAAAACTGTCAAACTGCGTCTGAACTTTTCATATTACATTAGTAAGAAGAGGATGCGAATACTCTAAAATTAGATTGTGCTCAGAATCAGTACCACTATCCTGCCAGAATACCTTTTCCAAGTATGTTAGAAAATATGCTATAACGTAATACGTACTATTGAGTTACAATTTATGATTTATCTCGTAGAAATTAGTAATTTAGATGAAGCCCGTGGCTTCGCGCCCGTGTGGATTTAGTGTTTTAAAAAACCTCGTGGGAACTTTTTGATTTTCCGGAATAAAAAGTAGCTTATATCCGTTTCAGAAGTGCAAACTATTTCTACTTTTGCCAAAATCGCTTATGTGGATGGGCCATGAAAATTGCTAGCTTGTTTGGACAGACAGACTTTCGCATTTATAATATTACAAGCTGATGGCCGCGACTTCGTTCGCGTGGATTTATGTTTTAAAAAACCCATGGGACTTTGACTTTCCGGGATAAAAAGTAGCCTATATCCTTCCCCGGGATGAAAGCTATCTCTGTACCAAATTTTGCCAAAATCAGTTGAGCGGTTGGGCAGTGTAAGGCTAGCAGACAGACTGATAGACAGACAGACACACTTTCGCATTTATAATATTAGTATGGATAGTATAGGGATTGGTTCTGGATATTTACTCTACTAATAGGCACTAGAGAAAATATTGCCGTCACGTGACGTTACTAGACGTGGCTTTTGTTTATCTTTTTGACTGAATCCTCACTAATTAGCACCAGTTGATCGTAATGATATATATACTTATATATCTATCTATTATTATCAAGAAAAGGAAACCTATTTTGCCTGTGGCATCACATCACACATTACAAGTTACAATGTCAAAAACAATTATTCAGTGATCGAAAAGTAACTAGACAACATTTATTAAAGTATCCGAGCGATCTCGTTTAGAATTAATCTTGCGCATAACACATTGCATAATACGAGCACATTGAATAAAAACAAGTACCTATAAATAAAATAAAAACAAAATCTCACATTAAATTATTTAATGAATGGATAAAACGATCTTTAATTATAGCATTCTCATGAAGCCAAGAATGAAAGCTTTGTTTTCTTAAACGAAAATTCCAATTATGAAATGTGCACACAAATGAATTCCCTCGAGGAAAGTAAGGTGGCTTGGAATCCCGCTGTACGACCATTAAGGTAACGACCGCGACCTGCCCGTCAGCTTTCATTGTTCAGGCAGCACTTTGCATGCCGTCACTACAATTTCTGCTGCCATTTTATGATTGAAAGTGATTGACGAATCTTTAAACCAGCAACAACTCTAATATACTTTCATTTATTCATATTAAAAGTCATCATCATAAGTACTAACCCATCGCCAGCGCACTACTGAGCACGTGTCTCCTCTCAGAATGAGAAAGGTGTGCCACGCTGGCCAAGCGCCCTACTTTGCAGGCTACACACATTTTTGAGAATATTATGTAGAACTCTGACACCTGCAGCTTTCCCCACGATGTTTTCCATCGAATATAACTCCCAAAAGTTGGAGGTGTGTGACCGGGATTGAATCCCTGACCTCCCGAATAGTAGGCCAACGTATTAACCCCTTGGCTACCACCACTTTTTATGTACATAATATGAATGAATTAAATAAAAGTGTTATTACCGAAGGATTAAAAAAAAAATTCAATGATTCGCCATTTACCCATCCGGCTGCTACATAAAATTGAAGTCTTGGAATTTCCTGTAAGACAACAAAAAGCTCTCGGTGGATGTTGTTTTTGTAATATCCGGCTAGTGTAAAGGGTATAAAGTCGACTTTCAAAGAGCCGCCAAGACAAAGGCTGTTGTAACGTTTAATATAATATGATTTGGCAGATTCCAGAGCAAGCTTGGTTTCAGTTTGTTCGCATACCATCACAGGAGCGTTTTATTTGACGGAAATACCTGCCTACTTGTATTGCCTACACATACTTAACTACATTTCATACCAATTCATTCGTGTTACAAATTACAAAAGTACACAAAAAGTTATTTACGAGAGCCTATAATTTTAACCGGTATACCTCATATAGGTACGTATCATCAATGAACAATGACGTTACAACCGCGTGAATTTAGGTTTTTAAATATTCCGTGGAAACTCTTTGATTTTCCGGGGAAAAAGTAGCATATGTCACTCTCCAGTTTTTTAGCCATCCAAAGAATCAAGTCGATCCGTTCGTCCGTTGCGACGTGATTGAAGGACAGACAAACACAATTTTGCATCTATAATATGGATAGTGATTTTAATTGTAAATTAAGTTATTTAATTAATTAAAAATACTGCATTATTATGCAGTATTTTTAATTAATTAAATATCTTAATTTACATCTATATTTAGATGTATAACGACCACACCAAAGTATGGTCTTTTAAATACAGATTTATTATAAAGAAGAAGGTACTTAGATTTGCCTGATGACCTTTTAGATCGAAATGTAAGATAGGTACAAATGTTTCTGTTTTGACCGTTTTATCTTGAAGAGATTACATAAGACATGTCACTGGAGAAAGTTAAATTAGTTTTGAAAGTGAAATCGATTGCACTTTCTTTCACTTATTCCATTTCATAGTGTAATAGTTTATAGTATTTGAATATTCAGTAATTTCAATAGATTAATTTTAGTTTATTAAATTCATGGGAAATAAAAGCGGATAAATGAAAATACCTACTCCTAAAGATTGTTTTTTTATTATTATTTGGTCTAACCAATGGTAATGGTTTGAGATCCATAGTAGGTATTATTATATTCGTAAATGCGATAGTGTGTCTGTCTGTCCGTCTGCCTGTACCTTTTCACGACGGACGGACCCATCCGTTTAATCGATTTTTAGGAAAGGTAGAGCTTGCATTCCGTTCCGTATTATGCTATTTTTTATCCCGGAAAATCAGACTCCCCACGAAAATTTTGAAGCCCATCTTTTTAACTGATTTGACAAAATATGCCACAGATTTGTTTGCATCCCAGCGCTAGTTTTGTCCTACTACTTCTTTTAACTAGTGGGAGGTCCCCGGTTCGATTCCCGGCAGGGGTTTAGACTCCTTCCAGGTTAGCCTGCTTTCATCTTAGATTGCATCATCACTTACCACCAGGTGAGATTGTAGTCAAGGGCTAGCTTGTATCTTAGTAAATAAATAAATAAACTTACTTAATCCACGCGGTTGAAGTCGCGAGCATCATCTAGTACCGACCCACCTACTTACTCAATATGCCTATTATGAAAGTTAGACTATTCGGATTAAAAAGAGATTTCTAAAAGTGGAATCATCACAAGCTTGTAGGTATGTTATCCTGGAGTTCTGATGTTAAATAGGAGTTTTATTAAAAGAGGGGAATGTAAAAAAATGTGCAAACAACTCTACAAACACGTCGGAGCGGTTTAAAGGCCGCGTCCGGATTGCGAGGGGCGACGGCGGAGGGCAGGCAGCATTCCAGCTTCTGCGGCCGCCGACGTCACTTCAGCACACGTTCCCAGGCGGGCCTTATGTCCGAAGTCCGAACCGATATAGCAAATTGAACTGCATATGAAAATCTAATCCTTTGCAGTCTTATAACTTATTTCCAAGACTACCTATGCCAAATCGATTTTTAAGAATGAGGTAGCCCATCATCATCGTCATCATGATCAACCCATCGAACGACGACGGCCCACTACTGAGAACGGGTCTCCTGTCAGAATGAGAAGGGTTTAAGCCGTCGGGTCCGCCACGCTGGTCCAGTGCGGATCGGCAGATTTTACACACCTTTGAGAACATTATGGAGCACTCTCATGCGGTGCACATTTTCTCACGAAGTTTTCCTTTACCGTTAAAACAAGTAATATATTTTAACTAACCCGGGATCGAGCCTCCGACCTTCCGAGTAGGAGGCAGACGTCTTAAACACTAGGTTATCACGGCTGATATCATAATATCATTGAGGTAGCAATCAATTCTCGTTAATCATGGTCCGGGTGACAATAGGCTATATTTTATACGTATAAAATCAATACTTAGGTCAGAGATGTTACACCTATTGATGTAGGAGGTAGATATGTGGTTACATGGTTACATGCAACCATGTGGGGGTTTCTGAAATTTTTTTTTCACTATCATACGACTGGGATGTTTAATGAAAGGGGAGAAACATCCGAGTTCATCAATGTACTTTAATCTAAATTTATAAAATGAAAAGGTGACTGACTCACTGACTGACTGACTGATCTATCAATGCACAGGTCAAACTACTGGATGGATCGGGCTGAAATTTGGAATGCAGATAGCTATTATGACGTAGACATCCGATAAGAAAGTATTTTTGAAAATTCAACCTCTAAGGGGGTAAAATAGGGATTCGAAATTTGAGTAGTCCACGCGGACGAAGTCGCGGGCATAAGCTAGTTCAATATAGAAAGCAACAGAAAATAATGTTGATAATTATATTTCAGTATTTATTGAGAGGACGAGGAGGAGTACCTAGTCGGGTTTTAGTTTTGAACTTTATCTTGAAGTAGAGCTTTTGATAGGAGGCGCAGTGCTGCACTTTACGACCCTGACATCTGTAATGCGGGAGAATCGTATGTTACGCTCACGCACGTTCGGCGCCCTCTGATACCTTTTACTCCTAAAAATAGCAAGACACAGAACCGCTGTTTAGGTACCACCCAGTATGCAACCAGTCAACTCTTAGATCACAATGAGATTGATGACCGGCAGTTATACCTTATAATATAGGATGTTGATTTTGACAGCTCACAGTTAGGGATGATGTAGTGTATGATAGTTAATGCATCTATTCGATTATCGATTCTTATCCCCATAGAACTTGGAATCGATAGTTGCATGGTTATGGTGTATGGTCAGATTAAAATAAAAAACATTTAATGTAATGAAATCATTCCCATTTATAAGTTTTTAGAACACTACATGACTGGCAAAACACAATGTGTTAACAATTAAAAAAATGAAATCAATAAAGGTATAAGTAAGTAGTAGTTTTTTTACAAATAATAATGTACCTAACTAGGTACTTCAAATTTAATTGCAAAGATTATCAAGACTTTAATATTTATAAAAAACTAGCTGATGCCCGCGAATTTGTACGCGTGGATTTAGGTTTTTGAAAATCCTGTGGGAACTCTTAAATTTGCCAGGATAAAAAGTAGCCTATGTCATTCCCCGGGTTGCAAGCTACCTCTGTACCAAATTTCGTCAAAATCGGTTGAACGGTTGAGCCGTGAAAAGCTAGCAGACAGACAGACAGACAGACAGACACACTTTCGCATTTATAATATTAGTATGGATATGGATAATATAAGTTCCTACTTAAATGTTAGATTTATTTTATTTCAAAATCGATTTTCTGTCTGTGGTTATTCGTTATGCATGTGTAACTTAAGTACGATAAGTACCCATCAATGAAGTGCGACATTATCTGTAGAATGTTTTTACCGAAAAAAAAAACGAAAACTCATGGACGTGAGCTGTCAAAATCACCATCCTATATTAGACAAGGTATAGTTACGTAAACGATCCAACTGGAGCACCGACTGTGGGCTTTTACTTGATACCAGACTGCACTTGAAGGAGAGTACTTACCTAATGTTTTTCGGGCGTATTGGTGTATACCGTATGGGTATTTGTATGCATAAATAAAAAACCGGCCAAGTGCGAGTCAGGCCCGCGCACTGAGGGTTCCGTAGTACAATCGTATTTTATCGACATTTTGCACGATAAATCAAAAACTATTATGCCTAAAATAAATAAAATTTTGTTTTAGAATGTACAAGTAAAGTCCTTTTATATGATACCCCACTTGGTATGATAATCTTACTTTGAAAGTTGAAAATAGCAATATTTGTTCATGACCACAATTTAATTTTTTTTGTGTGATGTAACCACAAATTCACGGTTTACAGATTTTTCCCCGAATGTCTGCTACAACATCTACCTACCTGCCAAATTTCATGATTCTAGGTCTAGGAAATACCCTGTAGGTTTTTTTGACAGACAGACAGACAACAAAGTGATCCTATAAGGGTTCCGTTTTTCCTTTTGAGGTACGGAACCCTAAAAATTGTGAAGGCTTTAGATTAGTCAGTAAAGTGACACTGGGTAGATGACGTCATAAAAATTATCACAGACGTGATAATTGATAGACAGTGACTGGCACTGATAAGAAATAATAATATTTTCTGTTAAGTACGTTTAAAAATAGGTATGAAAGGAAAAGCTGACTGACTGATTTATCAACGCTCAGCTCAAACTACTGGACGGATCGAGCTGAAATTTGGCATGCAGATAGCTATTATGACATCCGCTAGGAAAGGATTTTTGAAAATTCAACCCCTAAGGGGGTGAAATAGGGGTTTGAAATTTGTATAGTTCACGCGGACGAAGTCGCGGGGATAAGCTAGTAAAATTTTTGAAAGGAGCTTTAAATGAAAATTAATCTCTGAACCTAATTTATTAAGCTGGGTTCACTTTAAATGTGAATTAAGCTCTGAACGCAATGTAAGTATACATAATATTATGTTGGGGTCAGCGGGTTCTTTTTAAAAATGAAAGTAAAACTCTGAAACCAACTGACATGTTGGGTTCCGATTTCCGAGCTTAATTTTCATTTTAAGTTCGATTCAAATGGTCTCAAAGGCTGTTTGTTAAGGTTTTCGCTGCATAGGCGAAGTCCAGAGCCATAAAGGGGTCTGTGAGGCGTCGGACGGGTCGAGGGATGCGGGGAGTCGCGTGCGCAGCTCGTCGTCCGTCCCTGCCTCGGAGCAACGGCCCCTGTCAAGGGCGGCGACGCTGCAAAATTCTGCAAGTCCGAAGCGATTCAGTGCATCGCGCCCCGCCGCGGCGGTTCCGCGCACGCGTCTCGACGCTGAGATCGCACGCCGCCGGCATCGTGGGCGCACCGCACGCACCGCCCTATGTTAAATAACTGTTATTTCGGTCTTTAATGGAAATGTTCCGCATTCTTAACTCGGTGCTCTCTCATGTCACTCTGTGACATCAGATGCGGTCTTATTAATTACGTGGTTAACATTTTGTTCACGTAACGCTTTTTAGTGACAATGTTTTTACGCACTTTTTTTAAGACGATGAAAGTAAATGTATTATGAATGAGCGGATGCCGAAAACAGGTTTTGTAAATGGAAGTGTAGTGTTATGAGTTCGGCCATGACGTTTAACTTGGGATCTGATCGACAATTTTTTACGATGCTGGACACACGGAAGCTGCCCAGACGCTCCATCTCGCTTATCGGTCCGTATAGAATAAAAAGATTTTTCTGTTTTAATTATGTAAAAAATATCTTTTATTTTTTTAATTACCAGTTAATAGGAAGTTTATTAATGCACTATTGACCATCGCTAAGTTAGAAACGCTAACCGCTCTTCAATTTAACAAACATCAGTGAAAAGGTTTATTTACTTATCTAGGTATCAATCACGGTGTGGTAGAGTTATGTGCGTTTTAAGCAAAATTATAACTTCCTTGAATGGTGAAGGAAAACTCGTGACGAAACCTGCACGCATGAGAGTTCTCCATAACGCCTTTGGCAGACTTCACACGCCTTGGAGAAGCCAAGGCGTGTGAAGTCTGCCAATCCGCACTGGGCCAGCGTGACAGACCACGGCCTAAATCCTTCTCATTCTGATAGGAGACCCATTCTCAGTAGTAAACCGGCGATGTGTTGATCACGATGACTCGTGTACCTACCTAAGTGTCATCAGAACACAAAGGTAGACTTTTATCCTCTTTTAAAATTTTCTGAGATTTTCTTTACTCTGGGCTGGTTTCCGAACACCAAAAGTGCCAACGGGGCCCTTTCACTAACAAAGCCTCCGCTGCCCGTCCGTCTGTCTATCAGCGGGCTGCATCTCTTGAACCGTAATATAGAGTGGAAATTTTCACAGAATGTTATAATTCTGTCAAATTATAAAAATTTCAAATTGCCCGTCATTAAAATTGAAAAAAAAAAAAAAAGTGTTATTTATTGTACGATGGTACGGAACTCTGTGAAGGCAAGTCCGATTCGCCTTGACCGATTTTTATATCTACAAACTACCTATTTCTACCTTTGTATCCATACCTAGGTAGTACAATCCCGAAAGTTTTGCCAATTTATATAATAAGTACCCATTAGTTATGGACGTTATAATAGATACCTACATAGGTGTCAACAACCCTATAGGTATATTGTGTTATAGATATTTAACACCTACGGCATATTTGCATTAAATGCTTACTTTTCAATTAGATAGGTAATATTATAGGTTGAATCAAATACGACGTCAAGCATTTTCAGAGTTTCACAATTTAATTTTCGCTCTACCATTGTTGTAACATACCTACCTAACTCTTGGTATTTTTATGAGTGTTTTAACGAGTTTAGCCGTAATCTTACAAAGCGGTTATTTTGTGAAAACTGCTACCAACAAGGATTTATTATTTAACCACTTTTTGAATTACAAAAATATATATATATGTAATTATTAACTACTTAGGTACAGTACGCGGCCGAAAGTAATGTACCTACCTACATCGGCCTTTAGAATGACATTTCGGCTTTGTAGAGCGTTGTCTCTGTCACTCATACCTACTTATATGACGTTTTGTCGGTCTCAACGACAGAGAGAGTGCTCTACAAATCTGCTATCTCCCTCTAAAGATCGATGTACATTTCTTTCCGCCGCGTACTGTATAATGTAGTTAATAGGTATGTAAGATTCATTTCCTGTCAAAAAAACACGTGCGAGTCAGGCTCGCGCAATGAGGGTACTACAGTCGTATTTTTTCGACATTTTGCACGATAATTCAAAAACTATGATGCATAAAAATAAATGAAAATCTGTTTTAGAATGTACAGGTGAAGACCTTTCATATGATACCCCGCTTGATATAGTCACTCACTTCGAAAGTTGAAAATAATATTAGTTCATGACCACAATTTTTTTTTTGTGTGATCTAACCCTAAATTAACCGTTTTCAGATTTTTCCCCAAATGTCAGCTATAAGATCTTCCTACCTGCCAAATTTCAAGATTCTAGGTCAACGGGAAGTACCCTGTAGGTTTCTTGACAGACAGACAGACAGACAACAAAGTGATCCTATAAGGGTTCCGTTTTTCCTTTTGAGGTACGAAACCCTAAAATTAGTGTAACTACTAATATCTTCAGGGTTCATGTAGGTATAGTACGCGACAGGTCGAGATAGCAATCGGGGGGGAACGCCACGCACACCCGCACAGCACCCGCGCTAACACAGTGCGGCAAGCGCGGATTACGTGCAGGAGTGCGGGACGTCCCCCCGCCTCATACCCCGATTGCCATCTCGACCTGTCGCGGACTATAGGTATGTCCATTCCATATTAGGTATGCATAATATGAGTTTCTTTATTCCACCATAACTTCTAAATTCCTGAACAGATTTGGATGAATTAAATAGCCGCCTCTAGGGTAAATAAAGTTATCAATTAATTTATTGGCATCTGTGTACCTACCTACGTTTTTATAAGAAGCTCCCAGGAGACAATTATTGGAGATGCCGCTCTACAAGTTCAAAATTTTCATGAAACGTAAACTTATTAAAAATCTTATTAGGTACTAGGTACCTACCTACAATGTAAAAAAATATTTAGATGATAAGAAAACTTGGGAATGAGTTGCTTAACAGCTATGATAGATCTAATAAGTTTAAGTGAGTTTGTAAAGTGGTGATAGTAAAAAGAATAACAAGCTTTTGTTATGGGCTCTTCTCAGATCTGGGCGCGTTTGGTACCCTCGTAGCTCATTAGCTTACAAAATCAACAATTTGACAATCAAAAAGTGTACAATGGTACCCAATTTGAAAAAATGATTTGACTTTGAAGTACCTACCTAGGTATCGTTAGAATCCTTACATCATCCCAAGTGTCACTGGCTATCCTTAATTTTATTGAAAAAAAAATCATTATGGCGGGCGCCACTTTCAAATGAGTTTTTTTGTAGGCATTTCATTTTTAGGCAGGGCAGTCGTTTAACTGTCGAGCTGACCTAACGTTGCACAAAGATAGCTAGATGAAAACCTTAAATCCACGTGGATAAAATCGTGGACTTCACCTAGTATACCTTCTGACTGGCTATAAGTTATGACTAACAATTAAATAGTCTCTACTTGTAAAAACTTAAATACAAACACTACTCGTAATTAGACATAAAATGTTACAACAACGGTTGCAAGTTGCAACTCTATGTAACGTGAAGCATTAAAAGCTCTGTGTAAAAACTTAAAGTTGCCCCTCAAAACGACGTGCAAGTGCGATTAAATGGACATACTTGAGTTAGCACCAGATATGACGAGTGAAGTAGATAAATACCATTTGTACAAAATTCTTATAAGAAATGAAAAGAACTAAATAAGCTTCTTTATTTTTTTACGTACCTACTCTATGAAGTCTCCAGGATGAAAACTATCTCTGTATCAATTAGACGATGACAACTTTGAACGTAGATTTAGGTTTTATAAATTCTCGTGGAAACTCTTTTAATTTGCGGGACCAAAAGTAGCCTAAATACACATGCAATCGATGCAAGCTATTTCTGCACTCGTTAAAATCAGTTACAGGCTTAGTTGTGGGTGATAATATTTTGATGAGGCCTAGTTGAGAAGGATTTGAATAGTTTGCTAGCGAGAGGTATGGTTCATTCATGGCTAGGTTATTTTTTGGAACAGTATTTTTTGAACTTTGATCTGCTACTTTACTGCCTTTTTACGTAGAAAGCTATAATTGGTGTATAATTTTATTTGGAATTAGCTTTGTAGGTAGAGCCGTGATACGTTTACTAAATAGGTAAATAATTTCAATTTTGCTGCTTCGAATAAATGACAATGTAATTTAAAGGAAGGACATGAAAATGGCATTTGGATTAACAAAGCTAAGTTTCAGTGGTTGGCACAGTTGTGCAAACAGACGGGAGCGTGCCATGTCTGTAGAAATGTATGTACAATGACGTAAATAGTGAACACATAGGAATTGAAAAATAAGAATTTTATCAGTTTACTAGCGATTTTCCCCCCGTGTGTTTCATGAAGTGCAAAAAAATATTCACAAACACGTGATGTATAAACAAAAGGTGTTAGTGATGGATACAAAATCTTACTGCATTATTAAAATTCGTCATTCGAGTATTTTACACCCAATTATAGAAGAAGGTATTTTCAAATTTTATACACGTATTCACTCCAATTTTAGCCGAGTATACGGTTCCGTATCCGAAGGGTGCTAACACTATAACTATAGCCTTCGCTGTCCGTCTGTTTGTCAGCAGGCTATATCTCATGAACCGTAATAGGTAGAGAGTTGAAATTTTCACAGTGTGTATTTCTATCATCAGACGAGTCGCAGGCAGCCACTGGATTTAGGCGGCGTAAGACCGTGGCGTGTGGAGGTCCCTACAAGAGACCTATCTCCAGCAGTGGCCGTCTATTAAAATAAATAAAAATACTTTTTATTCAAGTAAACTTTCACAAGTACTTTTGAATCGTCGGATGCATCTACCTACTACTGGTTCGGAATGCCTTTCCTACCGAGAAGAACCAGCAAGGAACTCGGCGGTTGCTCTTTTCAAATATTTGATATAGATACAATGTTATGCCATGTATAAAAAAAGTATTTGCAGTCCTGTGCGTTGCTGGAACAAGCTGCAGGTCAAATCCACGCTCTTATATCATTTAGATAATCTTCAATTGTGTAATATGCTTTTTTCAGGAGCATACTTTTAATAGATTTTTTAAACTTGTGTATTGGTAGGTCCAAAATAGTTTGCGGGATTTTATTATACCCATACCCACAAATGAATTGGACTTTCCTGAGGCTTTATTTCTATTGGCGAAAATGTAAGTATGCCTATGTCCATCCCATGGGATGTAAGCTAACTCTGTACCAAATTTCATCCAAATCGGTTAAGCTGTTGGGTCGTGAAAAGCTAGTTGACAGAGAGACACACTTTCGCATTTATAATATTAGTATCGATAGTATGGATTAGTATGGATATTGTGCTATGTTTTGCAAACTTTTTATAATAATAAATTTGAAAATAATTGTAAAGGTGAATGATCAATAAATAAATATGAATCTAAAAGGCGAATATAAATAAGTAGGTACTTACTTTACGCGCATCAATTGCATGACACAAAATAATTTATAAAAAACCGATCAAGTGGGAGTCGAACTCGCACACGAAAGGTTCCCTACCATCGTACAAGAAATAACACTTTTTTATTTTTTTTATTTGTACGGCAGCCATTTTGCATTTTTTATATCTTCTTGATAAAATTTCAACTTGGACAGTGGAGGCTTAAAAATAGGTTCCCGTTTGCACCGTTTGGTAACGGAACCCTAAAAAAGTAAAAAGTGTAAATGAAAAAACTGCTGCCTATTAAGTATTTCAATTAACTGACCCAAACGAGTATGTGAATCAAACCTTTCTGATACTGAGAGGAACGATTGCGTGTTGGGAATTAGGACAAAACGGTAGCTGTCCATTTTCTCAAGCTATTAGGTACAACATCTGTCATGTTTATTTTAGGACCACAAGTACATATTTAAGTCAAAGTAAATTTAAGTTAAATTAGTGATTTTTAATTACAGATCGTGTCAGCAAAAGTGATGCCGAGGACAAAAGTCTTTCGAATGACGAAACACCATTGCCGTCCTGTCCGCGACAGCCTCCTGATGGGGTGGAGACGCCAACGGATGCTATCGAAAAAACTCCCGACTTACCTACGCGTTTACCACCTCGACTCTCGACTGGAACTGGCTGGAATAGCACTCGTCCGCGGTTCTCCTATTTATCGCGAACTCAAGATGCAAGAAGTGAAGCTAGTGTAAAGGACAAGATTGCTATGTTTTCCGTTGATCTGGCGACTTCATCGGATCGTTTAGATACGTGTGGAACTTTACCTATTAGATCACATTCTACTTTACGAAAGAGTTCAACTCCATATACGAGTAATTACACTGAAGTGTCATCTTTGGATAGGCGCTTAACAAAATCGCAAGATAACCTGGATGAAACGCCTCGCTCATTCAAACGAAACGTTGATAGACCTGAAGTTCTCGGTGCAATAGAAAACTCAATTACAGAAAAAAATATTAAGCGATTTATTCAACCAGAAATAAGCAGTAAACCTCTTTTTTATGGAAGCACTACTACATTGCCATCGGACGCAACGTTTACTCGTCCCGCGTATCATGTGCGAAGTATAAGTGATGACAATAGTAACAAAAATGTATCAACACACAAATCTAACTTAGAATATTTAATTGAGCAGAGAAAGAAATCTATGTCAAAACTGCGAGGCTTAGTAATACCTGAAGTGCAAGCCCCTATTGTTGATTTGCCTGAGATCAAAGTTCTAGATTCGCTTTCAAAACCGTTCCTCTACAATTCTCCAAATAAAGACATCAAAAAGGAATCTAACTTAAGCCATTCCAAATCTATAACCTTATCAGAAAATAAATGGAAAAATAACTTTATTCCGAACAACATTCCCAAGTATTCCCCAGCATTTAAGCGGAAATCTTTGCAAGTATACTCTCCTTCTTCTTTATCAAAAGAATCGACTCCGGAACGCAAATTAGTAGAAAAGATAGATACAAACAACAGAAACAATAACTATAGCAATGCTTCTGCTTTAAAACCAGTACGAAATTCATTTGAATTTTCGAAATCATCCCTTACAAAATCAGGTTCATTACTTAACAGAGACTATTATAAAAGCCATGCTAATGGAAATACTCAAGATTTTAAAAATGTAGAAATTAAAATATGCACTACGACTGATATAGTAGATAGCGACAATGATTCGGCCATGAGTTCAACCCAATCTAGTTATCGTTCATCAGCTTCCTCACCAATGCATACTATTGAAAATATAGAATCAGACAGCTCACGTCTTTCTCCAAGGATTTCTCATTATAATACTTACAAACTTATCAAATCTGAAATACCTAATAAATGCACTACTGAGAAAAATTTTGAAGATTATAACAAAAGAAAAATTTGCCGATCTATGTCTTCGGATACAAATATATCACTCAGCTCCTCAGCAGGTTCAGCAGCAACATCAGGGTCACAAGCAAGTTGTAGTTCTCTCGAAAGTTCTGTCGCTGACTCAGACAAGAGAAAAGTTTCAAAAGTTTACAACGTGGATACTATCAATAGAAGAAATATTGTTGCTTCGGCAAAATGTAGAAGTGGAAGAGATGTCAAGCTCAAGTCGCCGGTTGTTGAAACTAAATTCTCACATGAGTCTCTTAACAGATCTCCCAGTCCGACAAATAAATCGTCTGATCGCCTTTCTACACTCACAACATCGGTGAGTGCTATAACAAAAGGTGAAAACAGACGGCGTAACAAAATAATTGTTGACAGTGATTCTGACTCAGACAGTGAAGTAAATATTCGACAACGAAAATCCGACTTCAAAAATACACGATTGAAACGCAATTCAAGTTTATCAAACAAAAGCAAACAAAATGAAATGAATCAAGATGTAGAGAAAGTAGCAGAAACACTTAAACATACTAAAGTTGAAATATCAAATGAAATCAATGAAGGTTGTTTAGAATACAGTGATAGTATTAAAACTGTAATGTTGCAAAAGAAAAACAGTTTCAGTTCAAATCAAAGTAAAAAAGAGGTGCAAAAAATTGAAAAACTCGAAGAAAATCGAAAGGGAACCCCATTAAATGAAACAAAGGAACTGAATACTCCTACTATTATCATTAAAGCAAAAAGTTCATCTTCTATTACAACAAGAAATAGTAATATTAATAAACAACAAATTAACACTAAAAAAAGAGACCTTTGTAAGATTTCAACACAGATTTTCCGACTTATAAAAGGCGCTGGGACCGGTGTGGGTCTAATTTTAGCCGGAGGAGTTGACTGTGAGGCTAAAGATGTCACTGTGAGTATTTTTTTAATTATTTACGCAATTATAATAGGAAAAACAATAAAATATTATGTTTGTAATTATTTGATAATACACCTCATTTCAGGTACATCGAGTATTTGAAGATGGTATTGCTGCAAAAGCTGGAATAAAAAGGGGGTCAAAAATCACAAGCATAAATGGCATTGCTATGCTCGGCTTGACGCATGCTCAATCTGTTACTATACTTAAGGTAATTTCATGTTTTTTATTTTTTAAATATTTAATTTAAACCTGAATTTTATTAAGTCAGATATTAAGTCTTGAGTCTTACCTGTAATCTTATTGATGTAATGTATTTTTATTTTGTCTTTGTGTTTTGTTTATGTTTGTAAATGTTGTATTAACTTATAATTGGCGACTACATTTAGTAAGTTATATTTTCAGAATTAAGTTTTTTTTAATGTATTAGTCTAAGTAGCCGTAAGTTAATCTAATAAATAAAATAAAATAAATATTTTTATCTATTTTAGGAGCAACGATCAGAAGTTATAATTGAAATAGAACATGAGGTCCAACAAAACGGAAATCGTAAAGCATACGGCTCTGAACATGGTACGTAAAACTAAGACCTAATTTTCATCGTGAATGAAACAAGCTAAAAATTAAGCGCGCTTTGTGGCCTACAACATGCTTAAGGCCTAATCTGCATTGAGGTGATAATATACAAAATCCTCATTAAAATCAACCCAATAGTTTCTTAGGGAAATGGCATAAGAAATACACATAAATAAATAATCACATAATAACCTCTTACCCCAAACTCATCATGCCGTCTTTGGAACGAAGACTATATTATTATAATGCGTTTACAAGTAAGTCTTGGGTAAAGTCCATACTTATCTAATACTATACTGTAAAATGTGTGTCTGTCTGCTAGCTTTTCACGGTTCATCCGCTAAACCGATTTTGACGATTGGCACAGAGAGCTTGCAACCCGGGGCAGGACATAGGCTACTTTTGGTCCCAGAAAATCAAAGACTTCCCACGAGCTTATTAAAAAACCTAAATTCACATTTAAGGAGTTGTGAGCATACAATACAGAGATAACTTGCATTTTAGAGACGTACAAGACTAATTTTTAACCCAGAAAATCAAAGAGCTCTCACGGGATGTTTAATACCCATAATAACCCACGCAGACAATGTCGTGGACATCATCTAGTTACTATAAGTATCTATAACTATAAAATTTAAATTAATAGTGTGTAATTTTCGTTTGATTTCAGCGGAGTCGAACGGAGACCAAACTGATGTAGCTAACAGAAAAGAAACTGACAAGAATGATCGTTCTGTAGTGACCGTTATGTTAGAAAAAGCTGGTGGTGGAGCTGGCTTAGGTTTTGGCTTGGACGGAGGACGGGACTCACCTCAGGGCGATCGTCCCTTAACAATTAAAAAGCTCTTTGCAGGTAACTATAGAAAATCTTTGTACCTATATTGAGAAGCCTTGATAGTAAACTAGTGGGTAAGATAACCGCCTCCCATTCGGGAGGTTGGTGGGTTTTACCATTAAGATCTACTGAGTCTTAAGTTTAAAAGTCAGATAATTTCGGAGTTTTACCAGCTTACTCGATAAATCTTAGGTTTTACCCTTGTTTTACCTCAGAGACGTTTGCAATTTTGCATTTTGGTTTCGTTCTAAACCATCAGAACGAAATTTGAGCACCCCGATTCTATGTAGCCTTGTCTGCCTTATTTTTAGAGCTACACTGTTATCCATAACAAAACGAAGGTCAAGTAGGCGAAGCACAATGAAGGGCCGAAGGACCGAATTTTCTGGCGTAGGGCATTAAATTCGGTCCTCCGTATTTTCACTAAACGCTGAATTAAAAGTTATTATAGTTATCCGGCGCTTTCTCTGAGGTAGAACCTAAGATTTACACAACTCAACACTTTCAAATTTTGGTTTTTTAAACTGTGATAAGTAGTTTTTTTTTACTAAAGTGTCTTCTTCCTTTTACAAGTCATCGGTATAATATTATTAGGTAGTTATTCTATAGAATAACGTATTCTGTAAAATAGTAAATTATGTCTCGAATTTGCGAAGATTTATTATAGGATTTTTCTGTTTAATCTTCAGGAGGCGCGGCTGCACAAAGTGGGCGCATTGTGGTTGGTGCAGAACTCATCTCCGCTGGAGGACAGTCAATGGAAGGCTTTACAAGAACTCAAGCATGGGCTGCCCTAAAAGCATTGCCAGCTGGTCGGGTGGCTTTGGTTCTTAGAAACCCAAGTTCGTCAAATTAAATTATGTAAACAGTAGGCTAATATTTTTTAAATACGATTCTTACGTGATTTTTAATAATTTATTTAATTGGGAAATGATTAATATGTCCGTCGCACTAATTTAAATGAGTTTATTTGGATTTAAAAAACATTTTCAAAGTAACATGATACTTTAAATGCCTATTTTGGATTTGCGAATATAGACTACTCGATGAACTGATTTAGGAACGAAGGAGTTTTGAGTTTTTCTTTAATTTCAATGTTTATACTCACTCTTTAGTCAGCATTAGCAGATGCGTTGTACATAGTATTTTAATAATTCGGTGAAATTGATTAATAGCGTTTTATTCATAGCATTAATGCTATAAGGAATGTAATCAACAATTTGTTAAAAAAGAAACTATAATAATTTATTAATCTAGAAAATGTTAATACTAGTCTCGGTGGCAAATATGCGAAGTTTGTAGATAATTTTAATGTTGTATGCGACTTATTTGCATATTATATTGATTTGTATTCAAAAATATGGGTTTTATTGTGACAACATGAAGTTTTGTTTTGCGTGCCATTTTAAATTTATGTTTAAAGTTCTGCGAGATTGAGCATTTTAATAAATTGTTTCAATTGCATTTTTGTAATACCTACCTACGTAAAGATACTTTGTCTTGAAATAGAAATAAATATGTTAATCACAACATTTACTTGTCGTAGTTGATAAACAAAAACTATCTCTTTATAAGGAGAAAAAATCAATTTTCAAATTAATTGCCTTAGTATCTAAGAAATAACTCATGTTATTGTAGAATTACTCGTATATTCATATTATTTTTTCACTAATAAATAATACCTATTTTACTGTCATGTTAAATGATATCCCGGTCACTTGCCATGATTTTTTTATCAAAACTCTACCACTAAATAATTATCATTTTACAACATTAGGTTAATAATAATTATATTTGTAAATAGCTTGATTTGTTGTATTATTATTGTATTATTTATAAAATTATATATTTTTTTACTACCTGATAGCTTCTTATCTATGCATATTATTATGATGAGATTTTGCCATCATCATCAATTCATCGATTCTGTTTATGAAAAATATTTTTGATTAAGTTTATAAAATATAATCTCTGTAAATTTAAAGTTGTTTCCTTGCTCATTTGAATCCTTCAAAAATACTTATTCCGAAATAATATTGTTTCTTACTACCAGTGTTAACGTTAGGCACATCTGAATTTATTTCTTGTCGCTACCTATAGTCGACTCTACTGCTTTGTTTTTGTCAACAACTTCATTTATAGGTCTTGTACTCGAAAACAGACATTGTAATTTAGTTTTGTGATGTGCAAACGACATTCAAACTAAGGGTGGTAAAGCAATGTTATACGTAGTTGATGATATCTCAAACTTAAAAAATTCAAATGTAGGATTTGTGTTTAAGTCCTACGCCCTTCTAGTGGAGAGAGGCCAAGTATTTATTGCATTATTCCGAGCAATTTTTTTTGTTTTTGTTGTTGTTTGTGTTGACCACGTAGAATTTAAATATTAGATAGCATATACAAAAAACGTTTGCATAACTCTATGATATTTTCAATTTTAAGAAAAAATGAGAGCAATAAAACCATTTTCAAAAAATGCCAAGTATGAATTTAGATTGTTAATAAAGCAAGGAAAGTAATACAACAAATCTACTCGGGCTTACTTAGATCAACAATTTATTATTCATATAAATTAACATAATACGGTCTGCTCACGTTTATAAAATATGGGGATTTTGTCTCGAAATACGTAATACATAAATAGAAGAGATTTTAAGTAGGTAAGTATGAGGACGATTACGCACTGCACGATTCGAATCCATGAAAAATACGTTCCGAAGTAGTCATAGAGCTATTTGTATGGTAGTTTACGCACTAACTCCGACTTCCGTCATCCGAGTTCTCTCCGAAATCCGTGAAAATATCTCGGATGTGCCGCGGATTCAAATTGGACATAAATGACGTAGATATTATGTCAAACATGTCCACTAAATAGTTAGGATTTCGATCAGAGAACGGATTAGTGCGTAAGCAGTAGGTATCTGAGTTTGGCCCGATTTTTTATATCCGAATTTTCACGGACTCGGATCGGATGATTGCGTAACCGCTCTTACATTTTATGTTGTGCCATGTCGTAGCTTGGTAGGCTTTGAAACCTTTGATGTTTTAGATAAGATAGAGCGATGAGAAAAGTCACAATGAAATTTTAGATATGATTGAAAGAATTGAAACATCGACATTTAATACAAAAGTTTAGCTCGTTGATCTTATACTTAGTAACTCACTATTACATTTTTTTAAATACTACAAAAAATTACTTACATTGCTAATATAATTTACGGCTGTAAACTGATCCCTTGACTTTAACCTAAATTGACAGGTGTAAAATAAGTGGTATCCTTTTTGCAATGTTCCATGAGGCAAAGGATTTAATTACTTGTGGACCTTTCAACTACACACAGGGTGTAACCAGAACGCTAGCAAAAACGAAGACAGGTGATACTACTGATGAAATTTTTGTATTGTATATTTTGTAAAAGTTCACGATACATTGCAAATAAAACATCTGAATGAAGCTAGCGGTCAACAAACGTGTCGTAAAGAGGCCATTCGGAGTCAATGCCACATCGTAGGCGGGGCATTGACCTAAGGTTTGCACGCTATACATTGCGGAGTTGAAAAATACTAAATCATTAAAACTGCAAAAATATGCAATCGGTTATTGGTATTGGATTGTGTTTTGGTAATAAAACAATAACGCCAAGTTTTTGCTAGCGTTCTGGTAACAACCTGTATATAATACCTACCTACTTTGAATATTTGCACCGATTTACAAGATATTTGTGAACAAACAAATGGGCTTCTTATAATTCATAGCTATGACAGGTTTATACTTTTTTATAGACATAATTCTGTTGTAACAATTTTTAGTTCTAATAATTGACACGAATGTTGGGAACGCCAATATTGACCGGACTATGAGCTTTAGCTCTTTATAGCTCTTTACTTTGTGTTTCCTGCTTGCCTGTGTAAACTGCGAAATATTAGTTTCGTAGGTTATACAACTTTCGGTTTAAATTTTTGCTCACAAGTAAAATTACAAAGATGAAATATGTAATAAGATGACTACGCAATTCGTTGTATAACAGGTCCTTGTTTGCCTGATAGTTTATTTAATATTAATATAATATTATAAATATTTACTTAGGTACCATAATAATATATTATATATCTATTATACAAAAATATATTTTTATTTAAATAATATATATCCGTTACCTATCTGTTAGTATTTTCTGCCTAATCGGTAAACCAGGCTTATTTCGAACTATGCAGAAATAAAAAATGCTTTATGTATGTTACTTATGAAACTGTAACATTAAAAAGTGCATAGTTTACCCTACTTTGTATTATAAATATACATTACGATATTAAAATGAATATAAACATTAAATAATAATAATAGGTAGGTACCTACCTACTTGCAAATTCAGATAAATGCTGCTTTACAAATCCTTGTCCGTACCTATTAGTTTACATTAGATTTATATATCATCATTATGTTTATAACAAACGTTTCAAAAGCTGTCTTTGGATAGCTAGGTACACTGTATTTATTATACAATAAAAATTTATACAAAATATTATCCACTATATATTTCCGTCTCAAAAACTAGTAATAAGTACTCAACGACAATATTATGTTAATATTATAATATTATACATCTAGGGTTTATCTTCAATTACTAGCTATATATTATAGACGTAAATATGTACTTAAATATATATTTATAAAGATTATAAAATTAGGTTAGACACGCACAGTATCTAATTGTATAAGGAAGCCTACACCCGTGTTCGACACACTTTAAGGGGTTCTTATACGAAATTTAATTATTGTGTGGAGATTACACACATTTAGGCACATCCGAATTAAAATAATTATAACATATGTAATTTCGAAAATAGGACAGGTACCTAACAGAAGAAAAAACTATTTTATAAAAAATAAGCAAATGCTGACATCTTTAAAACTTATAATAGATATAAATATATAAATAATTAATAGATTCAGATCTGGTTTCTAGTTAAACAAATAGATACAACACTTGACTGTGAATTAATACCATAAACTTAATATCATACTCGTTTATATTAAGCTTATGAGTAGACTGCAGAAGCATGCCAGTGTTTAGTACCTAAGGATAATAAATATAAAAATCTATTTATACATAGTAAGACGAGTCGAAGTATAATATAGTTCTGCGAGTCAAGGTAGGGGTTCCCTGTTATACACGCAGTGCGCTTGTATGTGTAAGTACGACGCCTTTAATCGCGTGGTAAATGACGGCCATGACAAAGATAATATATTAAACAAGTACAGATCGCTAACTCTCTATTTAAAATTGTAACTAGTTCAAGACTATTACTAGATGGCGTCACTTGGTTCGTATGAAATATATTTTTTATGGATTTGACGAAATATCATATTTCACTTGTCTGGTTCATCAAATTTATTTATATTTAGTAACAAAATACAAAATTTTCACAACATCACCATCGGAAAAAGCTAATTCTTAATTTTAATTATTGACTCATTGAACTTTACGATATCCATAGCAAGTTCTATCTTTTGCTTTGGATAGCTGAAGTAGTATTACAAAATTCCAGTAGATGGCGTAACAAAATGACTTGTTACTTGAAAATAAAATTATTATTATAATTAAATATACTCACTGGTTGTTTTATTTATGCAATTTACCTATGTACGTGTACACGACAAAAAAGTGCAAAATGCGGCTTTTCATCAACAAGATATTTTCCTTTGGTAGGGATATCTTGTAAGGTTACAGATAGGTCACAGATTAGAGATTCTCTAATCTGTGGGTGCCAGTATGATTCCATAAATAAATTTAGCATCCCTGATTTATTCGAAAATGATACCAGCATTGGCCTGATCTTGATACCAACAGATGTTGGTAGGTATCAAGATACGACAGGTCACTCCCAAAATCCAAGCCAAGACGTCATGTGCTTCATAAAAAATTAAAATTTGAGTTGGCTCTAAATAAAATTGAGTTTCATCAGCTGTTCGATAGATGGCACTAAATAAATTCGATAACTCACATTTTAGCTTGCACAATAACACCATCACACTATAAGGAGTTGACCTACAAGGTACCGGCGACTTAAAGGAGTTTTACGCAAGCTTTAAATGAATGTATGACGTTAGCGATCTTACTTGTATATATTATCTTTGGCCATGATGACCCTTCAACTGTCAACATATGGTCCTAGCTACGTAGGCCAATTCGGGTCGCTCCTTTGTCGCACGATTGCTCTCTCTAGACGGCTTTGTCGAACCTCTGTATGTTAATATAATTTCCTTATTCAGTTTTGTGGCTCTATGCCACAACACTGAATAAGGAAATTATATTACATACAGAAATTATATACACACGAACGCACCAGGAAATCTCTACCTTAAGGCGTTGTCCTAATACAAGGCGATTGCGCGATCATCGTAAGTTCGCAAGAATTTCACTTGTACGAACGCGCAATCAAACAATATACTGATATCGAATAGGTGCCCTAATTGGCATTCGCGCGATGATCTATTTGATGCAAGCACGCGATGGCGATGGTCGCATCGCTTTTAGGTACTCCTGCGATGATCGCGTCGCTTAATCCCGCGATGATCGTGTGATTGCGTTGTATTCGGATAACGCCTATGAACTAAGAAGTTATAGTAAGTGTAGTCCTGTATTTACAATGTGGAGTAATTAGGAATGTATTGCGCCTGGAGCGGTTCCCCGCAGCAGGCGCAGGGCAGTCAGCGCGCCGGGGCCCGCCTGGCCACGCGCAGCAGTACGGGACCAGCTCGCACGTCCTTGAACAGCCTGATAGCTTCACTGTGGGTCAACCCGGCGGTGCCTCGACCGTTTACTGACATTATCTCGTCTCCTGAAAGGATGTTATTTTAAACTTCTATTAAACAGGTCAGTAGGTACTGGTAAATTAATAGGTAGGCATAGTCCGCGTCATATTGAGATGGCAATCGGGCTTAGAGGCGGGGGAACGCCCCACACACACGCACGTCACTTCTTGACAGACAGACAGACAGGCTGATAACAAAGTGATCCTATAAGGGTTCCGTTTTTCCTTTTGAGGTACGGAACCCTAAAAATTAAGTTTGTAAATGGTTCGGGCTGTGCGATGATTGTAGTTAGTCTAGTCAGTCAGGACAAGTCTTTTATAGGTATATTGTATTGTATAGATTGTGAATGAGGCATACGAAATTTCATGTTTTTATACATAGGCATTAGGCATGTTAAAAAATTAAATACTTAGATATGCATACTATTACTTATAACGTAAAAGTTGATTGAACAAACCAACGAAACAACTGATTATGTGAGCTACCTTTAGTTATAATTATTTAATAATGACTTAACTAACTTGCAGGTGTGCAGGGGTCATTTGTTATCCTGAATGACTTTTAAGGCTACAGCTGTTAACGGTCGTGGTGGAATGCACTCGTTAAACATCTATAGCACTTTTGTTATTATTTTAATACTTTCTCGAATAAGTCTACACAAGTTAGAGTCGATTGGAAATCATCGCATCATGTTTGTATTAATTATTCATGTTTTGATAGTTTCATGTGTTGCAAAGTTTATATATAAACTTTCATCTCATATTATACAACCCCTTGTGGAATTTGCAAAAAAGTATTTCTTAATAAATGAGACAGTAGGTTTTCTCTATAATGTAGAATTAAAGTTGTAAGCTGCGGATTGATAGATCAGTGAGTCAAGTAGATCATATGTTTTGTGTATCGTATTCGTATTTTCTTGTAAGTTAAAATAGGCGTGGGTAATAAATAATACGGAACCCTAAAAATGTACGAGTATACCTTCACGAAGCAAGCCAGATTCGGCAGCCTGACCATTGTTGAATATAGTTTTGACAAAAATGCCCATGTCTCCCCGCGGCGAGTCCCGGCCTCCAACTATGCTAAATCCAAGTCCTTTGCCACCCGCTGACTTTGTGAATCGAACCTGGAAATATGAAAATAGGGAAAACGTCAGAGTCAGTTACGAGTAGTCCCATCAGTGCAACTAGATGGCGATGATTCTGTATGAATATTGCATTGCATTTTGTATTGAATTGTAATTGTGCATTGTAAGGTCTACATCTCCTGAGGATGCTCCGGTGTCGGGGCGAAACGTGCGTCGAGTGTGTTTGGGATTTGTGTGGTGCTACGTGGTGGTGGTGCGTATTGCTTGCTTGGTGGCTGCTTCTTCCTGCATGTTTAGCAGTGGGAGGGCGGGCGGTACATTTCGCATGCTGCATGTTGCACCATACAGATTCGACCTGTTTCAGCGGATTATACCAAATTAAGTTTTTGGTTCATTGTATATCATGGACTTCCGCAAAGTAACGCCTGCTTCTATACGACGTGAGAAGTATTTTTGTGGAGTATAATACAACATCATTTTACCTCAAACGTGTGGGTGTCCCGCGGTTCAGGTGCGGGCGGCCGTTTATTAGTTTTTGGTGCGGACGTAGGAGGTGCCGGTGGAGGTCGGGCGGACCGGGGAGTCGAGCTCACTCTTAGCTCAGCGACACAGTTGCGTAGCTGTTGAATAGGCTCCTGCCGAACTTGTACTCGGGGCAACCTGTAAGGTTCTTCCCACAATCGTTCTGCAGCTTCTGAAGTAAATCGGTTGTAACCGTTCCTGTACATAGTCTCCACTTCAACATTTTCACTGTAAGGCCTGCTTCGGATCTCTTTGCCATTTTTCTTGCGTTCTAGTCCGTAACTGTAATCTACTATATCTCTACTTTCATCATCTTGATTTATTAAAGGTGTACGATCACGAGATACTTCTTTCGCTCTGTACACGTTTGGAGAGCTACACCGTCTTCGAATCGTGGCGCTTTGTCGAGTCGGTGAAGGGGATGGAGGTGTCCTAACAGCACTTGGGCTAGGGACGTAAAATGTTGAGGGTTGTTGCTGTGGAGGTGCAAGAACATCGTGAGCCGATAGAGCTCGTCTTCGCAATCCACCACCCAGTTTTCCAAGAGCTCGGAGCAAATCTGGTGCCCCACTAGTCACTCGTAATGAAGCAGTTGTATACACTTTGCCCCGATGTCTAAACGAGAGTTTTGAGGGTGGAGCGGGCGAACAATGTGATGGTGGTCTCGGAGGCGATGGCGAACACCGCACTGGGCTCGGTTCACGATTTCCATTACCAGATCCAGGTCGCAACCGTGAACATCGACGCCGTAACTTTCTCCATCTTTGAGACAGGTTCGCGTTCCAGCTTTCTTCTGGAAAAATGCATCGAGTTTTATAAATATAAATTGCATAGTAAGAGCGTATAAACCGGTCTCTTATGACATTTCAGAGAGCTTAAATTAATTACACGGTCAAGTATAACTTGAAATGCTTGTTGGTTATTGCACAATTTTAGTCATGAAATTGAATAGTTACAGCGCAGTGATTATTTTGGATTTATTTTCTCAATGCCAAGCGTTTAATTAAGAATCAAGGATGGCTTCTTAAAGTATCGTTTAAGTACCTTTTTTATTGGTATCCGCATCGGAAGCATAGTCGTGTGTTCGAAGCGGCGGCGCAGGCGGGGTGGCGGGTGCAGCGAAACTGTGTCTTAGCGGCGTCATCCTTAGCAACCGAGGCCGGTCGCCGCCGCCGCGGGATCCCCATGCCGGGGCTCCCATTGTCAGTGCACCTGTAAAGTATAAAGAGAAATATCAGTTGAAGAACCGAGGTCATTGGAGCATGCGAGATATTGTCCAATTTTTAGAGTTATTTCAAAGAACACCGACGAGCAAAACGTATGTCTCTTATTGCGATACAATTCACAGACGAGTAGGTATATTCATTCGAAAGGGGTATTTACAATACAATAGTTTGTTTTTGGTCAGTTAGCGTTAATACACTACACATTAGCAACTAAGATGTTCAAGATCTGGTAAAATATAAATGTACTATTACAAAGCACTCCGGCGCGACGTGCACGTTCTTTGGAATTTCCAGTCTCTTATGCCCTGAGGATGAAGGAATTTTAGTGGGCAGAAATACCACATAGCCGATCTCTCCCCACAGAGATCGTATACTTATAATGTCTTAAGAAGATTCTCCCATTCAACGAAAAAATGGTAGAAATACTATTGTGAATTTTTGATTAAAATTTCTAGGACTAGGTACCTATATTTTTTAAGCCTTATTATCACAGATGAAGAATGATGATCATGATATTTTTTAATTTATTAATAGGTACTACTCTGAGAGGAGACCAGTTCTCAGTAGTGGGCCGGTAATCGGTTAATCATGATGAGGTAAGTACCTACTATTTTGTTAGGTAGGTACGTGAATCAGTGAAAACGTTATCATAGAGTTCAATTAACACGTCACCAGGCAAAATAAGGTTAAGTGCCTCTCCTATCTCTTACCGAATTGGTAAAATACGTCTTTCGTGTTGATAACCAATTTTTTGTAAAACACATTTAAGTCGCGCTATATTGTGCCAACAGGAAAATTATTGCAACTATTACTACTAATGATAAATAAAGTAACTTTAATGACAAGGTATGATAAGTTATTTATTATTCGTTACAGTCTTACAAGAATTACTTTTGAAATATGTTACTACCAAAAGTAAATGAACCACTTACAACTCAAGAAGGGAACCATCTGGTGTTGTATGTTCCCCGATTACTCGAAGACGCCTGGACCGATTTAGAAAATTATTTTTTGTTTGAAAGGGTATTCGAAGTGGTCCCATATAAATTTGGCGAAGATCTGATGAATATGGAATGGAATTCCTCAACTGATAAGAGTAGATTGCTCGCGATCAGTGTAATAGCTCAGTAAAAAGTAGGTTTTTAACCAGGCATAACATATTTTAATACATGGGGCCACTAAAAATTGTGAAACTCTACATATTGTTTCTCCACATTGGCACGTCATTGGCACCGACTCCAAAAATATTATTATAGAACTACGTATATTAATAAATTACTTACAATACTTTTTACTTTTTAGTGGTTGTGGTAAGGTATTGAAGTCTGTTTTTATATATTTTTTTATTTTACACGCAATCTATATCTTCTCTATAATAAAAAAATGCATCACTAAATGTGTTGCTCATCGCAAATCTCGAGAACCGCTGAACCGATATCGCCAATACTTTTTTTAAGTACGAGGATGGTTCTTACGGAGAGAAAAATTTAATTCAACCTCCCCCTCAATTTTCTAAACTCCACCCGAGCGAAGCCGGGGCGTGTCAGCTAGTAAATGATAAAAATAAATAAATGTCACCGGGTAATTAATGTTCTCCCTAATATAGTTCGTACAGTGTTTTAATAAATAACAAAATAAGTCGGTCGATGGCCATAACCGAGTACCCATACAAAGGTATACCGCCATAACACCCACTCCGTGTGGGTTTAGGTCAGCAAATAGTCAACATCCGGTGATCAGTGGCTGCTATGTATTTGTATCTATATGATCGCTAATTGGATATATAATCCAGTTGGTAGTGCTTCTGAAAACATTTTAGGTATAATGACCTTCAATGTGCCTTTCCCTGTAAACATATTGGTATATAAGTCCCGCAAATTGCTATTGCGCTGGAACCATGTCTCATTAACATCGAAATGAAGTCATTTTGACATCAGCCGAAATAAAAACATACCACCAGCTCGAAACTTTAGTCTAGTGCTGACGTCACTTAAATGGCGGCCACGCGCATTAGCAATTTGTGGGAGTTATATTATAATTTATAACCAATAATATTTATTTATAATAATTATCCCAAGAAAACTCCTACCGCTATTTTATTATCAAATCAAAATGGACAGGATTCATGACTCTCAGCAATACAACGAAGATTAAGCAGAAGGAAACCTTGCATCTTTATCCTTATCTATACTTATCAAAAAGATTTATTAATTACCTATTTTGAATAAATCATTTGACTTTGACTTTGACTTATTTAATCTGCAACTGCAAATTAAATAAGTATAGATAGCTGAAGATTAAGTTACCTAATAATAATTAATTAGACGGCAGCTTCGCAAAAGGGGAACATAGAATCAAAGATACATAATGATCACTATTATAGTGTTATCCATTACATTGTTTTATAAGGTTTTATATAAAATTCTGGTGTTATCATAAAAATGTCAGACTAACTTCATTCAACCCACTTTAATCAACTGTGTAGGTGTGTGAACGGTCCACTTCCACGACTATATAATCGTAACTGTAAGTATATTGAAATTACGTACTTATAGAGCAGCTGGTGTCACAAGCACTCAAAGAAAAACAAAAACTCCCAAAAAAGTTCTAAAATAAAATTATCATTAGTACGGGGGGCGGTGCGTCGAATGCGTCCGCGGCAGTGCGGTGCTTTGCGGATATCCGGCGAGAAACGGCGATGCGTTCCCCATACAGAGTAAGCTTATAGTCCTACCTTCAATTCAAAATTAAACAGAAAGCTACTGAATATGTATAATAGATAGCTCTTTTCCCTTTTCACTAGATGCACGTTGAGACATTTTCTATAAAACAAAATTTGCTTTGCAGGGAAGTACATGTTTTCTCTTAACAGACTCAACTTTTTCCTTATACATAGGTTTATCATTATACATTACGTCATGTATCACGAAATTTAACAAATCCAATCGTATGAAAATAGAGCTAGACTTTTTTGTCAATAAAAAAAAAAAATGCCGAGTTACGAAAAGCGGTGATAGCCCAGTGGTGAGGTGAAGACGTCGGCCTTCTATTGGGGAAATCGTGGGTCTGATCTCGGGCATGCACCTCTAGCTTATTGGAGCAATGTGCTTTTTCAGCAATTAGGTAAATATCATTTGCTTTAACGGTAAAGGAAACATCGTTACGAGACCCTGCATTGTGCTAGGAGTAGGTACGAAAATAGTACAACGGGCGGGGTTTGAACCGTCAACCTTTTTCGGTTTTCAATCCACTCCTTTACCGGTTGAGCTATTGAGGCTATAAATATAATGATGATGATAATGATTCTTGCAGGAAGTTAGCAAAGTTATACAGTCTCATTTACTTAGAAGTTGCTAGATACACTTTGAACTATATTAATTTTGGTCTAATAGTGCTTATAGAACCAAATGAACTTGGGTTAGAAAAAGTATCAATAAGCCCCAAGCGTTTTTGGATCGCGTGCTAAGAATGATAATGTCTGGAATGTTTCAACCGTACTCTTTATTGGCCTTTACGTGCAAGTACTGTATGACCATTATGAGTGCACGATATTAATGCTATAATTATACTTTGGGCACCAATCGAATTATACAACGAACATTGCTTAATAAGTTCGATACGACAAAAATTAACATACATCAATCGTACGACAGTAATAATTGTAAATCATGTCTTCAACCACATGGACAACGTACCTTCATAAATGACATAATATGACTTACGGGTTCTTTACCTCGTATTTGGTACGTAATTTACCACTGTCCTCGCTTTCACATAAGTATAGCCATTTTAACTTAATATGTGGTGCATCAGCATTGATAATAATGAGTAACATGATATCAGCCTATGGCTCGTTACTAATAAAATCTCTGAGAGAGTTTGTTACCAGTTTAACTCAACGTTTGCAGTTAGGTACTATCTTACTGATTGGCCCAAGTGGTATAAATTGACAGTAATGAAGCAAATATGGGCCAGTCTAGGGCCAGTATATTGTTAGATACGTTAAGAATAGGATAATGCCCGCGATTAATATTACTAATTTCATCGCAAGGGTCCGTAAAAAGAGTGTTTGTCTCTAGAGAAAGATAAACAGGAGAATGTAATTAAATTCCGGGTTTCCCTGATCAGGGGGTCTTTGTTCCCGATAGATCACCCTGCGGTCAAATGACATGGGGAGAGAGATTTATTGCAAGCTCGGGGAAACAATTTGCTACGTCATTACTTTTATCTACTTATACCTACGTGTCCTTTTATAATTTTTCCATGTTTATAGAACGTAGAATAAATATGTAGGTGCAAGACGTATATTTTTTTATTGTGAATTTTGAAATGCCAAATCAGTTTTTTGCTTACTGGCCGTTATGGTTCTTGCCCTTGGGTGCCAACCTTGTTCAGTCCTTGGTCCTTGACTAGTTTTAAAGTTATTGAGTCCGCATAACTAAAGTGGGACGTTTTTCTTATTAAATTAAGTAAGTACAATTATATAGTAGTATATTACAATTAGGCTACCTACTTAGAAATGCGATAATACTTCAGCTAATTCTTTTATATCAGAAAATAAATATTTTACTTAGAACTGGGATAAGAGTTACCTAAGTTCACCTAGCTTATCCCATATTTTGAACTGGAAAACTGCCAAAATGAAATTGAATAGACAAAATTGTTTTGATTAATAGTAGTGTCGATGTAGTTTTGAACGCATCGTTAATTTGCAGAGGAAGGTACCGTTGTGTGCCGAATTCGGACTGGTCACTGCTCTTCCGGCTCTATGCAAGTCTGTTACTCGTCACACACAGGAAACAACGTCTAAATAAAACTCAAAGATGACGTTTAAATGGATAAAGTTGAAATTAATTATTTCATAATTATCTTATAATGGAATTGCGTTCACTATATTATACAGTTAAGTAATTTTAATAAAAGTTTGGCGACATATTTTAAACGGAATAAAGTAAATACTTAAATAAAATTTATCAGTCTATTTGTACATTAAACTTATAAATATAAATTCGTTTATTTATTTTGCGCCATTTAGTTAATCGAAGTTATTTATGATTACTAAATATTTGTAACTTATGTCAGTAACATTTAATTTGAGTTATTGATGATTCATAAATCACACATTACATTATTTAGTACATTTTTATGTAAGTAAATATTTTTTGTTTCTTCTATAATATATTGTTTAGTAATGTAATCACATATTATTATGCCAATTAACAGTTAATTTATATGAATATTTTATTTATATAAAAATATTGTGTAGATAGTTTGGCTAGAATCAGGTTTCCATAAATATCCATTAACTTCATCATCCTATTTCCATTTCTTATTCGTTCGCAACGCCTTTGTGACATATTTAAGTAGTAGATACCTACTAGCTGATACTAGCGACCCGCGCCGGCTTCACACGCGTAGCTTATTACAATTTACGAAGGCATCTCTAATTTTTTTGAAAATAAAATAGTGCCTATGTTACTCAAGAATAATGTAGCTTTCTACTGGTGAAAGAATTTTCAAAATCGGTTCAGTAGTTCTAGGGATTACACCTTACCAAACAAACGTAAAAACTTTACCTCTTTATAATATTAGTATAGATGAAGCGCCATTTAATTTTTTAAAAATCAAATCTCTTGCTAAGTAGGTATGTAAATGTTAAGGCACGTGTGTTATTATACCTACATTTCAAAACGAGTTACACCTACATAGTTATATTTTGTATACCCACCTTATACGCATAACATCTAATTCTTTCAAATTCAGATATTTTCTAATGCTGTTTATTAAATACTAGCTGATCCCCGCGGCTTCGCCCGCGTGTATATGATATAGCCTATGTCACTCAGAAATAATGTAGCTTTCGATTGGTGAAAGAATTTTCAAAATCGGTTCAGTAGTTCCAAAGATTACCCCCTACAAACAAACTTAACGACATTACCTCTTTATATAATAGTATAGATATAGATATAGATATAGAATAGATAATAGTAGTTTTTAAATCATTACATGAGGCAATCATCAATCAGAACTTCATAGGTTTGATTCTCAAATATATATTAGGTATCCTGATTAATTTAAATTTCGAGAAAATTCAAAATGAAACAATAACTAAGCAAAATCTTATTTACAGAGTCGGGAAATAATAATCATAAATCACTAAGTATAATATTTTATTCACAATCAATTTGTAGCGCCCTATTGATTAGTAGAAAACAGGTAAACGTTTTAATATGATTATGATACTTCTTACCAAAATATGTTCCCAATTAGTATTTCTCACGTCGGAAGTTCATTTGCCTCATTTTGCATAATAAAACGTGTGAATATTTCAAAGTAAAGCATACCCCGTTATTTGTGAGCCAATTAACATTGCCCAGAAGGGTGCCTGGACTAATTAGTTCTAATTGTTATAGGTACGTGCCCACTGCCTATGCATGTTGTTTGGTATTTGTGAAACACTATGTTTGTGATATATTATGTATACCTACCTAGGTAAGTTTTTGTTCACACGTTCTAGGGCTTCTGGTAGCTCTCAGGAATGCAGGTTGCCTCACGATGTTTTCCTTCACCGATGAATCTTGTAATAATTTTATTTAATTGATTAAAACGCACAAAGTGAGGTGCTTGCCCCCGCCGCCCGGGATCTAACCCCGTAGGAAATAGGTTTCCTCTCGAATAGAAGGCCGAAGTTTTAACAACATAACTAGACTATCACCGCTTCACCACTTACAAAGTGAGAAAATAATCTATAACATAAAAATGAATCACTAAATGCGTTGCTCATCTCGAGAACAGCTGAACCGATTTCGCTTATTCTTTTTTTATTTCTTTGAAGTACGAGGATGGTTCTTACGGAGAGAAAAATTTAAAAAATTTGAATCGACTGTTAGGCGTAACGAAGTTCGCCAGGGCAGCTAGTTCATTTCTGAATATTCATCGTTTTGATTTATGGGAAGGCGGTTTTTTATAAGTATGACTACGGAACCCTATTCTATGCGTGTTCTATTTTAATTTCCACTAGACTAGTTTTCTAAAATATTTATTGTATAATATGTATAACAAAGTGGTCTATGTCACTTGCCAGGTTTTAATTATATTCAAATAAAAATTAAGTGAATCCGTTGATGATGTTGCATGATTGAAGGAAAGTGGCGTGAGAAATGCCATGCCATCCTGTAGGAATCGTTTATTTTCCGGGATAAAAAGTGACCTACATCACTCTCCAGGTCTTGAACTATAACCATGGTAAAAATCACGTCGAACCGTTGCTTTATTACGTGATTGAAGGACAAACCAACACACCAACAAAAACACACTTTCGCATTTATATTTTTTATTTATTTATATGATATGGGTAGTCAGTGTTCTTTTATGATATTTTCTTCTTATTATTTTGTTTGCCATGTTTGTTTCTACCGCAATCTGGCTAGTGAAGTTTTGTAATAAACCGCATAAAAACAAACTGTAATGTAACGGAGAAATAATATAATACTATCGAGGAATACAATAACCACAATGCTATTGTATTATGTTTACGTAATAAGTGCACATGGCAAAAACATAAAGTCAAGGATAACAGAGTCGCGATTACCTTCAGCTTCATTGCACGCGTAGGTAGGTAATTATACTGCCTATACATACATACAAGGTGTAACCAGAATGCTAGCAAAAACTTAGCGTTATTGTTTATACTACTTAAACACAATCCAATACCAATAACCATTTGCCTCATTTTATAGTTTTAGTGATTTAGTAATTTTGAACCCCGCCATGTATGTATAGCGTGCAAACCCCGCCATGTAAACTCGGGTCAATGCCCTCCTACGACGTGGCATTGACTCCGAATGGCCTGCTTATGCAAAGTTCGTTGACCTCTAGCGTCCGTCAGATGTTTTATTTGCAATATATCGTGAACTTTTACAAAATTCGGGAAGTATTTTTGGATTTTTTCGCGTCTTTTTTGGTGTTATCATATCAGTAATCATCAGTAAGAAGCATCACCTGTCTTCATTTTTGCTAGCGTTCTGGTTACACCCTGTATATTATTAATTAACAAAACCACTGTAGCGAAAACGATAAATATCTATAATATACCTACTTTAATTTTCCTTAGTTGACTTAAAAGATAAACAAATCGCACAAACCTTCTCGGAGAAAAGCGTAAGCAACGTGATATTTTGCCCGGACCTTCTGGGATTAGGTTTTCGCTTATAATAATATCATGATTTAATTGTCTTAACTCTTACCGACCAAGTCTGCTAAGGTGCGAATTATTAATTACTAGAGGATGCCGGAGGAGGACGGACAGACGGACGGACGGACGGACGGACGGACGGACGGACGGATGGACGGACGGACGGACGGAGACAGACAGACAGACCTATAAGGGTTCCTTTTTCCTCTTGAGGTACGGAACCCTAAAAACTTAGCAAATAAAACTGTAAATGTAAGAAGTACCTTAACATGTTTTAGCTCTTGTTTAATATGAAAATATTGAAGGTAAGGGATGTTCCCTGACCCTTATAAATTCTTATCAGGGGACAAAATAGCACGTGTTACTTAGCTAGAATTAAATAAAAAACCGGCCAAGTGCGAGTCAGGCTCGCGCAATGAGGGTTTTCCGTAGTACAGTCGTATTTTTTCGACATTTTGCACGATAATTCAAAAACTATGATGCATAAAAAGAAATAAAATCTGTTTTAGAATGTATAGGTGAAGACCTTTCATATGATACCCCACTTGATATAGTTATCTCACTTCGAAACTTGAAAATACTAATTATTAGTTCATGACCACAATTTTTTTTTTGTGTGATTTCCCTAAATTCACGGTTTTCAGATTTGTCCCCAAATGTCAGCTATAAGATGTACTTACCTTCCAAATTTCATGATTCTAGGTCAACGGGAAGGTTTCTTGACAAACAGACGGACAGACAGACAGACAGACAACAAAGTGATCCTATAAGAGTTCCGTTTTTCCTTTTGAAGTACGGAACCCTAAAAAGTAAGTGTAACCGTGCCTTTGCAGCGCCCACACTTGTTAACAAACTGAGATTTATGCGTAACTACGAGGGCGATAAACGCGCAACTGGCTGAGGAATGTGGCCCGAGTTGTATTGTTGTTGTTTTGACACATTCAAATAAGTCGTTAAAATGAAATGCAGGCGTGAATCATAAAAACATTTCTTATTATGCTCTGTATTCTATCAGTTATCTAATTGTGGCTAATTCCGTTGTACACAATCTCTAAGCTAATCTAAAATGACATATCTAAATCTATTGCTATCCCTTTCATAGTGTTGCTTGCGGAAAAGGATAGCGCTAGATTTTATGACCTGTTAATGAGATTAGTTATGAGATTAGACCTGTTAATTTAGTTTAGTTTAGAGATTGTGTACAAGAGAAGAGAATCGGCCCCAGAGCGTTTAAAATGTTCGAGGGCTTCCAAAATATGTATAGTCCGTACAAAAGGACTCCTCACGCGCCATTTTAACTCTATGGGTCAACTGTCATGTCATAAGTACGATTCACCCTTAGATGAATGGGTTCACCCATCACCTTTAAAATGAGGACTAAAATCGTACTTTTGACATGAAATTTGATACATAAAGTTAAAATGGCGCGTGAGGAATTAAATTTTTTGCGAATACGAACTTTTAGTTTAATAGGTTGTTAGTCTATATAGTTAATACCTTTCATGATAGGTATATACTTATACTATAAATATGCGAAAGTGTGTCCGTCTATCTATATAGACGGACACACTTTCGCATATTTATATACACTTTACACACACACTAGGTCACTTAGCTATTTTTAATCCCGGAAAATTAAAGAGTTCATACGGGTTTTTTTTAAACCTAAATTCACGCGGTCAAAGCCACGGGCATCTAACATCAAAAGAAACTACTTACAAAACTAGAAAAATAATACGTGATTTTCAGAAAATAGGCAACCCTAATTACAGCAGATGTCAGCTGTTATTTATTACTTTAGTTCACAATACTGTACGCTATCGAACTGAGAAAACTTCTCAGCGCTATTACTCTAGATCTCAAACGATCGTTCTGGGAAATGGCTTCTCTTACTTATCTACTATTATGTTGATCAGTCGCCTTTATTCTATTTTCTCAGGTGAAATCATTTGCTCTAGTTTTGTTGTAACGTTTGTTAAGCGACTGTCTTCCTTGATTAATAGAAAGTTGCATATAGGGGCATAATAAAAGATTGACGACTGAATAAAACGTAACAGATTATATTTTACATTCTAATTTTATACCTACCATGATATATAAAATTGGTTTATTAAACACTAGCTCATGCCCACGACTTTGTCCTTGTGGACTACACAAATTTCAAAGGCCTATTTTACCCCCTTAGAGGTTGAATTTTCAAAAATACTTTCTTAGCGGATTAGATGTTTACGTTATAATAGCTATCTGCGTTCTGCATGCTAAATTTCAACCCGAACCGTCCAGTGGTTTGAGCTGTGCGTTGATAGATCAGTCAGTCAGTCAGACAGCTTTTCCTTTTATATGTATATATGTATAATACATAGATTCATAAAACATATTGGTTTAAGTAGGTAGATACATATTATCATGCATTTATGCTACCTGAAAGATACCTAATATTATAATGTTCACATAGAGACATTGATATGTTTGAATTGTGAAAGATTATTACATAGAAATATATTATCGGAAATAACAAACATAGAATGGATTGGATATCATGTTGCTGCAATAAAAAAAATCGGAAGAGAATGTCGACGTACCAATTAAGACAATTTTCATAAAAAGAGCTCTCATATAAATACTTTTAATGATTTGTATAAGTAAAAATGGTACTAGGTACCTACCAATGTATATTTAACTCCCAAAATATATAAATAGCGCTTATAAACCATGTGCTTCTACATTTATCTTATTTTTTACACAGGTAAGTACCTAAGTACAGTGATATGAATGAAATGTACCTACTCAATATCATAAATTATAATCTAATTCTGATAATAGAGATTTAATAGCAGTACGATTTCCTTACTTAGTATTTCGTGAGAATATGTTGAAATTTATTATTCAATATAATATTATGTAAGTAGTTATACTTATATTATCTATAAGAGTATTCTTATACTCTTGATAACATTAAATTACGTAAACTTAATAGATAGTATGAAAATAAAATAATATAGACAAATTTTTAGTTCCTAGCGTTAGTTTTCAGTAGGTAGTTTTTTTCTTAAATTAATGAGGTATGTGTGCTTAAACTAAAGAAAATAGGTACCTACCTAAGTAGCTGGTCACTAAAGAAAAATATATTTATATACATAGTTTGTACTTAGTGCCTATTGCCTATAAAGGTATAGTGCAGTCAATATTAACTGGCGTGATTCCACTTGAGACCGTCATTAGCAATAACAATAGGATTACATTCGACATGTCACGTAAGCAATAGGGGTGATAAACCAAACACTCATAGAGCCCATTCATTTTTATAGGAGCCGGTTCAACCTTATATATTTTGTTGCAAATCAACCAGTGTTGATACTTTTGAATTCACCCGCCACGACTTAATCGTATTGTTATTGCTAATGACGGTCTCAAGTGGAAACACGCCAGTTAATATTGAATGCACTATAACTATGTGAATAGGTAGGTACTTCGTCTATATTAAATAGTGTGTGACTAAAGAATGTACGAGTGGGATCAAATCAATAGATGAGACTAGAATATACTTATTAACGTTACTTTGCTTAGAATGAATGTAGGATAAGAATTTCGTAAAAGTAAAAGTAGGTACCTATGTGCGTGTATCATGTTTAGTCTTTAGTAAGTACCGTATCGTGATAAGAAAGTGAAGACGATTACAAGTTATAGCCTACAATAGTGATCACTATTAAAGCTTTCGTTTTGTGTTTTTATAAGATTTCGCCGAGTCGAGACACTCGCGCTTTAATGGCCAAAAATGTGTTAAAGCTGCCCAGGTAGAAAGATTTAGACTAAAATACTATATTCAAGTGAACAACGGTTTACACGGTCCATCTGTTGGCGGCTATAGGCTACCTTTTATCTTGGAAAATCAAATAGTTCTCACGGGATTTTTATAAACTTTAATCCACGTGGAGCAATTAGCGAGCATCATCTATTTGGTACAGATATTGCTTGGATCGCGGAGATGGGCATAGGCTGAATTTTATCCCGGAAAATCTAATTTCCCACTAGACTTTCAAAAAACTCGTAGCTTTATTAATTATCACCACTATATCATCTTACAAATCAACAATTTTGACTATCCGTAAGGGCAGAGATAATTTATTACTTGTAAATAAATTATCTCTGGTAAGGGTAACAAGGGTAAGGGTAACCTATTCTGATTAAATAATTTGACTTTGACTTTGACCAAAATCTGCGCAGGCTAATTTATATACTAGGTAGTAGCTGTAGCCTGTACCTACTTACATAAATTATGTTATTTATTTTTTTTAAAGTCAAGAAATGCAGTAGGCTTGACTTTTTTGAAAGTCGTAAAATGTAATTTGTTAGTTAGGTATTTGCAGTTAAAAGGCTTACACAAAGAGTGTTATTGTGAAGTGCCGGTCCAGAAATTTTTCTATTCAGCGCTGTCGTTGACCGCCCTCTCATGTATCTCGACGATGTAGGTATAAAGAAGCCATTGTCCCCATGTCGGCTTCATTATCTGACGTGGGAGACCTAACGTATTTATTTTCTCGTATCCATCTAGGTTTATCATCCAATCTTGTTTTATGCAACATTGTACATATTATGTACAACGTAGTAACGTAGATAAATTTTCTTTACGTTAAGCTTTAACTTTCCCTTGTAGGTATAATCGGCTAGCTTTTCAGTGCCCATCTGTTTGACTAATTTTGATGTTTTGGTACAGAGATAGCTCGCATTCCGGAAATGGACAGAGGCTACTTTTTGTTCCAGAGAATCAAAGATTTCCCATGGGATTCTTAGAAAAACAAAATCCACGTGGACCAAGCTGCGGGTATTTGGTTCTGAGATACTTAGCTTGCATCCTAGAAACGGGCATAGCCTATACATTTTATCCCAGAAAATCGAAGAGTTCTCACTGCATTTGAAAAAATAACCGTTCAAGTGCGAGTCGGACTCGTACACGAAGGGTTCCGTAGTCCGTACAATCGTACAAGATTATGTACTTTTTTTTACATGGCGGCCATTTTTTATTTATTATTTGTTGTTAAAGCGGCAATTCTGCTCTATTTTTCTTCACAAAGGGTTTTTGTCGTCAAAAGCACTCTGTGAAAATTTCAATTCTCTACCTATTCCGGTTCATGTGATACAGCCCGCTGACGGACAAACGGACGGACGGACAAATGGACGAACGGGTATCGGAGGCTTGGTGATGAGGTCCGTTTGGCATCGTTCGTCGTTCGTACTTCGTACGTACGAATCCCTAAAAACTAAATTCACACGGACGAAGTCACGGACATCTTCTACTTAGTATAGGAAAATTTGCTGTTCTGTCATTCAATACCGGCTTAATCATTTTATTTTAAACTGCAAAATTAACTCCTTTTTCTATTATCTACTACTACTAAACTACTAAACTACTATTTTCGAACAAAATATTAAATATTTAATATAATAATTGTCAAAATATGGTAAGTATTTAATTCAGTCAGTAATAATATGTAATTCAGTCCCACAAACCATTCGGTCCGTACTGCAGCACACTTTGCCAGATTGCCATAGTAAAGAAATTATGAAGATCGGACCTCGCGGTCCAGTTATATGTATCTACTCTAACATAATTTAAGTAACTATAAAAAACCGGTCAAGTGCGAGTCGGACTCGTACACAAAGGGTTCCGTACCATCGTACACGGTATACCTAACTTTTATGTACAACACTGCAAGTTAATGACGGACTGTGCCATCTACCTAACCTATAGGTATGTGATTTAGTAATTTTTTGGTTATTTTTGTGATGTAATAACCAATTCACGGTTTTCGGATTTTCCCCTTTATTTGTGCTATGAGCCCTACCTACCTGCCAAATTTCACGATTCTAAATCAACGGGACCCTATAGGACCCTATAGGTTTTCTTGACAGACTACACAGACAGACAGGCAGGCGACAGACAGACAACAGAGTGATCCTATTCGGGTTCCTTTTTTTCTTTTGAGGTACAGAACCCTAAAAACGAAGGAATGTATTATCTACATGGGTGGTTAGTCTGTTTGAACTCAAGTCGTAAATCAGGAACACGTAAATTTATCTTCATAGCTTGTTGATTTTGACGTAAGTCACAAACGTAACGTAAACGCAGGCTCAGCTAGTTTTGTAAATAAATGATTTCCTTGAATTGAAAAACTGAACTCTTTGAAATCTGTTTATTTACAGCCTTTTTATACTTTGTTTTCCCACACATATAATGGCTTTAGGTGCAACGCACACTGGCAGAGTGGAGCGGCATCTTTCCTGATTACAATATGATAACAACTCAATAATTCAAACTATAAATAATGCATGGGAAATACTTTGGATAAAGTACATATTTAGTCCTATAAAATCCATTGGCTACCTATAATACCTTTACCTATATTATTTTTAAAATAAAATATTGAATTAAAATATATATTTATAATTTATAATTTATTTATTCTTCAAATTTACATATGAACATAAACAATACGAACGGAAACGGTAATAGCTGTGTTAGTTAAAAAAAACTGTGTTACGGCTATACTATATATTCATTTGTAGCTAAGACCTCACAACATGGCGTTAATTTATACCTAGTAAATTTTTACATTTTATCAGCATATTTTTAAATTTTCTGCTTTGCTTTTCTGTTCATTTCTGCAGCTGAAGCTTGAAACGGTGGTAGAGTTAAGAACTTTCATAAGCGCCTTTAGAGAAAATCTACATGAAATACATATCCACCTACGGGTACTACGGTGACTTTTGAAGCTTTGCTCCATATGAGTCATAGTTTAACAGAACTATCTGATACATACTGTTTGATAAACATATCAAAATATCGACTTGAGGTATAAACTGCTTTACTATTATAGAATATTGGGTCTCCCTACCGCAAGTAGTTGCCAACTGTTATGTAAACATTGAAATACAATAAACTAGTTAGAGGAGGTATGTAGCCTACACAGGATACATTAGTATTAGCTTTGTAGTTTTGCTTCGTGACTTGTAAAATAACGTGAAAGGTTGCAGAATGCAGATTCATGTCAAATATGTTGTCGGCTGTTATAGATCAAGGACTTTTGAATAGTTGGAACACCACACCAAGCCAATAACGAGGATTACCATTATTTTACATATATATACTGTTATTTCAAATTGAACGTATTTCAAAATAGGAAATTGTAATATAACTCTCTATTCATTTACTTTCATTTGGTCTTTTTAAATAATACCATTAAAGTACTGGTATTGCAGGTATTGTAATGTACTTACAAATTTTTCGAGCTTTATATATATTTTACAATATTATTAAGATTTGCATAGTAAATTACACAAAATAATATGATTTCATGATCTGCCTGTACAATACACAGTAGAGAGGAAGGTAAAATTGATTAAAGGACACAATTAGTTACCAATTTTGAGCTCATTTACGGAAATGTTTAATAAATCAAATTTTCTTTTAATCAAAATCCAAGTTTTGTATGTATAACAAAGTAAACAAGTAAATTAAGTAATGGTAAACAAAACATTACCTAGCTACCTAATGTACCCAAGACAAACGTGCAAAAATGAAATTCAAAACAATAATAATTATAATAATCGTTCCAGGATGTAACGCTCTCTAAGCTGCTTAATAAGAATAACATAACTGTTAGGCTTATACGTTTAACCCACACATTACCTTATTGGTACTCATGTTCGCCTGTGGTAATGACCTAACGCCTTCGCTGGAAGGAGGACACGATAAACTTTTGGTAAGGATGTTCATTATATTAGAAGCGAATGAGTCAGATTGGATTAACGTCATTGCCATAAAAACGTTATTTTAAATTGCTATCAACAATCGAGCCGACTAGTTTATTAATTACAACGGCGATAACGTATTTCTGAAGAACAGGTTTTTAATCACCAGGATCTATTTATTATTTCAACCTAGATATCTAGACTTGTCACTTTTACACGGTTACCACTTGACCAGCGTGGTCCGTTAAGTATGAAACAGGAGCACTCTCGTTTGACGAGTTATCTACTACAAGTTATTCGATTCCCACTCCCAGTTAGCAATAACATTGTTTTTATCCGGAAAAATTAAAATCGTACAACAGGTAGTTTTAGAGCAAGTGCAAATCGGCGGACCGGAATATTGTAGCAGATTTTTCTCTGCGGTCTCCGAGTACCTACCTATTAAAATCTTATTTCGGTTGGATATGTAAATCTAAACTATGAATTCGTACAATAGAAACAAAATTGACCCTACCTATGCAAAATCTTGATTTTTAATAAAGCCATTTTAAAATTTGCATTAGGACCACTTTTGCACTGAACTTAAACTATTTCTAGCTATGTAGCTACGTTTTACTTTCTACCTACGTGATTTTTATAGTCCTTTATGTACATATTCTTATTATTATATTATTATAGTGCTACAAATTGATAACAATCGTCGTTCAAGTTTTCTCTTATACCTTTACTCTTGACCCGTTTTATAGTATTCTCATGTTAAACTATTAGGTTATGTAAGCGGTTACACAATCCGCAAGACATCATTTGCACAACAAAGGGTGTTATAACAATACGAATGGATTAATCGTCTAATGGATTGATGTGCGTTACAATAGGCACCGCAATATGCATGCCGTATAGGTAATAAACTGACACCCTCGTTGGATGAATGCACTACGAACAGACCGACATATTACAATCGAAATCAAAGGAGAATGGCATCTATGCTCTGGGAAATAGGATGAGGGTATACGTAGACGGGATTTTGGTACAATTGTCTAGCGGAGTGTGGCGAGTGACTACGTAGGGCCGAATGTAAGGGGTCGGAACACCCCAGTGCAATGCACAGCTAACTGTGTTTTTTATAAGCATTTAGTTATAAACTTTCCAGCTGACTGAAGAGTACGTTAAATTTTATCATTAATACTTAGAAATTAGAGAAGGTAACTGGAGAAAAAAATCCTTTAATAATTAAATTTAGGCTTCACTGTGCCTAATTAAGCAAAATCATTAAAAACATTTTACAGCTAATAATGAACTACATATTTGCAGTAAAATTCATGTCGACCGTACTTCGGAAATTTATTTTTGTTACAAAATTCTAAGTGGAGTCGTTGAAATTTAAAAATACGCCTCTAAAGTCTAATGTTTGTTTGTTAACACAAAGTAGTAGTATCTTCATTAATAATTAATTCAAAACCAGACTATATAATAGACTCATTTTTTTTCAAACTTAACAGATGTCATCTCCTATATTAGGTAGGTACGTTGACGTACGTCATTGTAAAGTCGTTACATTCAAAATGAAACCGTCTCAAAGTTTAAAATAAAATTAATGGTTTTTCAGATTAAATAATTTTCATTGTCTACACATTAAAGAGTCAGTTTAATTAGTTTTTAGTACAGATTAATACAAGTTCAACATACCGAATAAAGACTCGATTTTGGGAATCGCAGAAATCCGAATGAAAAACCGCTCACTTCAGGAGCGATTCTTCTGTTTTTTCAATTCATCGATTTAACTTCGTATGGACCACAAAATATGCACTCAAGTTTACGGGTATCGATCCTCAACAGATGCACACAATAACACAGCCGGCGTCAGTATACGTTCGTCGCCGCCAACGGTTGATTTAATACTAACATAACCTCAAACCTTAAAAATTACGCAGACCGTTGTTAAGAAATTGTTTATACTCAGTACGCTCATAAAATAGGGTTCTGTTGTGGCAGACTAAATTTACTATGAGATGACTCACTGAATAAGGACAACTGTGTCTTGAATTAACATAGAGTGGGTATTAGGATACCATATTTTAATAATACATACGACGTATGTATGTACTTACATACGTCGTCATTTGGTCTAACTGGTAGACTGTAGAGTCGATGCATACGATAAGTAATAAGCACTAGTACCTATAGAGTTTTCTAATTAAAGCAAGGTGCAAAAACAATATCCACAACTTTGAAAAATGAATTTTGGTAGGAAATGTAGGTAAGTATTCTGATTTCTGAAGCAACAGCGATAGATGCTTTTCACGATTCAAAAGCACTTGTAAAAGTTTATATTTGAATAAAAAGTCATTCTATTCTATTTTCAAAATATTACCTACACTTTTCTGTTTTTTTTTGTTCTAAGTTTTACTATCTTCAGGCGCTTCTTATTTTTGAAATAAGTTATGACTTCTGATAACAATGTATTGAAACGATTGATAAATATTATGCAAATTGAATTTCGTATACTCTAACAAAAGTTAAGATACATTCATCACGTGCACACGATCCATACTAAATATACCTACGTAATAACGACCTACTTACACGTTCTAATTACTCTGTAAACTTCCGTCAAGTTTGAAATACAAAACTTTTCGTCTTAAAAATACCTTTTATAGTTCTCTTCAGTTGCATTTCAATTCAATACGTGAAATTAAACGTAAGATGTTAAAGCAACAGGTAGGTAGGTAGGTAGGTACTCAAGAATGTTTTGCTTTTGTCTATTAGAAAAAAAAAGCTGTTACCGGGACACTTTGTGTACCTGCGCCTCGTCTCCCAGGGGTCTTTTATCGCTCAAGGAAACGCTTAAGGGGAATGAATGATTTTAAACAGCCCCAACAAAAACCTGCTTTGAATTCCATGCCACTTGTATTGGGAAGACACTGTTTGGTTTCGAATTACATTTGTTGCTCCTTGTTAACACTTGGCTTTGACTTTTACAGTTAAAGCATGAATGACGACTTTTTATATTTTGATTCTAATTTACAAAATCAAGAAACCGGCCAAGTGCGAGTCAGACTCGCGCACCGAGGGTTCCGTAATACAGTCGTATTTTTTGTTTTGCACAATAAATCAACAACTATTATGCATAAAAATAAACAAAAAACTGTTTTAGAATGTACAGGTAAAGCCTTTTCATATGAGACTCCACTTCGTATAGTTATCTTACTTTTAAAATTGAAAATATTATTATTTGTTCATGAACCCTTTTTTTTTCTTGTGATGTAACTACAAATTCACGGTTTTTATATTTTTTCCTTTACTTGTGCTATAAGACCTACCTACCTGTCAAATTTAATGATTCTAGGTCATCGGGAAGTACCCTATAGGTTTTCTTGACAGACACGAAAGACGGACAGACAGACAGATAACGAAGTGATCCTATAAGGGTTCTTTTTTACCTTTTGAAGTACGGAACCCTAAAAATCTATAAGTAGCTTGATGCCTGCGACTTCTTCCACGTGGAGTTAGGTTTGTAAAATCTCATACCAAACACACTTTTGCATTTATAATATGGGTATGATTTAAATATCGATTGCTAATCTCACTTTCATTACTTGCTTCCTTTTGAAAATAACCTAAATCTTATTTCGATTTTTAGAAATCGTATAAGTGTAGGTACCTACTAGGGCTTGAGTTTAATAAATTCATGTAGACTAAACAGTCTGGCGCCCTTTCTGGCGTCTGCAAGGCTACCCTTAACATTTCTATTATGAGATGCCTTTTATTTGTGACTATAGGGAAGTATATCGAAGCTGTTTTCAGTCTCATCGATTTCATCTCGTTCTATCTTCGTGCTTTATATATATTTTCTATCAGACATTTGTTAACGTTTACAGGAAAGGCCGAACCAGTGGTAGATGCATCCGACTATTCGTAAGCACTTGTAAAAGTTTATACGAATAAAAAAGATTTTCATTTCATTTCATTTCATTACAATCATACATAGTACATACGTACATTACACCCGCACCGGCTTAGCGCGGGGGCTGTGCGGGTGTGCGGGACGTTCCCTTCCCGATTGCTATCTTGACCTGTCGCGTACTATTTGTATGTATTGTAGGTACCATTACAATATGCTTTACGGTATAAAAAGTATACCTAAGTAATAATCTTGTCTAGTGAACCTAAAATGTAGGTGTCTACTTACTCGTACCAGGTACTAACTCCTAACACCTACCTGGGTATAGATAATGTGGTGTGACACCGGTTCAGCTGGTCAAAGAATGTATGATCGATCTGATACAAGTATAAGCCAGTTTGGCCTACAAACTGTATATGGTGTTTGTCAAGTCCATAAGCGAGGGGTATGAGTGACATCGTTCGTGGGTCGGTTAGCGGCGCGTGTTTCCTGCGCGTGCGTCGGCAGTCGGCACATTATGGCGCTGGTCTGGAAGGGGCAGGCGCACGACTTAAAATGTGGTTAGGTGTATTGCACCATTGTAAATGATACAGGTTGACTTTGAAATTTTTTACGAGACTTTACCGCGATTACTCATTTCATCTGGTGACAAGGGCTGGCTTATTTTTTGCGCAAAGGATAGCCTGGCTGTCCAGCGCGGAAATGCAGCTAGTATTCTTGACACCATTGCCCACTGGTCTGCCAAATTTTACTCAGATTGTTTTGTGGTTGAGCTATGAATTAAATTACCTACTATAGACTAGCGACCCGCCCCAGCTTCACACGGGTAGCTTATAACAATTTCGTAGGGAACTCAAATTTAAAATAAAATAAAATATAGTCCATGTCACTCGGGAATAATGTAGCTTTAAAATCGTTTCAGTAGCCCCAGAGATGACTTCCTACAAACAAACTTGACCTCTAAATATTAGTACCTATAGATTACCTAGTATTTAGTTTGGATGAAGTATTAAAATAAAGAAGATAAAGTTATTTTATGAGCACCCTGTGATAGTTTAGTTAGTATGCGTAGTTAAACTACTTATTACAATAAGCGTTACAGCTTATTGACTTGATTATACCTACCTAACCTGGTCTACTGTGGACAAAATATACCAACTACTGAATCATTTTCGAATTTTTTTGGTTTTGTAAATTAGACTTTAACTAGGTACCTACGTTAACAAATATTATGAAAAATAATGTCTTTTTGTTGCAAATATGACATGGATGATATTTGTAATTTTACCTATTTGTGAATAGTGATATCCGTCCATTTTTCTAAATAACTAAATATTTGTCAAACGAATATTCGTACCTACATGTTAGTAGCATTAATTATCTAAATGTTAGTTATTTGAACTTGAATACATAAAACTGAAGTTTAACCGTGTTGCAGTCACGGCTGGCTGCGTTGTTCAGAAGCCGTTGCGAATCATAATAACAGTTCACACAACGGACTCGCATCAAATGTGTTTCATTTTGTATTTTTTTTTACTTCCGCCTAATTAATTTACTTATATTGACCTCTGAAAGGTCGAAGGAAGATCTCGAAAGGTATTTATTTAAAGATATTTTTTGAACAAAGCAGGTTTAATTTCACTAAGGTTTCTTCTGGAAAGTCGTGAACTATCACCCAACCCACCATCTGATACTTAATGAAAATGACACTGGATGATCTCGCCTAAATAAGGGGAGGTTTCGAGGTTCAAACCCCCTCCAAATCCCAGACATGAAGCGAAATAATTTTTAAAATGTAAAGACTCGTTCGTGGAGTAACTAAATTTTTTCTCTAAAATATAAAAAGAAATTGCACCGCAGTTAGCACTTTGATTTAGCGTTCTCACCATACTTTTCTCATTTGAAAGGTTTTAAGAAAAAAAAATGTGATGTCTATGCCCGTTTCTGTTTTGCATTCATTAGGTATAATCTTTTTTTTTCTGTACTGAAAAATTCGGTTGAAAATTTGGCCTTGGAAATCCCATCTTTCCAGTTGAAATTAATTATTGATTACGGTTATGGGTCTTGCATTTACCTTTCAGTAATTAGACGATCAAAGTCTCGGGGCATATGGTTACTATCTCAATAACAAGTAACAGCAATAATCTCAAAGAAATACCTTTCATCACGACAATAGGAAAGTATTATCTATCCAAACATCGAGCTCAAAGTCACCTCATCACCATACATACCACTTGAACACCCGTTCATTACACCTTTCGTGCTCATGAGAGTTGTTGCTACAACAAAGGGTTTGCTTATATAAACATCTCGGAGTTCAAGTTCTAAGAAAAGCACGCCTTTTGCCACTCCTAAGCCCCGTGGAATGTAAATACAATACACGCAACTATTATTTACTAGATGATGCCGTAACTTCGTCCGCGTGGATTTAGGTTTTTAAAAATCCTGTAGGAACTCTTCAATTTTCCGGGATTAAAGCTACTTCTGTACCAAATTTCGTCGAAATTGGTTAAACAGATGGACCTCTACAAATTCCGTGGGAAGTCTTTGATTTTTTCCGGAATAAAAAGCAGCCTATATCCGTCCCCGTGTTGCAGGCTATCTCTGTACCAAATTTCGTCAACAATCGGGTAAACAGTTGAGCCATGAAATGCTAGTAATATGCATTTATAATTAGTAGGTATGTACCTATATGGATTTATACCAGGAACCGATTCGGCTCACTCTACCTATATTGCATGACGGCTGATAAGCCTTATCGGTAAAAAAATATTAAAAAACCGACTTCCAAAACCACTACCAAGTAAAAAAAACCGATAAAGTGCGAGTCAGGCTCGCGCAACGAGCGATGATAGCTTAGTCGATAAGACGCTTGCCTCCTAGTTGGAGGATCGGAGGTTCGACCCCGGGCACGCACCTCTAACTTTTTGTAATTAGAAATATTACTTTCTTTAACGGTGAAGGAAAACATTGTAAGGAAATCTGCATGTCTGATAGTTCTCCATGATGCTCTCAAAAGGATAGGTATGAAGGCTGCCAATTTTCAATTGTCTAGCCAGTGTGGTGAACAATGGCCAAATTATTTTCATTTTTAACCGTGCTTAGAAGGGAGCCGGCGGCGATGGATTGATTATGTGGTAAACAAGTTAAAATAATTAGCAAATATTGTAATTTCAATGAAAATCATAAATCTAAATATATAAAAGGCAAAGGTGACTGACTGACTGACTGACTGACTGATCTATCAATGCACAGCTCAAACTACTGGACGGATCGGGCTGAAATTTGGCATGCAGATAGCTATTATGACGTAGGCATCAGCTAAGAAAGGATTTTTGAAAGTTCAACCCCTAAGTGGGTGAAATAAGGGTTTGAAATTTGTGTAGTCCACGCGGACGAAGTCGCGAGCATAAGCTAGTAACCTATATTTTTGAAAGCATAGTTAGAAACTCTATACCAAGCTGATGACTGACATTATAATTTATTCGTGGGTGGCTTTTAATTATTTTTTTTAATTCGTTATAGGCGCACGCCTGACCACGATTTATAAATATAATACTCAACTCTAATTTATTGCCTTCAGAAAGTTATCGAACACTTGAATTGCCTATGTCTTACATTACTATCTACCTAGACTCTAGAGTCTAGATTATAATTGGATATATTATATTAGTGCGTTGCATAAATTATGCCAGAATTAGAATTCGTTTCAGCGATGTTTTGTAAAGCAGGTAGGTACTGGTACTTATTGGTGATATTATAATCAAGTAGATAATAATAATCGTTGTATTTGGGTACCTACAGTATAACGATTATTTTCACACAAGGCATTTTAGTTAGGTAGATATTGATATAAAGAAACCCGTTTGGTACGCTAATCCCACGCCTAAGTCACAGACAGCAGTCAGTCTTGGTGATATCATTCTCGACCCGAGTTGCCTTGATTACCTATTGTGAGAATGACTGTTTTAATTACTGTTTATAACTAGGATTGTCATATTACTTATGTTTTTACATACTTTTAATAACAAAGCGTTTAAACAATCGGACATTGGGAATAACTAAAACAGCCGAAAAGTGTTGCAATTAAATGTTACATTTAGATAAAGATAACTCTTTAGTTTTAATCTCAACCCAAGGGTTTTAGTAAAAATAAGCGTAAAGTAAATAAGGCCATTATTTGATAAAACTAGTTCAGCAACTGTTTAATCTAATAAGTAGCAGAACATGCTAATTTCCGAAGTGACTAATGCTTATACAGAAATAATTGTTAACCGTATAAAGCAAGTTAGACATTCAATTGTGGGACTTTCTGCTTATCTAAGTTACGTTTATCGCTTTGTATAGTCATACAAAAACACCTTTTCTGTTTTCGCTAAATGGAAAAATGTTTTCTGAGCCGTAAATTTCTGATAATAAGCATAGGCTGTATAGGCACCTGTAAAAAATGTGCGAAGGTATTGAACATGGGTTTTCCATCACCGGTACACTTACAGTAAATGATTCCGTGGGAAACTCTGTGGGTATTGTGTTTTCTCTGACCCGTTGTTTCCCGCTAAGCAGCTTACTTCATTGTGCTTACTATAACTTTAGAAAACTTACTTCTAAACAAAAACAGTTAATAAAAATAATCAATGAATTAAATCTGCGTTCCGAACCGGTGGCAGAATCATAAACATAGCATAAGACACCCTAGTTGTCCTATAGGTACATAATATTCTTTTATTATACACATAATATCTACCACATTAATCAATAGGTCTAGTTATAAAGAGCAAGAAATAATATAATAAGCATAACAAAGTAAGTAGATTGGTAGTTGATGGCCTTATCGCTACCTAACGAATTCTTCCAGGTATTAATATACATAAAGGTAGATTGTGCAAATATATTAGACATATAAATATTATCCTAAAGCAATAACTAAAATAAGTATTACAAAAATCATCATCATTATTTTCATCACATCGCCTGCCCACTAGGCAAGACATGCACTATAGCAGCCAGTGACGAAATT